>NC_064626.1:665920444-666258081 GCF_023864275.1 Schistocerca cancellata
TCTCCGCTCCGCGACTTGGTATTGCCCTAATCATCATCATTTCATGCCCATCGACGCGCAGGACACCAAAGTGAGACTTGCATCCTGCGAACGGTCTACCCAACGGGTGGCCCTAGTCACACGACATTTACATTTACGCAAAGTGATTGACTCAGTGTCTTGTTGATCTCATAGCTAATCCAAGGCGTATGGGAAACTGCAGTCGCTTCAAATCGAAGAGCATATTTGAACCACTGGGTGTCAATGGAATGCGACGAATGAATACGTCTTCAACCTGTGTGAAAAGATGATTAGTTGTTACACTTTGTTACGATTCGCAATAAGTATCTCATTGTGTTTTAGGAGAATTTATCTTCTATTGTTTCAGCTCCGTTTTCACTGTTTCAAGCAGTGTCAGGAAGACTCGAACTGTTCGAACACTTTACCTCACATTTCGAGAAACCTGGGGTTAAGTTCGATCTTTTGAACGGCTCGCGATCTAGTGACTTTTGTTGGTACTATATCCACGACCTGCCTTAGCGTTTGTAAGGCACTGTAGATTTTAATTGTAGAAACAACTATGAAATGCCGACTAATCTATCTTCTAGGATATATTTCATATGTAACAACGGCAACTAATCAGTAAATAAGAGTTTTCAGTAATGTTTTTGTTAAATTCTCGAGCTTTCGCTCGTACTGCGGTCCATTAACGACTCATTGTGTTGTCTCCAAGAAGGGTGTTGTGGCTATAATTGATTCTCGTGATAGGAATTACAGCCAGTTTGCCCCGATATACTTCGTTTGTTGAGCATTTAATTTTTCATTAATTTTCTGCATTGTTTCATCTGAATGTAGAAATTTGAAGTAAATTGGCCAAGAACTTTTAGAGATTTTGTAACAGCTCTTCCAGTTTATGTATTACATACATATATGTTTCAATTCGGATTACGAAATGGTGCGTAGACAGCGATCTTCCTCTTGCCTTGAAAGTAAAGTGTGAAAAAATTTCATGAAGATGGGAGTAAGACTGTAGGTTTGTATGGACTACAAATAAGCAAACAACGGACACTGTTCTTTATATAGTTATATATAGGTGTCAGAGTGAGTGTGACAGACATGATAGAAGATTTGGGGTTGAAATTATTAAACCAAAGACGTTTTTCCTTGTGGTGGGATCTTCTAACGAAATTTCAGTCACAAAGTTTCTGCTCCGGATGCGAAAATATTTTGGTGACGCCGACCTACAAAGGGAGAAACGATCATTATAATAAAACAAGGGAAATCAGAGCTCACAGGGAAAGATATAGGTGTTCGTTTTTCCCGCGCGCTGTTCTAGAGTGGAGTAACAGAAAATTGGTTTGAATTTGGTTCGATAAGCCCTCTACTAGGCACTTAAGTATGGCTTGCAGAATGGCCAAGTAGATATAGATGTTAGGTGTAATTACAAATCTCTCAATATGAGGGGCAACCTCAGCGGTGACGATATATTTCAAGTGATGAAATCCGGAACAGCTGATTTCATGACATTCAAGTCTCATCTTTAGGTAACAAACTGTTGACCTACAGAAGGTACAAAAATCATAATTAGATCTTAAGGGGGGTAGGACGTCAAACGGGCCGACTTGGAGCAGGAGAGGCACCACAGGACATTTTAATTTCCACTGTCTATACTTTTGCAAATAATTTCATGAAACTTTAACAGCATGACCAGGAAGGATTCAGGATTCATACTAATAGCAGTGGAAGCTCAAAAACGTAACAAAACACATTTTTTTACATGTGAAATTTCATCATTTTTTCACTTACTACTGGCTGCATTTGTTGCAATAGGTACACTTTTGTTCCTAAGTAAGAGAGATTGTTCGATGACTTTTGCACAGCATACAAACCATAGTTACAGGTGTATGAAACTCTAGAAGTTATTTAATTTATGAAAAAATGAATGAACTGTTACATTTTAAACTCCATATTTACAATAATTCAAGTTTTATAGTTAATTATCTCAATTTTTCCACAGTTTTTTATAGATTTGGAAAATTCTAGAGTTTCATACACCTGTAACTACTGTTTGTATGCTATGAAAAATTCATCGAAGAATCTCTCTTACTTAGGAAGAAAACTGTACCTATAGCAACAAATACAGCCAGTAATAAGTGAAAAAATGATGAAATTTCACATGTAAAAAAAAGGTATTTTGCTACGTTTTTGAACTTCCACTGCGATGAGTGTGAGTCCTCAATCCTTCCTGGTCATGGTAACAAAGTTTTATGAATTTATTTGTAAAACTATAGACAGTAGAAATTAAAATGTCCTGTGGTGACTCTCCTGCTCCAAGTCGGCCCGTTTGACGTCCTTCTCACCTTAAGACGTAAACAGCCGAATTACTATAATGTTGATTAGTGAGGTATGTATAGCCGAATTAATATAATGTTGATTAGTGAGGTATATGCACCTTTCAATACATAATGGCCTTAAAATCCCCGTAAGTGTAAATAATAGAAGTCCCCTACCGTACTGTCATATGGTTAGCGATCGTCATAAATGAAATAGGCAGTGAAACTAGAGAAAGACGTAACCCTAGAAACGAAAGCGTGTACAACATTATATACCCTGAACACTGACAGCAGCGTGCCAAGAGAGGAGAGTCAGATCGAAATGAAATACATCATACATAATCATACAAATGAGAGATTCACTTGATCCCAAAATCAAGACGTGAAAACAAATACAGTAAGTACAAGCAGACAAATACAGGGAACATCACTAACGAGTTGAACCACCTTTTACTGTAAAAGATGTAACACTGTTCAGCATCGAGTTGATTACACGCCTGATGTTGTTCTGAGGCAGATGGGCCCACAAATCTAGAAAACCAACCTCCAAAGTGACATGGCGGCATCTGTCATTCCAGCTCGTCCGACACATGCTGTATAGGGAACTGAGGAGCAAGAGAGCCATAGGAAAGTCAGAACATGATGTGGGATGACTCTTGCAACTCGAGTTGTATGTGGACAAGGATTATCTTGCTGGGAAATTTCGTTGGTAGGAAAAAAAGTAGGAAAGGTCCCAAACACGGTTGAAGAATGTCATCAGCATATCGCTGGCCCGTTAAGGTTCCACGTAACAATTAGAAGGGACCGGCTACTGTAGGCTACGGCCCTTCCCAGACCATTATGCCGGCTGTTCGGGCGGTGTGGCGCACGACAGCGTAGGTGGACCTGTACCATTCACCACGCCGCCCCCAAACCCATGTCGGTTATTATCCGTCCCCAAACCGAACTGGATACATCATTAAACACCACGTTCGACAGTCTGTAGTAGTCCACGGCGTTTTGGCTTGGAACCACTGTTGTTGGAGTCGCCAATGTCTCGGTGTTAATGGCATTATACGACAAGAACTCCTGGATCACAAATTTGCGCCCGCAAGTAGGCTCGAAATGGTTTTTGGTACAAATGGCAACCGTACATCTACTCACATCGTGGAGCGAGTCACTGTAGGATCGCTAATCGTTTGCCGCCCAACTCTTTCTTCATCTCGCCTAGTTGTCTCCCTCGCCGCTCCAGACCCGGAACGTCTCACGTTGGTGCCATCTCATGTCCACTGCTCTCAACATCGTCTGACGGAACACTCCGAACTATCGACCTAGCGAGCTACGTGGCATGTCGACCAGTCTGCGGCTTTCGTACCAATGGTTAGGACCATCTGAAACTAGCTTCACTACGACAAACGTCATCTAACACCTCTACCCGGCTTTCTTCGTTTATCAACGTCCTACTCGAGAGGGGATGTGATCGTAACGTGTACCACCCGTTCACTAAGCGCCGTTTAAATAAGGCCGCCCGCTAGATTGTGGTGCCACTGAAGAGTCTCTGTGCATGCGCACTGCCACCAAACTTGGATCATTTGCAAACCGGACCTCACTGTACTTATCTGCGATTTTTCGCATTTGTGCTAACCTTTTTCTCTCTGGGTGCGCTATTTCCGACATTCCTAAGTGTATTAATTCGGTAGTTCCTATTTTAAGATAGTTCTAATTACGATTTTTGTATCTCCTTTAGGTCAACAGTTTGTGGCCTGAAGATGTGACTGCAATGTCGTGAAACTAGTCGTAGTTAATAAATCATTTTGAAACAGCTCTTGCGATGTTCATTAATTATAATTCTTGAGACAACCGGACTCAGAATACAAAGTAGTGAGTAAGGAAGCACAATTATTCGGTAATGTGCGCGGACGTAAAATCTGAACATAAAACTGTCAATCAGGGTACTTAGGTATTTTCATAGAAATTTCTCGTCATTTGAAACGTACAGCATTTCGATGCAGCCTTGTTGATCTAAGATTGGTAGGGGTCTCTTCCATTTCTATATTTTCTGGTTCAGTGCCTGTAGTATTTTCCTAGAGTTCGTTTCTGTCTTCTTCTACTGTTGATACAGGAAGCAGTTACATGCCATTCACATTCTTCTCTGTGTTGTCCAATTATGAATTGGGTTTGTACCATTCCATAATCGTCTTTCATGATGAAAATATATTTCCCACGTGTTTAATTATACTGTCAATAATCTATGATCATCCAAAATTATTTGAAAAAACATGTAATGACCAGTTCGGAACTTCGAACTTTTCTTTGGCTTTGTCTCCTCTTTAGACAACGTTATCCTTTGCTGACGTCCATTTATAAGGTGAGTGGGTGATTTTCCAGTTATTCTGCCGCACATCTTGCTTGCTCTCTCCCCAGTCAGCCGTTTTCGTGGTTTCTTTGAAAGTTAAGACAAATCCATTTGAAGCAGGTGAAATAGAACGGTAGTCTGTACTCTGCAATTCCTGCCACTTATATCTTCGACTGTCCTTGATACAAAATGTGTTCGATTGTCTGAAACTATGGTCTTGTGGAGTCCTTCAATGTCAACGAATTTCTGGCGTGTCTTTACTGAGACTTCGGTAGTTGTCGAGGACTTTCCGACTGTACAGGGTGAGAAAACTAAGACATGCCACCCCAAATGTATTCAGAATGAATCAATAGATCGAGATGCGGTTTTCGGCAAGATATAGTGGACAAAATGGTGAATTTCACGACGATCGCAAATAGTTCTTATCGTTTATAGTCATCGACTTACGACACGGATATTTTTTCTATTGGAACTATGCACTTTTCTGTGGTATCTGAAAAAGAACTGTAATAGAATTTCAACAAAGTAACATATATGGGACTAGATCAAATACTGGTAAGATAACAGCACCGCATATCACTGTCCCTCCGTCAGGAAAAGAGGCTCCATAAACGACTGCCCTATTGTATCAGTGTAAATAAACTCGTAACTCTGGTACGGTTCGTGTGTTTATTTCATGACTGTCATGCCAACTGCTCAAAATGCTAACCTTGAGAATTGCTACATGCTACAAAATGCCTCTGGAGAAACAATACTGCTCATTGAATTTCGTCTGGAGTTAACGGCAGCACAGGCCCGCGTTATAAGGTGTTTATTACCGTCGGGAGTCTTCGGTGTTTCATGATAGACCTCTTGCTTTAATTTTCTCCACAAATAAAAGTACAGAAGTGTTAAGTTTTATAAGTATGCAGACCATTTAGCGTTTCCTGTACGACCGTTCCAGTACTGTCCAAATGTTCTCCTAAGGGGATGTGCCATTACATGTGCAGAATGTCAAGTGGAATGTCTTCCAATAACTGCGGAAGCGGCTTATCTTATGAACTCGAGATACTTTAGTGTACTTAGTCTCCCATCAATAAAACAGGGACAAATGGTGCGGATCTTTAAAAACACGCACTGAACGTTGATAAACAAAGAGCGTCGTTTTTATCCATTTCTTTGAGTCAGCACGTATTTTCAACCGAAGATTAGTGCATACTGCGAAGATTGACTTGCCTATGGTTTGCAAACGATGTTTCTTCCTTTAAAAAATGTGCGTAGATATGCCGCATCACTTTGCACTTTTCGCAGACATCATTCGAAAAACTGTAACCAATTTTGGAAGTCATTGCCATGAAGCTGTAGATGTAGCGAAATGTGAAGAGGATGAAATGCGATGGAATGTAGTGCAATATACAACAAGTGGGACCAGTTCTTTTTTGCAGATGGCAAGCCAGTCATATATACAGCTACAGACGAAGTAGCAAATAACATTCTTAATAAGCACTATTGAGTGATTTTATTCAAATGCTCCCATTCTCAATGTTAAAAAGACACAGGTTATTCAGTTCTACACATCCAGAGGTACTACACCAATGATAAGTGTAACATAGGTCGAGGAATCAATAAATAGGGTGAAAAATTCAAAAAAATTACGTGTCTACTTCGACGAGAGTTTGAATAGAAAAAAACACATTTTGGAACGCTAAAGAACTTTGGTTCAGCCATATTTGCACTTCGAATCTTGAGCATGGACTAATATCGCATGAAATAATGCTCTAGGGTATCGCGTCCCTACGAAAGACAGTTTACGTTGCTCAAAAATATGCTGTAACAATAATATGCCGGCCGCTGTGGTCGAGCGGTTCCACTTCAGTCCGTAACCGCGCTGCTGCTACTGTCCCAGGTTCGAATCCTACCTCTGGCATGAATGTGTGTGCTGTCCTTGGGTTAGTAAGGTTTAAGTAATTCTAAGTCTAAGGGACTGATGACCTCAGATGTTGAGTCCCATAGTGCTTAGAGCCACTTGAACCATTTGAAGAATAATATGTGGTTCTGATCCACGATCGTCTTGTAAAAGTAATGTTTAAGGAGTGATGATTAATAGTACATATATTCCCTCGTGATGTAAATAACTCAGTAAAGTTTAAAGGAGCAATAATATGCATAATTCCAGTTCCACAAAAAAAAAGTGACATTCATTATTACACATTAGTACAAAAAGGAGTACACCAAAATATATGACCACTTCCTCAACGACATAAAACGTCTGACAACGAACAAACATAATTTTGAAAGCACGAGAAAAATGTAGAAGTTCTTTTTACGTAATATAGTTTGTTAATCAGTAGAAAAATATATTTGATAACGAATTGAAACATGTACATACATGATATATGAACAAAAGAAAAATGCAATTACAATTAATAATACACCCAGTCATCCGCAGTGTCGATAATTGCTTGGCATTTCCGAGACATGCTTGAAACCAGGTTTTCCACGTATTCGCATGGAAAAGATATCCAAATGCGTCGAATCTGTGTTGGCAGCTGCTTCAAAGCGAAGACTTTTTTTCCTCGCAACTTCTTTTTGATCTAAGATCATACATTTTTCAATAGGATTAGCGTCAGACGACTTTGAGGGCCTATCCAATACCTGCACACTTTTCTCCTTTTTTCAGTCACTGAAAAGCCTGTTGCGGTGCTTCGGATCTTTGTCCTCCTGCAGTATCCAATCTTCATTTTCATCGATGAGGCAACGTTTGGCAGTTGGCATCAGATATCTTTGATAAACGCGACGCATAAGCTGCACTCCTGTCTCTTCTCGTGTGGGAATTGAAAGTAAACTAATGCTTCATGGACATTCCCTCTGTTAGGTTGCGACAGAACTAAGCCGATATCTTTTACCATCTGTATGTAAAAACGACCACTCTCTTACTTAACAGATTGCACGTAATAGGCGGTGGGTATGATGGGCGGTAACTGCAAGGTCACATCTTTATTTCTTAAAAACTCTTTATAAGTGGTCAGCATATAGCCATGTGAAAGTGTAATATGGTTGTAAAATCCATGTAACATAAAACTAAGTAACCACGAAGCAGGTGCCAATTTTGATTAGAACGCTCGTGGTACAGGGGGCAGCAGACGTCTGCCGTTCCCTTTAGTGATGGCAGATCACGGTGCAGCTGAGAGGAGCAAGACGTTTTCGAACGAAGCCTGCACGTAGGACTGGCGCCAGTCTTCAGGTCTGGAGGACACGTGACGCCCATCAGCGCTTATCTTTCCAGGGATCTGCCGTACCTGGAACCAGGCGTGTCGGCGAAGTGCGGAGCACCATTTCTGCAGCTAATGCCAGCAGGCGCCAGCGCCGTCAGCCGCGAAGGTCAGCGGCTTCATGCTGCATTGTTTCCCTCCGACAGCTCACTGTGCACAGCTGCACGCCCATCAGTTCAGGGCTACTGCATAGCAAACAACTTTTTTTAAACCTATATCTGTGGGATCTCTCACAGTAAGTAGCTGTAAGATGTTTTAAACTTCAATTTTTTATTTTTTTATTTATTTATTATTATTATTTTTTACAGGGAGGAATGTAATACTGTTCCGAAATATGTGCATTACGTGGGTAATAAAACACTGACCCAGCTTAAATGCAACTAAAAGCGTCGCCATTTAAAAGACATAACAACTACACTCCTGGAAATGGAAAAAAGAACACATTGACACCGGTGTGTCAGACCCACCATACTTGCTCCGGACACTGCGAGAGGGCTGTACAAGCAATGATCACACGCACGGCACAGCGGACACACCAGGAACCGCGGTGTTGGCCGTCGAATGGCGCTAGCTGCGCAGCATTTGTGCACCGCCGCCGTCAGTGTCAGCCAGTTTGCCGTGGCATACGGAGCTCCATCGCAGTCTTTAACACTGGTAGCATGCCGCGACAGCGTGGACGTGAACCGTATGTGCAGTTGACGGACTTTGAGCGAGGGCGTATAGTGGGCATGCGGGAGGCCGGGTGGACGTACCGCCGAATTGCTCAACACGTGGGGCGTGAGGTCTCCACAGTACATCGATGTTGTCGCCAGTGGTCGGCGGAAGGTGCACGTGCCCGTCGACCTGGGACCGGACCGCAGCGACGCACGGATGCACGCCAAGACCGTAGGATCCTACGCAGTGCCGTAGGGGACCGCACCGCCACTTCCCAGCAAATTAGGGACACTGTTGCTCCTGGGGTATCGGCGAGGACCATTCGCAACCGTCTCCATGAAGCTGGGCTACGGTCCCGCACACCGTTAGGCCGTCTTCCGCTCACGCCCCAACATCGTGCAGCCCGCCTCCAGTGGTGTCGCGACAGGCGTGAATGGAGGGACGAATGGAGACGTGTCGTCTTCAGCGATGAAAGTCGCTTCTGCCTTGGTGCCAATGATGGTCGTATGCGTGTTTGGCGCCGTGCAGGTGAGCGCCACAATCAGGACTGCATACGACCGAGGCACACAGGGCCAACACCCGGCATCATGGTGTGGGGAGCGATCTCCTACTCTGGCCGTACACCACTGGTGATCGTCGAGGGGACACTGAATAGTGCACGGTACATCCAAACCGTCATCGAACCCATCGTTCTACCATTCCTAGACCGGCAAGGGAACTTGCTGTTCCAACAGGACAATGCACGTCCGCATGTATCCCGTGCCACCCAACGTGCTCTAGAAGGTGTAAGTCAACTACCCTGGGCAGCAAGATCTCCGGATCTGTCCCCCATTGAGCATGTTTGGGACTGGACGAAGCATCGTCTCACGCGGTCTGCACGTCCAGCACGAACGCTGGTCCAACTGAGGCGCCAGGTGGAAATGGCATGGCAAGCCGTTCCACAGGACTACATCCAGCATCTCTACGATCGTCTCCATGGGAGAATAGCAGCCTGCATTGCTGCGAAAGGTGGATATACACTGTACTAGTGCCGACATTGTGCATGCTCTGTTGCCTGTGTCTATGTGCCTGTGGTTCTGTCAGTGTGATCATGTGATGTATCTGACCCCAGGAATGTGTCAATAAAGTTTCCCCTTCCTGGGACAATGAATTCACGGTGTTCTTATTTCAATTTCCAGGAGTGTATTTACTCGATCGGAAGACGCAAATGTGTGTACTGACAAGGAACCCGTTGAGTACGAGGTAGCAAGTTCAGTCTTTAGTAAGGCTCGTTTGAACGTGTTGTGTTAACAATTATGACAGGAAAAATGTTAGCTGCTAATGACTCATATGCATCAGGAAGCTGACAAACAATTTCAGGGAGGTGCAGAGATCAAACTTCTGTGGGATGTATGTATTACACTTCACAAAATGGCCATAGTCGACATTCAAGAAATGTTCAAAACAAATCATTAACTTGCACCATGAACACCGAATGAAAAATGGCGCCCCACAGTGATCACAAATGTTCGCATCATCAAGACCGAAGGCGAACTCCTTAGGATTTACAACCTTTTACCCTTAAATAATGCCTATAGAATCTTATTGGTGTAGCGAGGTGATGAGAACTGATGGAATGTAATGGTATGCAACCGAATACGAAACAGTCTGTCATGGAGCTCATAGTGGAACTTAGCTGCATAGTGAAACGTAGCTGCAGATACTGCGATAATATTTTTTATAGGCACGGAAGAAACAAACATCCAGGAGTTCAATTTGTCCAGTGGTTCCAGGTGGTATCAACTGCAATGTCAAGGCATAGTTTGCTCTAAAGCAGGGCTTCCCAACGTGTGGTCCGCGGCCACATAGGGGTCCACCGGCTCTTTCTAGGGGGTCCGCGGCCACCTTTCACCTAATCGTGTGAAATAATGAGTAAAATTATTGAATGAAAATGTGAAAATCAAGTTCACCACTATTTTTTTTTTCGTGTGAAAAACGTGTGTACTTTTACTTCAGGTCGTATCCCCAAGCAGCCTTTGCGGTTCCTAAGTGAGAACGTATACACAGTTTAGTGCCGGAGAATGCGGCTTCTCTGATCGATTGTTTCGCAACAATACGGGTGTCGTTTGTGCGCTGCTCGCGGCGCTGTGTACACTGAAACCTTTTACGCATGCGCGGAGCGAGCTTTGTCGACCAATCACAGCGCTCGCTGGTACGTATGCGGCCCCAGGCATCATTAAATGTTAAACTTGCTTTGTCAGTGCACTACCCATTTCATAAGTCGATTTTTGACCACTTTATTACTTCCAACATGGATCGGTGGCTGAAGTCAGGATCATTGAAGAAGGGTGCAGTTTTTCCATCGCCTTCACAACAAGGGAAGTTTCCAGTTGAAATGAATGAGGAGGGAGGACGACCAAAGGAAGACATTACATACATTTGAAAATTTTTCTTCGGATTTCACGAAAAACCACACACACACACACACACACACACACACACACACACACACGTCTGTTATGAAATATGCATGCTCCTTACACAACAGTAGCCAAACAGTGGAAGTGAGCAGACCATAAGCGGCAGCTTGTCAACAGCGAACAGTTTGGACGTGATGTTGATTGCTCTTGGAGGAAGGCAGCTCCATCGTGTGAAATTTCAATTACCAAGTAATTTTAATCAGGCTATAGTGTGTTGAACAAAGGGAGTAAATCCACTAGTAAGTGTGTGGATACAGTGGGAATTCAAATGGGATCGTTACTTTCAAGTTGTTTTCATTCATCTCCAAACCAAAGACTATTGATACTTCGGGAGGGGGGAGGGGGAGGGGGGTCATTGGGAACATGGCACTTGCATTAAGAAGCTTTCAGTTCCCATGGGTTCGCTCTGAAATTTTCGACTGTAGAAGAAGGGGTCCGCCAGCTAAACAGGTTGGGAAGCCCTGCTCTAAAGGAATATGATGTCCATACGCAGACTAGGAATCGACCCAAAGCAAGTTATTTTGGCCAGCTATTGGACAAAAGCAGTGCTCCTACCGTAGGTGTAGTTGTCTTACGCCTATTTTGCCACTCTTGCTTGCCGCGACTTCCACATTCCCCACTGTCCTTGCAAGGTCACGCACGCGAGAAGGAATCGTAGGGGGCAGAGCACCTCCAACTTCTTGCAGCACAATAAATAACTTTCCAGCCAGTTTACCATCCAGATTAACATTCGTATACTTGTATACGGATGCGTTAAGGCACTGATGTTACTTGACCTTGATGCAACTCTGTTGGTTCCTCTAATTTCGATGGTTCCTTTCAGATGCATTTCCTCTTCAAATCTCTATTTTTTCGGAGTTGAAAACATATACGTTTGTGTGTGTCATCTACAAATTTTCATCTGCATCTACATAGACACTCCGCAAGCCACTTTACGGTATGTGGCGAAGGGTACCCTGTACGTAGTCATTTCCTTTGCTGTTGCACTCGCAAATAAAACGAGGGAAAAATGACTATCTACAGGGTGGTCCATTGATCGTGACCGGGCCCAATATCTCACGAAATAAGCGTCAAACGAAAAAACTACAAAGAACGAAACTTGTCTAGCTTGAAGGGGGAAACCAGATGGCGCTATGGTTGGTCAGCTAGATGGCGCTCCCGCAGGTCAAACGGATATCAACTACGTTTTTATAGATAGGAACCCCCATTTTTATTACATATTCGTGTAGTACATAAAGAAATATGAATGTTTTAGTTGGGCCACTTTTTTCGCTTTTTGATAGATGGAGCTGTAATAGTCACAAACATATGGCTCTCAATTTTAGACGAAGACTTGGTAACAGGTAAGTTTTTTAAATTAAAATACAGAACGTAGGTACGTTTGAACATTTTATTTCGGTTGTTCCAATGTGATACGTGTGCCTTTGTGAGCTAATCATTTCTGTGAACGCATGCCATTACAGCTTGATTACCTGTAAATACCACATTAATGCAATAAATGCTCAAAATGATGTCCATCAACCTCAATGCATTTGGCAATACGTGTAGCGACAGTCCTATCAACAGCGAGTAGTTCGCCTTCCGTAATGTTCGCACATGCAATGACAATGCGCTTACGCATGTTGTCAGGCGTTGTGGGTGGATCACGATAGCAAATATCCTTCAACTTTCCCCACACAAAGAAATCCGGGGACGTCAGATCCGGTGAACGTGCGGGCCATGGTATGGTGCTTCCGCGACCAGTCCACCTATCATGAAATATGCTGCCGGACATCCATCATGTTGGAAGTACATCGCCATTCTGTCATGCGGTGAAACATCTTGTAGTAACATCGGTAGAACATCACGTAGGAAATCGACATACTTTGCACCATTTAGATTGCCATCGACAAAATCGGGGCCAATTATCCCTCCTCCCAGAATGCCGCACCATACATTAACCCGCCAAGGTCGCTGATGTTCCACTTGTAGCAGCCATCGTGGGTTTCCCGTTGCCCAATAGTGCCGGTTTACGTTACCGCTGTTGGTGACTGACGCTTCGTCGCTAAATAGAACGCGTGCAAAAAATCTGTCATCGTCCCATAATTTCTCTTGAGCCCAGTGGTAGAACTGTACACGACGTTCAAAGTCGTCGCCATGCATTTCCTGGTGCACATAAATATGGTACGGGTGCAAGTGGTGTTGATGTAGCATTCTCAACACCGACGTTTTTGAGATTCCCGATTCTCGCCAATTTGTCTGCTACTGATGTGTGGATTAGCCGCGACAGCAACTAAAACACCTACTTGGGCATCATCATTTGTTGCATGTAGTGATTGACGTTTCACATGTGGCTGAACACTACCTGTTTCCTTCAATAACGTAACTAACAGGCGATCGGCCCGGACACTTGGATAATGTCGTCCAGGATACCGAGCAACATACATAGCATACGCCCATTGGGCATTTTGATAACAATAGCCATACATCAACACGATATCGACATTTTCCGCAATTGGTAAACGGTCCATTTTAACCCGGGTAATGTATCACGAAGCAAATACGGTCCGCACTGGCGGAATGTTACGTGATACCACGGACTTATACGTTTGTGACTATTACAGTGCCATCTATTACAAAGCGAAAAAAGTGGTCCAACTAAAACATTCATATTTCATTACGTACTACACGAATATGTAATAAAAAATGAGGGTTCCTTTTTAAAATAATCTAGTTGAAATCCGTTTGACCTATGGCAGCGCCATCTAGCGGGCCAGCCATCGCGCCATCTGGTTTCCTCCTTCAAGCTAGACGAGTTTCGTTCTTTGTGGTTTTTCCGTTTGATGCTTATTTCGTGAAATATTTGGCCCGGTCACTATCAATGGAGCACCCTGTATATTCGTCCGTGTCAGCCCTAATTTCTCGTATCTCATCTTCATGGTCCTTACGTGTAATGTATGTTAACGGCAATAAAATCGTCCGGCAGTCAGCTGCAAAAACCCCGACACCTTACGGTACACCACGGCATCCTCAGCAAACAACCACATATTGCTGACCACCTTGTTCCCCATATCATTTATGTATACAGAGAACAACAGCAGTCCTATCACACTTCCCTGGGGCACTCTTGACGGTACCCATGTCTCAGATTTTCGGATCGATTCCGCATTTTGCTGTGCATCGTCAAGTTGACGTTTTGTTTTATTTTATCTTACGTCTTCCAGTTCCGTAGAACTCAAATGGCTGTGAGCACTATGGGACTTAACATCTGTGGTCATCAGTCCCCTAGAACTTAGAACTACTTAAACCTAACTAACCTAAGGACATCACACACATCCATGCCCGAGGCAGGATTCGAACCTGCGACCGTAGCGGTCACGCGGTTGCAGACTGAAGCGCCTTTAACCGCACGGCCACACCGGCCGGCTCCGTAGAACTATTTGAAGCTATGCAACCATCCACTGCCTCCCTGGAAATCACTGCAAACTGTGTCGCGCGCAATTTGATGTGCATAACATAGTATGTCACTATGATCCACATCCTGTAAACTGTATCGAGCATCTTTGAAACGGGAAAAGACCAGTTTTTGCAATAAGTGAGCACTGTCCTCCCTGGAATATCCGTAGTTTTTCTTATACAGTAAGCGATCATATTGCTGCGGACTTACTCGAAATGTGTTCATATTTGTTTTTTTACTACGCTGTGGATGATATTCCATGTACGTAATTAAGTTTAGTACCCGCCAGATGCTCCTTGGACCATGGTTGTCCTTTACTACGGGATTTGTGGCTCCTGTTCGGAAAGAATGATGAACTACGTGGCTCGACACCTATTTCAGTATCACTTTCACTCGTTAAGCACGTAACGTCATCATTGTACTCTTCACATACATTGTCCGCACAGTGGAGCGTATACGGCACTACACATTCCACTGATTCATCTTGCAGAAGCGCTAATATTTCATCTGTCACTTCTTTCTCACTCTACGGAGTTCCTTTCTGACGAAATGTCAACTTCAGTAACTGTTGTAAATGTGATGCAGTATTTGCTTTGTTTATCGTTGTCATTGCTCTGCTTTGCATCAACACCACTATCATTGTATCACAGTTGTGAGTTACTCGCCCACTAAGCAGTCCAACTACGCTCCAGAGCCTCGTCCAGTGCTCACTATAGGATACCTTTTTGCCGTTAGCAGCCAATACTGTGGTTGCATGACAGACAATATGTCGGCCGTCGTATGCTATATAAACACCACTGGTCTCTTGCGACCTCGCACTAAAGGAGTTCTTTGTGACTGATATTCTGTTACATTAGACTGTTACTTACAATTATTATGAAACTTCGAAAGCTTTGTACTCATCCTGTAAAATGTAGCAAACTGAACCATTTTAATTCTTGGAAACATTCAAAAGCAAAAGTTCCAAATTTCGACACATACACTCCTGGAAATTGAAATAAGAACACCGTAAATTCATTGTCCCAGGAAGGGGAAACTTTATTGACACATTCCTGGGGTCAGATACATCACATGATCACACTGACAGAACCACAGGCACATAGGCACAGGCAACAGAGCATGCACAATGTCGGCACTAATACAGTGTATATCCACCTTTCGCAGCAATGCAGGCTGCTATTCTCCCATGGAGACGATCGTAGAGATGCTGGATGTAGTCCTGTGGAACGGCTTGCCATGCCATTTCCACCTGGCGCCTCAGTTGGACCAGCGTTCGTGCTGGACGTGCAGACCGCGTGAGACGACGCTTCATCCAGTCCCAAACATGCTCAATGGGGGACAGATCCGGAGATCTTGCTGGCCAGGGTAGTTGACTTACACCTTCTAGAGCACGTTGGGTGGCACGGGATACATGCGGACGTGCATTGTCCCGTTGGAACAGCAAGTTCCCTTGCCGGTCTAGGAATGGTAGAACGATGGGTTCGATGACGGTTTGGATGTACCGTGCACTGTTCAGTGTCCCCTCGACGATCACCAGTGGTGTACGGCCAGTGTAGGAGACCGCTCCCCACACCACGATGCCGGGTGTTGGCCCTGTGTGCCTCGGTCGTATGCAGTCCTGATTGTGGCGCTCACCTGCACGGCGCCAAACACGCATACGACCATCATTGGCACCAAGGCAGAAGCGACTCTCATCGCTCAAGACGACACGTCTCCATTCGTCTCTCCATTCACGCCTGTCGCGACACCACTGGAGGCGGGCTGCACGATGTTGGGGCGTGAGCGGAAGACGGCCTAATGGTGTGCAGGACCGTAGCCCAGCTTCATGGAGACGGTTGCGAATGGTCCTCTCCGATACCCCAGGAGCAACAGTGTCCCTAATTTGCTGGGAAGTGGCGGTGCGGTCCCCTACGGCACTGCGTAGGATCCTACGGTCTTGGCGTGCATCCGTGCGTCGCTGCGGTCCGGTCCCAGGTCGACGGGCACGTGCATCTTCCGCCGACCACTGGCGACAACATCGATGTACTGTGGAGACCTCACGCCCCACGTGTTGAGCAATTCGGCGGTACGTCCACCCGGCCTCCCGCATGCCCACTATACGCCCTCGCTCAAAGTCCGTCAACTGCACATACGGTTCACGTCCACGCTGTCGCGGCATGCTACCAGTGTTAAAGACTGCGATGGAGCTCCGTATGCCACGGCAAACTGGCTGACACTGACGGCGGCGGTGCACAAATGCTGCGGAGCTAGCGCCATTCGACGGCCAACACAGCGGTTCCTGGTGTGTCCGCTGTGCCGTGCGTGTGATCATTGCTTGTACAGCCCTCTCGCAGTGTCCGGAGCAAGTATGGTGGGTCTGACACACCGGTGTCAATGTGTTCTTTTTTCCATTTCCAGGAGTGTATTTATATTCCAAAAAGAATGTTGGTACCGTGTGGTTATAATTGAATTGCAACTACTCACGGAGGTCCAGCGTGGGCTGTAATTGTCGTATGGCAGTGAAAGCTGGTAGGTCCACTAATGCGTTAACGTGGAACCGATTTACGCTGGAAAAAAATAGTTCCAGTTTTTGTCACTGGGTGAAAATCTGGCGGTGTACACTGTATGACGATGTGATTACCACGCAGTCATTTGGCAAGCTATAACGTGAATGTATTTTAAAGCTATCGAGAAGAGAGGCGGTGCGCTGTTAGTGAAACTGTTTTGTGTGAACGTCAGCATTTACAATGCTACTTTGAGAGAGTACCACCGTACTGACGAGAGGCTCGATGTCATTAAATGATTTAAAGAAGATGATATTGAAATTTGTATTCAGGGGTGAGTTACACGTGGTTGCTGCAACTGACCATGCAGCAAGCGGCACTGGTAGAGCAAGTGCTCGTGCAGAGTCACGAAAATTCTCTATCTCGTGGTCAACAGCACGGGAAGTTCTGCGGTCTGTTTTACACTGGAACTCGTACAAGATCCAGACGGTGCTTTGGATAAAAGTTAAATAGTCATCTCATACATCGGTAATCGTTCACAACTCTGAACGGAGGGACACGACGCGAAAAGACAAAAGCTCGGCCGGCGCAGAGCGCCGGCAATCGAGCACCACGAGACTCCTCGAAAGCGGCGCGAACGGGCGATCCGGCCTTGGAGCCTGGGAGGCGGCAGCCAACAGCGCAGCAGCAGCAGCAGCAGCAGCAACCGCCCGCACTTCCTTTCGCCTTTCGCTGCGCGGTCGGCCGGCTACCTGTCGGTGCCGGGGGATCCACCCACGGCAGGTTCTTCGTCCCCTTGGCCACTGGCGCTGACGAAACGGACTCTCGATTCTTTTGCTCTGCCGACAGCGGCGTTAGCCAGTGTTCGAGGTCAAAGTAGAGGAGAGAGGAGGGAGAGCGCAAACTGAACTCGTAACATCGGCAGACCGGCCGTCGGCAGAATGGCAACAGTTCGTGGAACTGTATGAAGGGAATCCACTGTCATTTCAGCTTACGATTAGGAAGGGCCTGCGTTTCCTAATGTCAAGTCCGTAATATCACTTACTGCGTTATTTGTTACACTACTGGCCATTAAAATTGTTACACCACGAAGATGACGTGCTACAGACGCGAAATTTAACCGACAGGAAGAAGATGCTATGATATGCAAATGATTAGCTTTTCAGAGCATTCACACAAGGTTGGCGCCGGTGGTGACACCTACAACGTGCTGACATGAGGAAAGTTTCCAACCGATTTCTCATACACAAACAGCGGTTGACCGGCGTTGCCTAGTGAAACGTTGTTGTGATGCCTCGTGTAAGGAGGAGAAAAGCGTGCCATCACGTTTCCAACTTTGATAAAGGTCGGATTGTAGCCTATCGGGATTGCGGTTTATCGTATCGCGACTTTGCTGCTCCCGTTGGTAGAGATCCATTGACTGTCAGCAGAATATGGAATCGGTGGGTTCAGGAGGGTAATACGGAACGCCGTGCTGGATCCCAACAGCCTCGTATCACTAGCAGTCGAGATGGCAGGCATCTTATCCACATGGCTGTAACGGATCGTGCAGCCACGCCTCGATCCATGAGTCAACAGATGGGGACGTTTGCAAGACAACAACCATCTGCACGAACAGTTCGACGACGTTTGCAGCAACATGGACTATCAGCTGCGGTTACCCTTGACGTTTCATCACAGACAGGAGCACCTGCGATGGTGTACTCAACGACGAACCTGGGTGCACGAATGGCAAAACGTCATTTTTTTTTCGGATGAATCTAGGTTCTCTTTACAGCATCATGATGGTCGCATCCCTGTTTGGCGACATCTCGGTGAACGCACATTGGAAGCATGTATCGCCATCACCATACTGGCGTATCACCCGGCGTGATGGTATGGGGTGCCATTGATTACACGTCTCGGTCACCTCTTGTTCGCATTGACGGCACTTTGAACAGTAGACGTTACATTTCAGATGTGTTACGACCCGTGGCTCTACCCTTCATTCGATCCCTTCGAAACCCTACATTTCAGCAATATAATGCACGCTGCATGTTGCAGGTCCTCTACGGGCCTGCTGCCCTGGTCAGCACATTCTCCACATCTCTCACCAATTGAAAACGTCTGGTCAATGGTGACTGAGCAACTGGCTCGTCACAATACGCAAGTCACTATTCTTGATGAACTGTGGTATCGTGTTGAAGCTGCATGGGCAGCTGTACCTGTACACGCCATCCAAGCTCTGTTTGACTCAATGCCTAGGCGTATCAAGGCCGTTCTTACCGTCAGAGGTGGCTGTTCTGGGTACTGATTTCTCAGGATCTATGCACCCAAATTGCGTGAAAATGTAATCACATGTCAGTTCTAGGATAATATATTTGTCCAATGAATACTCGTTTATCATCTGCATTTTTTCCTGGTGTAGCAATTTTAATGGTCAGTAGTGTACTACAAATTAACGAACTGAGTACGCAGCGTGTCCCACAAATGTTGCGACGAAGTTCGAATCCTTGTAAAGAATGTCTTGAGGAACAAGTGGATAGGAACCCGTGTCTGGAAACGTCATCCAACGACGCTACAGAGCGCCGAAGTTACAGGCGCCAGCGCCCGCCACTAAGCCACCCCTCGAGCAGCGAACGTGACTTTGTACGCCGAGCACCGGAGGCCGAACGTCTCGTGACGTTAAATTGTTATCCAGTGATTACAACCTATTGCCACGATCGTCGGTGAAGAAGATAGAGCTAACTGCTGTGAAAAAAATCCTTGTCTCCTATGAATGCGATGCTCTATTGGCTCGGTGGATGATGATTTTGGACCCAGGTTCCCTTCCACAGTTTATTTTTCTGCTGGAACTCTTAACTCTCCAATGGTTTTGAGTATACAAGATACTGGGTGATCAAAAAGTCAGTATAAATTTGAAAACTGAATAAATCACGGAATAATGTACATAGAGAAGTACAAATTGACACACATTCTTGGAATGATATGGGATTTTATAAGAACCAAAAAAATACAAAAGTTAAAAAAATGTCCGACAGATGGCGCTTCATCTGATCAGAATAGCAATAATTGGGCATAACAAAGATGATGTTCTTTTCAGGAAATGCTCAATATGTCCACCATCATTCCTCAACAATAGCTGTAGTCGAGGAATAATGTTGTGAACAGCACTGTACAGCATGTCCGGAGTTATGGTGAGGCATTGGCGTCGGATGTTGTCTTTCAGCATCCCTAGAGATGTCGGTCGAAAACGATACACTTGCGACTTCAGGTAACCCCAAAGCCAATAATCGCACGGACTGAAGTCTGGGGACCTGGGAGGACAAGCATGACGAAAGTGGCGGCTGAGCACACGATCATCACCAAACGACGCGCGCAAGAGATCTTTCACGAGTCTAGCAATATGGGGTGGAGCGCCATCCTGCATAAACATCGTACGTTACAGCAGGTGTTTATCAGCCAGGCTGGGGATGATGCGATTCAGTAACACATCGGCGTACCTCTCACCCGTCACGGTAGCAGTTACAAAACCAGAATCACGCATTTCCTCGAAGAAAAAAGGCCCGGTAACGGTAGATGTGGTAAATCCAACTGGTACCGTGACTTTCCCGTCGTGCAATGGAGTTTCCATGACAGTTCTAGGATTTTCGGTAGCCCAAATTCTGCAGTTGTGGGCGTTGACAGACCCTCAGAGCGTGAAATGAGCTTCGTCGGTCCACAACACGTTACTCAACCAATCGTCACCTTCCACCATCTTTTGAAACGCCCACAACGCAAATGCCCTCCGCTTCACTAAATCTCCAGGTAAAAGTTCATGATGCCGATGGATTTTGTACGGATAGCATCGGAAGGTATGCCTAAGTGCCAACCAAACAGTAGTGTATGGAATGCCGGTGCGACGTGCGACTGCACGAGCGCTGACTTCCCCGTGCATAGACGAACCCGCTGCAGTCTCCATTTCTTCCTGAACTGTCTCAGCAGCATTACGCCTTGTGCTCGGTCGGCCACTACGGGTTCTATGTTCTAAAGAACCCGTGGCTTCGAACTTCGAAATCATTCTCGCCACAGCTGCATTTGTCAACGGACCTTTACCCGTTCGTGTCCCCTTCCTATGGCGATAGGATCGTAACGCTGAACTAGCACATTTCCCATTCTGATAATACAGCTTCACTAAAAGCGCCTTTTCAGATAATGTCAACATGCTGCGACTGCTGGCGCATCTGATTCTCTCTCTCATTACAGCTCCTTTTATACATGATTGTCATGCGCACTCACTGACGTTTTGCTGTACAGCGCCATCTGTCGGACATTTTGTGAACTTTATCTTTTTTTTTTTTTGTTCTAATAAAACCCCATGTCATTCCAAGCATGTGTGTCAATTTTTACCTCTCTATCTACATTATTCCGTGGTTTATTAAGTTTTCAATTGTATACTGACTTTTTGATCACCCGGTATTATAAACTGCAGATGGAAACCCGTGTCGAAATCACTCACCTACAAAAGCAACGTAGCATCATATTCATGGGAGATAAGTCCTCTCTAAGCATTTAGAAATAAAAAACCTTAGAAGTTCTTACAATTTAAAAAAATTAAACATTATAAATTTTATGTTTATAAACAGTCCGCAACATGTTCTAGTCTTTTATTCCTACGTTCGTTAGTTATTCATTTATCATTTTTTGTACGCCCGGTTTCCAACAGTTTCCGTAATGTTTATCGGACGTTATTTACGCTTCTGCGCATGCGACGCTTTACTCGGGGGATACGTTTTTACAACCTGTCAGTCCGCGTGTGGCAGTCACAGGATTCCATCACGGCGCGGCTTCTGTTGAGATACTGTTTGCTCTATACTTCCTCCCTCCCCTCTCTTACTGACGCTTTTTTTATAATATTTTTCCTCGTTCCATTTGTTCATAGATTCCAGTTTCGCGGCCACGTTTAATCCGAGTGTATCGCGTTTTGCGAAATTTCCTATTGCGAAATTCCCAGATTTTAAAGAAAGGATTGGGATTAGAATGTTAAAGAGGCTTCACCAGTATAATGTACTTCATTTTTGAACCTAATGATGTAGTTTAAAATTACGAAACTGATCATGCTTTTAATAAACGATTTACAACAGCAGCAGTGGTTTCTACTCAATGTGCAAAAGTCTGGCCGTGGATACCCGTCCAATAACAAAGTGCTATATTCTGTATAATATGTAGACACAATAATTTAAAATAGTAGATTTGAGGCACATACCAGGCCAGGATGTTTCAGCACGTGTGAAGACGTCCTAGTATTCTAAACGTAATATATAAATCTAAACTGTAATCAACGTTTCGTATTCTATCAAGCGTATTCAAGTACTATCAGTGGGCCAGAGGAACTGACGCCGCCGACCGGATACGCCGCGCAGGCCATAGTTGGGTGAGAAAACTTGTCGTGACAGTATGAAAAGGAGTCGCACAAATACAGTGTCTTTAATCATATCTACACTTCTCTAATCTAAAGCATTCTCCAACACTGGACTGCTTGCGAAAATTAACACATATCTACTAAATATCAGCACATGCATCCCAGAAGAATTTGCCAAGACTGATTTTCCCACAGTAAAATACAACTGTACTTTCCCGACAATTTTTCTGCGTGAGTCCTAAATTTACCGTTCCCCATTGACTCATGTTCCGTCTTTAGAAAATAAAATCTGCCATAAGTGATCATTTCTGTTCCTCATAATACAAGGATATTTTGCTCACTGGATGTACAGTCTACACCTCTCGGACTTTCCATAGAAAACAAATGGTTCAAATGGCTCTGAGCACTATGCGACTTAACTTCTGAGGTCATCTGTCCCCTAGAACTTAGAACTACTTAAACCTAACTAACCTAAGGACATCACACACATCCATGCCCGAGGCAGGATTCGAACCTGCGACCGTAGTGGTCGAGGGTTCCAGTCTGTAGTGCCTAGAACCGCTCGGCCACCTCGGCCGGCTCCTAGAAAATGACAGGTCTTTTGTGAGCATCTTTTTAGCCAGTCAGCACTTGCCTAGGATTGGTTTTTGCCTCAGTACTGAGTATCCGCATGGCCTCTGTCCACTCTTCCACTAACTGCAATTCTTGGTCTATCTACTGGTAGACCCAGCTTTCTTTTTTTTTCTCCTTATGTCCCCATTTTTTCATTACGTTTGTAGCACTCCTTCACGTTGTCATGTTGTCTTTTCCTGTCTTATGTCCTTGCTGTTCCCGATATCTTGTTTCATCTGACTTGAAAATCTTCTCAATTTAGTATTTTATTCTTAAAACATTTCTTTTTATGTTCTGACTCTTTAACCTCTTTTCTTTCTGGGTCTTTTCTTTGTAATTTGTGCTTTTATCGACTTCTTTTCTTTCCGGAAATACAGGACCATTTTTTCGTTATCCTACACTTATTCCTTCGGTAGGAATGTTAAAAGTAGACTTATCCTCGTTTTACCATTAATTCTCATATTTCCTCATTTTCCAACCGCCTGTAAATTGTATTGCACTCATTATTTCTAATAATCCGTCTTTAAAGTACCTCTATTCTATCCAGATTATTCCTCATCGATAGGCATTCATGTCCACATAAAAATGTTTTCTTACCACTGTGAAATAGTGTTTCAGTTTTGCTTTTCTGGATATATTTTCTGTTGTAGACGGTTTTTGGCAAACCGCATGATCTTTCCACTTTATTAACTCGTATAGCTACTGAATTTTTTCTTTTCTATTGACCTGCATTGTTCCTCCAAGATATTTAAATTTACTAACGCACTCTATTTTACTTCTTAGTGTTTCTATTTTTTATACTTGTCACGATTATACCTTCTAAATGTATTGAAAAATTTCCTGCAAAAGCCAGGAAGTTTACCTTAATTGCATTTGATTTTCTTCCTAGAATTATTTCTTCCATGACTTTCTAGTTTCAGATTCGACACCAAAGTACAATTAAACAGTAAACGTGATAAGTTGTCTTCTTGTCCAACAACATTTTTAATTTTAAATGGTTGAGATACTCGACCCATAAATTTAACTTTCGATACTGTGTTTGTACGAGTTTCAGTCATCTTCGCTAATTTTGTTTTAAGACCAAATTCTCTACTGATCTTACTTATTACGTCTCTGTCTACAGAATTAAATGCTTTCCTAGTTATCGGTATGTGGCTAAATACTGATTTTAAGGTAAATACAGGTTCTGTTGAGGCTCTTCCCTTTCGAAGGCCAATCGTTATTATTATTATTTCATCGTAAATTTCAGTAAGTTCGTCAGCTTGGGAAATAACTCTGACACTTTGCTAGAATACACTGCAAGCATATGTCAAGAGAACCAGACTGTACTCAGCCTAGTGAAAACCGTATTTTGTTAAATGGTATGCCTGCGAGTGAACCAGCTGCGTCTCGCCTGAAACTTCGCCAAATACCTGTCGCTCGGCAAGTGCATTCGTGTAAGAGTTACACTTTCTAAGAATTACTTCAGTCAATCTAGGCATGACGTCTTCTCTCCGAAATTAACTCGCTGTGAACAGCGAGAGCAAAATATATTGCTTCTGTCGATGATAGTCTAATTGCATACGGAGCAGGCAAACGATACAACATATTTTCCACTATTATCTACGATCCTTACTTTTCTCTTGTTCACGAATAATGACGGTTTCAAGAGTCCCTGTTTTTTCTCATTTTATAACCGTCAAAGTTACAAACTGGTTCGACTATTACGTATACTATGCATCTACGGATGTGTACCAAACTCTATACAGAACTCGATCAGAGGGTTATCTGTATCCTTCTGGCCATTACTCTCCGCAACTCCACAAAATACTGATTTTGTCCTTATTTCTTATTGAACTGGATTCTAAGTACATCACCATAATTCAAAAACAGTCTCATCGTATATCCTTGTGATCATATTTTTATGGTGTTACGATTTCATTTTGGACAGGACTTACGAAGATCCATATAGCGGTGTCAGGGTAAACAGTGGACCGCGAGAAATGTCTCCTACCGACCAGCTTATTGTCATTTACCTCGTGTGTGAAGAGAGCGTGCGCTCTACCCTTCGTTAGACGTCGTGCCTCGACCCCTCTGCCACACCTGAGTACACTTCTTCACGGTTCCTCGTATTTGCTGAGGACTCCACGGAGACAGTCTTTACTACAGTCGAAGACTATATTTGACGGCCAAATAGAAGCTCCAGTCTGAGACGTTTGTCTACAGTACTAATGATCGTCTTGCACACAGAAGCTTACGTAACGTGGTTCGAGGCGGGTCGAGACTAAGGGTATAAGGAACTAGAAACTGAATCCTGTGCCTTTAATAATTCTTACCGTTAAACAGGGATAAAGCGACGAACTGTGATTTATCGGCCGTTCTTTGCATTTAAGGAGCTACTAACACTCGTGTCGAAGATTTTCTCTGCTCGTGTAGATTTTGTGAATTTCGTGCTTTGGAAGTTTTCACCCTGCAGGTACTTTTCTCCCTCACACGTGACAAGCTCTTGGTTCTTGATCGAAGGTTTGGAACTCAGTCAAGTTCATATGATAGGAATCATCCGAAGAATATGTTTCTTTGATCATAATCCACCGACCTTTTTTTCAAGACGCAGCCTTTAGATAATTGATTGGTGACAATGTAAAGCCCTCCTGTGCAGCAACTTTATGTGAAGATGGCCATATGAGACAGTCGAAACCGGTAATTTGAAAAGATAATTGTGACTGTGTCATAAAATAAAAAAACTTTTTTTATTGCATGCTTTGTTTGGACTACTTGGGCCCGCTATCTAATAAGTTTTATGCAAGCCATAGTGCTCCAGTCAGTTCACTTACCGGAATCAAAGACGCCCACTGTGCAGCCCTTACACTACGCAGCTGAGGCCGTGGACTCTGTTGTCCAAGCAGCACCTCGTGGAGGTGGGACCACGTGGGGATCTTTTATCTTCTCTCTTTGTGCCAATAGCAGGTATATTATACTTACTAAATTATTATATATGAAATTGGAAATAGGAAATTATAAAAGGAAAAAAAATTTTTTAAGAAGAACGATAAAAGAAGATGGGCTAGATTGAGTAGTAGATATACCTCCACATGCGCTGCCCATGTGACCTCGCGCCCTGCATCACCGTACAGTGCCTTCCACGGTTATTTACCTTTGTTTTTGAGTCATCTGTCTTCTGACTGGTTTGATGCGGCCCGCCGCTAATTCCTCTTCTGTGCCAACCTTTTCATCTCAGAGTAGCACTTGCAGCCTAGATCCGCTATTATTTGCTGGATGTATTCCACCAATCTCTGTTCTTCCTCTGCAGTTTTTACCCTTTACAGCTCCCTGTAGTACCACGGGAGTTATTCTCTAATGTCTTAACAGATGCCCCATTATCATGCTCGTTCCTCGTGACATTTTTTCCATGTGGCCCTCTCCTCAGCGATTTTGCTGAGGAGCTCCTCAATCCTTACTTTATCAGTCCACTTAATTTTCGAGATTCTTCTTGAATTCCTATAATAATAATTATAAAAGGTGGCAATTTAATTTACGCACTGTCTTTTAAATAGATATGATGGTATCTGATACTCAAGTACTAATGCAAAGAAACGTAATGATGCTAAAATGCTTTAAATTCTTGCTATGATTTAATCTTTAAAATTTAATAATTCTCTTCCTGTTAATATTTGATTAATTAACTTACGTCGTTCAGATTTCGTAACGCTGACGGCGTTAAAATTTAAAGTTGTTCAGTCCCTGTTTTGTTTTCTTTCAATTGTTGCGAGCAAGCGATGGTGCAATGCTGTTCGCTTTCAAGTCTACACATTTATAAAAATCAGGTCCAGGAAACACTTTTGTGATCACGGTTGCGATTTAGACGGTATTCGCGTAATTGTACTGATTAAGAGTTATCGTTTCCGAAAGATGCAGGTTCGATTAAAGCTGTGTGCACTTTTGCGCGTATAATGAAAATATTCCTAACACGTCGCGCGACAAAAGGTAACATGCGAATCACAACCGTGGTCAAATGAAGAAAATATATGATGACATAAATGTTCTTCGCTGTTATTCAGGACAGGTTTAGATTAAACACCGCAATTCTCAGTCTTTAGAAATCACAAGACGATACACTTTAGAGATATTTGTTTTGAATAACTTGTATTTACCTTTTCTTATACAATATGGTGATTGTCCGCAAGGATTATCTCTCTCTCTCCTGTTTATAGCCTTTATACGTTCACATTACATACATCAATTAAGAAACTTTTCTTTCTCTACCGACCAGTACGAGAACAAAATCCGCCCAGACCAAAATGTCTTACATAGAATCACTTCTCACTTAACAATCATATATAGTTTCTTAGTACAAACAATGCTAATTTATTCCGTGCACTAGAAAGTCTTTGATTCACTGAGCACAAAAATTAAAATAATAAAATTATAATTACATTTTTAATATTGTCAATTCTTCTTTATATCATGAAAATAAGGCTTGAAAGCGTCGTAATATTATTTTTCATCGTTGTATCACTATATTCTGTAGCATCACATTGCTAATGCTTCGATGCTCTTTTGTTCCAATTTCCCCACAGTCCATATCTCACTATCGAATAAAGCTGAGCTCCAACCGTATATTCTCAGAAAGGTCTTCCTCAAATTAACTCGTATATTTGATACTAGTAGACTTCTCTTGGACAGGAATGTCCTTTAGGCCTGTGTTAGCCTGCTTTTGATGTCCTTTCTCAACTGTGCACCCACAAGTTATCTTCAGGTAAGCCATGCAAGACGAATACTCGCTCCGTTCCACAATGTATCATAAGCCGACTTACACTAATTTGTATCTTCAAGCGTCAAGTTGTCATCGCCTGTCACAAACTATGAGCTTGCTTTAAACAATCTTGCACGCAGCTGACTCTGCCTCAGGTCTACACTCATGCTCGTAAATTAAGGATAATTGCAGAATGTGGTGCCACACAACGTGGCACTACACAAAACTGGCGCTAATAGCATAGGCACATAGGGAATACACACGACACAGACCTGTAAGCCCACGGTATTGGTGATAAGTTGAGAGAAACCGTCCCGAAACACATGTGCTGCAAAACGCCACTGTTTCCAGCGCATGTACCCCGACATCAATGTGGGGTCTGATCTCCATGCACACGTACACAGGCCGCACAACGGGTTGGCATACTCTGGATCAGGTGGTCGAACAACTGCTGGGGTATAGCCTCCCATTCTTGCACCAGTGCCTGTCGGAGCTCCTGAAGTGTCCTACGGGTTTGAAGACGTGCAGCGATACGTCGACCGAGAGCATCCCAGACGTGCTTGATGGGTTTAGGTCTGGAGAACAGGCAGACCACTCCATTCGCCTGATATCTTCTGTTTTAAGGTAGTCCTACACGATGGCAGCTCGGCGGGGCCGTGCGTTGTCATCGATCAGGAGGTAGGTGAGCCCACTGCACCCCTGAAAAGGTGGACATACTAGGGCAAAATGACGTCCCGATACACCTGTCCTGTTACAGTTCCTCTGTCAAAGACATGCAGGGGTGTACATTCACTAATCATAATCCCACCCCACACCATCAAACCGCGACCTCCATACAGGACCCTTTCAAGGACATTAAGGGGTTGGTATCTGGTTCCTGGTTCACGCCAGAAGAAAACCCGGCGAGAATCACTGTTCGGACTATTCGGACTATACCTGGACTCGTCTGTGAACGTAACCTGGGAGCACTGTTCCCATGACCACGTACTGTGTTCTTGACACCAGGCTTTACGGTCTCTCCTGTGACCAGGGGTCAGTGGAATGCACCTTGAAGGTCACTGGGCGAATAAACCATGTCTGTTCAGTGATCTGTAGACTGTGTGTCTGGAGACAACTGTTCCAGTGGCTGCGATAAGGTCCCGAGCAAGGCTACTTGCAGTACTCCGTGGCCGTCTGCGGGCACTGATGGTGAGACATCGGTCTTCTTGTGGCGTTGTACACTGTGGACGTCGCGTACTGTAGCGCCTCGACACGTTTCCTGTCTGCTGGAATCGTTGCCATAATCTTGAGATCACACTTTGTGGCACGCGGAGGGCCCGTGCTACGACCTGCTGTGTTTGACCAGCCTCCAGTCGCCCTAGTATTCTACCCCTCATAACGTCATCAATATGTGTTCTTGAGCCATTTTTAACACTCAGTCACCATTAGCACGTCTGAGAACGTCTGCACACTTACTCGTTGCACCGTACTCTGACATGCACCAACATACCTCTGCGTATGTGGACTGCTGCCAGCGCCACCGTGCGACGACCGCAGGACATACCCCGCATGGACATACCCCGAGGTGATTTAAACCCGCATACCGCCCACCAGAACGTTGTTTTACCATGTATCAGCATTATACTTAATTTATGAGCATGACTAGATAGTTTGCCCAAAGAGCTGGCCTATCTAAAGCCTGTGTTAAGAAAAAATGAATATTCCGCTCTGCAGATAAACAGTATAGATCAGTAAAGCACGATTTGTTGCTGCGAATAGCCGGAATTTACAATATACCTTGTCAGTGTGGTGTGGGTTACATAGGACAAAATGGTTCAAATGGCTCTGAGCACTATGGGACTCAACTGCTGTGGTCATAAGTCCCCGAGAACTTAGAACTACTTAAACCTAACTAACCTAAGGACAGCACACAACACCCAGCCATCACGAGGCAGAGAAAATCCCTGACCCCGCCGGGAATCGAACCCGGGAACACGGGCGGGGGAAGCGAGAACGCTACCGCACGACCACGAGATGCGGGCAACATAGGACATACCACTCGCATTGTGAAGGAAACCTGCACCGAATTTCACCGTTGACTCGCCTTTTGCAACCAAGAAGTCCGCTATTGCCGAACACTGTATTTCCATTGGAAATTCAATGGGGTATGATAAATCTACAATTCTGTTTATAGCAACATATTTTTGGGCTTCCATTATTAAAGATTCCTTGGAAATACGCCTTGCGGCAAAAGTGATTAACCGTGACAGCAGCTACCAGTCGGACGGTACATGGAAACCCACCAGCTCCACGATCTGTTCAGATCGAAGACGACTGGGTGCGTTAACGGCCGCGGCAAGCGGTAACGTAAAAGATACCTGAGTTCTGTAGTTCCATCGGCGAAGGGGCTGCCGCCGGGAAGTGCGGTCAACTTGATTTTGACGCATACGCACACTACTCCTTGCTACGACTGCGATATATCGACGGAAAAAATATCAAAGCACCCGCCGAAAAAATGTCGGTTACACAGTGGAAATATACTGCCAGTTTTAGAGCTTTGTATTTAAGCACTCCTTTATTATTAGATCTTCTGTGCATCAACGAGGTAGCAGCCCGCTTATCCTGCATAGAGCAAGAATTGAAAGGGAAACGATGCAACGTTCACGCTTGGCGATAACGACTTTGCTAACAATGGCTGGCCGGTGTAGCCGAGCGGTACTAGGCGCTAGAGTCTGGAACTGCGCTACTGCTACGGTCGCAGGTTCGAATCCTCCCTTTGGCATGGATGTGTGTGATGTCCTTAGGTTAGTTAGGTTTAAGAAGTTCTAAGTTCTAGGGGACTGATGACCTCTGATGTTAAGTCCCATAGTGCTCAGAGCCATTTTGCTAACAATGGAACTGCAGGTAAGTGGCACAATAAAAGATGTCCGATGGATCAGACGTTCGGTTTCGTCACAGATCAGATTTGTCTGGAACACCTCCTGTCGACTTCGCTATTTTTTCCAATTCTGCAAACGCCAGCTACCTATCTGCTATCTGCTATAGTGTCAAAATTGCGTAGTGAAGTTAAATACTGCAGTTTCTATTGGTAGCTCCCAGCGCCGATTACGTCACCATTTCCCCTCACACGTCTCCACCCACCACAAAGAGCAGTCTTGTCATTTACATTTTTTGTTCATCAATTTCAGCAACTGTTTTTCAAGAAAACAGATGTGAAGAAATAGCACATTAGTTGGGTTAAAAATTGTTTTTCAACGCAATTGATGTGCTATTTCTTCACATCGGAATCTTGTTATTGCATTCACACTGACAACCCCCGCAGTGCAATCGGACCTTTTCTTTGTGGCTTCTATCCTCGCTTCACACAGTCAAAGAGAAAGACTGTCCGTGATGAAAGCTAAGAAGTAGCAAGACTCCTTCACACAGTGAAAGTAAAATTATGTTCTAGTACAATTTCAAAAGAACAACTTCAAATATTTGTCGAAAATTGCGAAAACAATATAATATAAAGTAAAAATATCGGCACTCAATGTGGTCTCCACATCGCCTATATCTATCAAAATTTCTTGATAACATACCGCTATATCGATATTTTATCAACAGCCCTATACATTGAGATAACAAATGGTTCAAATGGCTCTGGGCACTATGGGACTTAACATCTAAGGTCATCAGTCCCCTAGAACTTAGAACTACTTAAACCTAAGTAACCTAAGGACATCACACACATTCATGCCCGAGGCAGGATTCGAACCTGCGACCGTAGCAGTCGCGCGGTTCCAGACTGAAGCGCGTAGAACCGCTCGGCCACTGCGGCCGGTTTGTTATTATTATTTCATCGTAAATTTCAGTAAGTTCGTCAGCCTGGGAAACCCCTCTGACACTTTGCTAGAGTACATTGCAAGTATGTGTCATGAGAAGCAGACTGTACTCAGCCTAGTGAAAACCGTATTTTGTTAAACGCGAGTGGACCAGCTGCGGCCGGCTTTGAAATAACAAAATTCATGCCATAGCGATGTGCACGTATAAAGACGGCAGTACACCGCGTACACAACTATGAAAGGGTAATGGATTGGCGGAGCTGCCATTCGTACTCAGGTGATTCATGAGAAAAAGTTTCCGAGAGCAGCGATGTTTGCGCAACGTACGACGAACGTATCCGTTAGAACAGTGCGGCGAAATTTAGTGTTTATGGGCTATGGCAGCAGACGACCGACGCGAGCGCCATTGCTAACGGTACGACATCGCCTGCAGCGCTTCTCCTGGGCTCGTGACCGTATCGGTAGGACCCTAGGCGACTGGAAAACCCTAGCCTGGTCAGATGAGTCCCGGTTTCAGTTGGTAAAAACTGGCGGTGGGGTTGGAGTGTGGCGCAGACCTCGCGAAATCATGGACCCAAGTTGTCAACAAGGCACTGTGCAAGCTGATGGTGCCCACAATGGTGTAGGCTGTGTTTATATGGCACGCATTAGGTGCTCTGGTTATGTTCGGCTACTTGGAGGCCATTTACAGCCATTCGTATACTTCATGTTCACAAACAACGATGGAATTCCTATGGATGACAATGCCGGCCGGTGTGGCCGTGCGGTTTTACGCGCTCCAGTGTGGAACCGCGCGACCGCTACGGTCGCAGGTTCGAATCCTGCCTCGGGCATGGATGTGTGTGATGTCCTTAGGTTAGTTAGGTTTAAGTAGTTCTCAGTTCTAGGGGACTGATGACCACAGATGTTAAGTCCCATAGTGCTCAGAGCCATTTTTTTGGATGACAATGCGCCATATCGCTACTCCATAATTGTTAGCGATTGGTTTGAAGTACATTCTGGACAGCTCGAATGAATGTTGTGGCCACCCAGATCGCCCGATATGAATCACATCGAACATCTACGGGACACAATCGAGAGGTCAGCTCGTGCACAAAATTCTGCACCGACAAAAACTGCGCAATTATGGGCGTCAATAGAAGCAACATGGCTCAATATTTGTGCGGGAGACTTCCAACGACTTGTTGAGTCCATGCCAACTTTTATCACTTGAGTGTATACTACGGAACGGAGCAAGTCTTTGCTAGTCTTTGATGGCCCACCTGAAGGTGACTGGCAGGTGCCCAGTTGAAATTTCATGGGATATATTAATCGACGACCGGCTACAAGTCCGAAATTTTCTTTAACTTTCGTGTCACTTTGCACTTATATAGAAGAAGTTCGAATCAAATGCTGAATATGGCGCGATTGAGGTAACGATGTCTGAGCAGCCTGTTACACAGAAGTGTGTGGTGAACACGGCAGCACGTATAGTTAACCGGCTTTGAACCTGGGATCATAATAAGTGTAAGACGCGTAGATGATAATGTATAAGAGATTACACAAGCATTCATGTTTGCGGCCCCAACACGGTGCAGGGTGAATCTTCAGTATCGCAGAGACAATGTTTCCACATACGCGAAACGCGGCACACAACGAGCGCAGGTGTTAGACGAGTGGACGTCCCGTCGCTCCCGCAGAGCCATACGGTGTGATCAGTTCTCTGCTGTGAGCCAGAACGCCGGTGATGTGAATGCGGAGCATTAGGAGAACATTTCTATCGGGACTGTATGGGGAAAATGCAGCACATACACTACAGCAGACAGACCGAAAGTACTTGTAAATAATAGATTTCAGCTATCAGTCGCCCTTTTTAAATTTTATTGGCAGATCTAGATTTCAGCTAGAAACTAGTCATTCTCAATGCACTATCATTTTTGATTAACGCATGTAATGCCTGTTGGTCGGGCTTCATCCACAGTTCATTGAATACTACTGTAGTATTCAATGAATTGTGGATGAATCCCGACCAACAGGCATTACATGTATTGATAACAAATGATAGTGCATTGAGAATAGCAAGTTTCTAGCTGAAATCTAGCTCTGCCAATAAAATTTTAAAAGGGTGACTGATAGCTCAAATCTATTGCTTACAAGTCAATATAACAGTCGCTGCGTGCAACAGCCTTCTGAATGGATGTGTGTGGTGTCCTTAGGTTAGTTAGGTTTAAGTAGTTCTAAGTTCTAGGGGACTGATGACCTCAGATGTTAAGTCCCATAGTGCTCAGAGCCATTTGAATCTTCTGAATGGAAGGTAACCTGATGAGACCGAAAGTGGATGTTTACTTTGGCACGCACTTTACCTCTGCATCAGTGGCACTTTGATCGATTTCCATAGTTTCTCTGCTACATCATCTACACTTGGGTCTTTGCCTGTGGCCTTTCAATCGAGTTTGGTTCAGGTATTGACGAGGGCATGGTTGCATTGCTTGGGCAGGTTAGGTTTCGAAACGAGGAAGTCTGTTGGAGTGTAGGTGTCAGTTGGAAGTGTTTGTTGTCATTGCGGCCAGGCAGTGCTGGCCAAGAAGTGGTCGTTGTAAGTCTGAGGTATTCTATTTCAGCCCTGCTGCGGATAAAGGCGTGATATTGGTATGATATGGTAGTGACTGTCACTACAATAAGATGCACTGAACGGAAGAGAGAAAGCCACTTATAAGTGCAGTAATGAGTTCGTATTGAGGACGTGTTGAGAACAAGCATGTACCTCTCCTCTCTATCTCTGTCCTAAAGTGTACCTTTTCTTTACGAGTTGGAGTGTTACATTTAAGCGGTGTGATTGATTAGGTGTTTGTGCCGCCTTTCGGCACGTGCCCTACAGCTGCATTAGCAGTAGAAATACGATTCGACAGTTTTCTGAGTTGAGAATTCAGAAGATACACTCCTGGAAATGGAAAAAAGAACACATTGACACCGGTGTGTCAGACCCACCATACTTGCTCCGGACACTGCGAGAGGGCTGTACAAGCAATGATCACACGCACGGCACAGCGGACACACCAGGAACCGCGGTGTTGGCCGTCGAATGGCGCTAGCTGCGCAGCATTTGTGCACCGCCGCCGTCAGTGTCAGCCAGTTTGCCGTGGCATACGGAGCTCCATCGCAGTCTTTAACACTGGTAGCATGCCGCGACAGCGTGGACGTGAACCGTATGTGCAGTTGACGGACTTTGAGCGAGGGCGTATAGTGGGCATGCGGGAGGCCGGGTGGACGTACCGCCGAATTGCTCAACACGTGGGGCGTGAGGTCTCCACAGTACATCGATGTTGTCGCCAGTGGTCGGCGGAAGGTGCACGTGCCCGTCGACCTGGGACCGGACCGCAGCGACGCACGGATGCACGCCAATACCGTAGGATCCTACGCAGTGCCGTAGGGGACCGCACCGCCACTTCCCAGCAAATTAGGGACACTGTTGCTCCTGGGGTATCGGCGAGGACCATTCGCAACCGTCTCCATGAAGCTGGGCTACGGTCCCGCACACCGTTAGGCCGTCTTCCGCTCACGCAGCCCGCCTCCAGTGGTGTCGCGACAGGCGTGAATGGAGGGACGAATGGAGACGTGTCGTCTTCAGCGATGAGAGTCGCTTCTGCCTTGGTGCCAATGACGGTCGTATGCGTGTTTGGCGCCGTGCAGGTGAGCGCCACAATCAGGACTGCATACGACCGAGGCACACAGGGCCAACACCCGGCATCATGGTGTGGGGAGCGATCTCCTACACTGGCCGTACACCACTGGTGATCGTCGAGGGGACACTGAATAGTGCACGGTACATCCAAACCGTCATCGAACCCATCGTTCTACCATTCCTAGACCGGCAAGGGAACTTGCTGTTCCAACAGGACAATGCACGTCCGCATGTATCCCGTGCCACCCAACGTGCTCTAGAAGGTGTAAGTCAACTACCCTGGCCAGCAAGATCTCCGGATCTGTCCCCCATTGAGCATGTTTGGGACTGGATGAAGCGTCGTCTCACGCGGTCTGCACGTCCAGCATGAACGCTGGTCCAACTGAGGCGCCAGGTGGAAATGGCATGGCAAGCCGTTCCACAGGACTACATCCAGCATCTCTACGATCGTCTCCATGGGAGAATAGCAGCCTGCATTGCTGCGAAAGGTGGATATACACTGTACTAGTGCCGACATTGTGCATGCTCTGTTGCCTGTGTCTATGTGCCTGTTGTTCTGTCAGTGTGATCATGTGATGTATCTGACCCCAGGAATGTGTCAATAAAGTTTCCCCTTCCTGGGACAATGAATTCACGGTGTTCTTATTTCAATTTCCAGGAGTGTACATCAGTTTAGGACGTACCCTGGTATGAAGTTACGTACGCATAAGAGTTTTTATGCGACGCCATCGAGGCGACTTTGCGTGCAGTGACGGTGATACGAAGATAAGGACAACGCAACACCCAGCTCCCGAGAGGAGGAAATCTCCGACCCGGCAGCGAATCGAACCCGGTCCTTTTCTGTTAGGTGTCCGCCGAGCTGGCCCGCAACTGCCGAGGCGGACTTAGTCTTCTCGTTGAATGTGTAGCAGACTTGCAACAACACCTGCGATCAATGTGTGGCAGAGATTGCTCTGTTTATGAACTGTTTTTAACATGTGATCGGGTGAAATAAGTCGGTACTTCATTCACCAAATAAATCTTTCACTTTTCATGCCATCCTCAATCGTGTATTGAGGAACTGACCTTTGTATGACATTGCTGAGAGAAGCAGATGTTTGTTATTAATCAGCTGAACTGTGTAAGGATTTTGTAAATTTTGATGTACAACAGTAATTATAAAGTTCGTGCAAATTCCTTACCTTTATATCCAATTTGCACCTCTCGTAAATTTAATTAACTGAAGCCTCAACAGATAGTAGAAGAGAGCAAGCTTGGAGCATAGCTCATTGGCGACATGGTAGAACGTAAACTAAATATTGTTGTACCTAATCCAAGTCAGTTTTCTTAATCAAAGACTACTTCTGCTCGTATTAGATAATCACAAAGAACAAATTTTTGGCTTGGTAAGTTATTTTAGGGTCAGGTAAGGTAAGTCACTTAGAGAGCTTCGAGATGGCGGCTACTTTACATTTTATTCACTTTTTTGTACTGTTGTGGCGTTGCGACGTCTTTTCGACGAAATGGAACAACTTTATAGATGAAAGCATAAATCTTCGTTTCTGCCTTGCTAATTTAGGATATATTCAGTAGACTCCAAATGTTCCGTTCGCTGTATAAGTATCAGTAGATCCACAAGTGAGAATAATTGTATTCTGTTAGATTGGACCATTTAGTCTTCAGGCAAGTTTTATATACAAAACTGAAGCTCTTAACAATATCCTGGCAGCAACAGCCCACTGTATATAATGGAAGCCCTTAAAAAATATCCTGGCAGCAGCAGTCCACCGTAAGCGAAGCGAGGAAAAATATCCTCGATCCGAAAGCATCGGAGGGATGTACGCAGTGTTCACATCACGTCCACTGTGAAATTTAAATGGTACACCATCGTCAATAACAAATTCCCGACCAATGGAAAACCACGCAAAATACGCCTTACTCAGACCGACGGTTGAATTATGTGTAAGAGTATTGACACATCAATCCACAGATTTACTTGCGGACACGCAGGTTTTGCGTGGAATTTCCTCCGCCAGAAATTAGCAGTGATCGACAGGACAACTACAACTGATACGACCGGAAAGACTCACTCATATACCCGAGAACAAAGAACAATGCTGAAGTCGGGATGTCTACACGTACTGGACCATGCATAATAAGTCACCGAGCAGCAGCGTACTACGACTGTTTACCATAAACTGAAAACGAACTCTGGAAAATCACGAAATATGCCAGATATACATAAAATTTTGGCAACATGCTAAAAATAATGACTACACTATAATTACGATACAGTCGACAGTACGAATGCAGTTAATGGAAGCAAATCGTCGCTAGGCAAAGAAAACCTCGTAACTCAAATTGGTCAAATTTTACAGGAGAAACAAAAAACTAATTATAGAAATCACATGAGGACCTGATTAGTCAAATGTAGTGGTTTCTGCTACACAATATGGATCCGGTCATTGGTACATAAGACTTTATTATGCACTTCAAATTGTCTGCCGGCTTTTGGAGTTACAAGGTTTTCACAGTTATTTTTTTTTGGTGGTGACGGAGATAAGAGGTATGTAACGAGTGCACGGTTAAGTATTGAAATGAATTTTTTTTTAAAAAAAACTTACTTAAATTTTGCATTATTTGTGTATTATGAAACGCCTGTAACGATACATTGTTACAGATATAAAGTGAAATGAATAATTTTACTTTGATCAAAATATTGGAATCTGGATGTTAATAAATTACAGTGTTTAAAAAACATAGAATCTATGTTGTTAGCTTTAATTAACCTTTTCTTACTGTAAACATTTGTGCAGTTTATTAACATTTATTATTGATACTATTGCTGCTACACTGTCATAGGTGGCTGTAAACAAGTTTATTTTCGGCTGCATTTTTTTAGACACGGACATGTTCTCTCATTACAAATGTGAGGCAGTGTGTCATAAAATGAATGCACATCCTTAGGAAGGACTAGCTTTAGTTGTTGCAAATGCGTAAACTTTTCTGCGCTGATCTTTAGTGGTGAACTGTAGAGAGGGGGCACTGTAAGTGAGCTGGGTATGTTTGACATCCTTCTTGGAAGTGGTTCCCGTGTATCGCTGAATTTCAATTTATATTCCATTTTTCCGGAGGGATCATACTTGAGACACCGGATATCAGTCACTGTTGGATCCCCAATTTTGGATCCTGGCCGAATAGACGAATACAACGAGAGTTTATCATAGGACTTGAAAAACGTGTGGTCCAAATAATTGACAACGTAAGGTCTATGACTTTGTCTTGCGGTAGCACAAACTTCTACATAGCCAGCAGGAGTATAAATGTGTCTGTTTTTTAACTTCCTTTCTATGGTGGAGTGCATAGAATCACACTCCATTTCAGTGTGACCTTTCTCCAGAAATTTTTGCACTATTGTAATGCCTTTCTGATTGGCGAGATAAGCCAGTGCATTACTCATGACTGAGTTTCGATTCATTTAGCTTCTGAATCATTTTGGACGTACGTTTCTGTAAAATGCACGAGTATACTGGCAAATTCCGAAGCTGTTAGTCCACCTTCACTTTCGTGCCAAACGTAACAATAACCATCGTTACTTTTTAAATCATAGGTGGTAAAGTTGTGGACCTTCAGTTTGCTTTTATAGTACAGTGCAGATGCTCTTAGTCTGGGAGAAAGGAGAAGTGCTTGAAGGTCCATTGTAAACACTCTAGCTGATCCTAATTTATCACTATTTTTCGCTTCCCTTGCCTCAGTTTTTCGGGCCATATGCAAAGAATATTCATTCTCTGGGGGATTGCCTGTCTGGTGAGAACAACAAAGATCGCACTGGTCATTTTTAGGCGAAAATAAGTTAAGATTATTTTCATCGAATACCTCGCAGAACTGTTTGTAAGCAGCTGGGATTTGTCCTCTTTTCTTGAAAAATTGTATATATTCCCTATGTAGTTCTGATTTACTCTGCCAGTTATGTTCCAAGTAGAGTTTTGTGGAAGAACGACGGCAGTAATGCGATTCCAGTTTCGGCAACTCTGCAAAAAAATCTGATGCTGATTGTCGTCCACCTGAAACTTTTGTTGGTCTCTCCTGCATTTGAGGCCCTTCTGCAAGCGTTCTTCCTGATGCACTAGATGCCCATGTTCTGACACTCCATTCGCCTAAGCACAAAGTATTCAGAAACATAGTCTTGCAGACAGTTTTTCTCTGTCCTTCTATTACAAAATTGTAATATAGTGTGTTAGAACGGTGAGATTTATTAGATTCTGAATTATTTCTGCGACTTTTAACTAGAACGTAGTAGACATGGCTTCTAACAAAAAATTTTCTTTCACCCCAAGACATATCCTGACAGAAATGATTAAATATTAGCTGTCTCTGCTCTTCTGTAATATCCTTGCCATTCCTGTTCCGATTTAAGGGAGAATGTTTACAAGTACATCGTGGTTTCATTTCCCTCCTACTTCTGCTCATTGTTGGTCTCTTCTTGCCAAATTCATCTTTTTGCATTCCTAAACAATCCTGTCCCCTCATACGTTTTTCTTTCTGCAAACTTTGAAGTGATTGATTGCTTTTCCTTTTACGGCGCTGCTTAGTACTTTTTAGTCCCACATCAACTTCGTCATCGTCGTCTTCCGTGCTGTTATTACTGCTATGGTCATTTTTGTTTTTATATGGATCGTACGCATCACTACTGCCACTGGAGATATCATCCTCACTGCTGTGTTCGAAAAGACTTTCAAACTCAGAAGTGGAATTCACCTCTGTATTGGCTTCTTTTTCCGCATTGTCTGTAGTGTAAACCATAACGTCATCAATAAAATTTAAATAATTTAATCACCTCAACTTCCAAACAAGGATCTTACTTCCAGTTACAAAATATAAACTACGGTTTACCTTCATTTTGTAGGTCTACCCTTTCTTTTGGTACAGGACAAGGAGGAACCTGACTAGAATCTTCTTCCGGTGATTTTATACGATATGATCCGTTGTCGGCTTGTTTCACAAGGTGAAGAGTGAATTTACTCTTTTTACCCATAGCTGAAAACAAAGTAGTTACTGTAGAATATATAGGATTCTGTTCAGTTCTAAAATTAGAACCTCGTATGTACCGAGTGCAGTCTGCTTTACGCGCGATGAAAAACTCGTAAGTCAACATTGTATTTAACGAGGTCATTATTAATTCTGTATATTAAAATACAATACATAAATACCTAGAAATACTAACAAGTACCTGTAGCAATAAAGCAGTGTTGGGTCTGTCAGTCAAAAAAGTTACTATCACATCAAAAAACGTTTTAATCTCGGAGTATGTGTTCGCCCTGCACACTAACAATGGCGATTATCGGAGATGCGAGGTTTACACTTCGACCATAAATATAATAGACTGGCCCTGACGTCATTTTTGTGGCTCCAAAGTCTCTGGGCTGAAGTCACGTGAATGTTGGCAAAACATGGTTGTTTCGTGTTGCGCTTATGGCTGTACTCAGCGTTTTGTCGGGGAAATGGCATTAAATTTCACGTGTAAGTGTTGCTATGATAGTGCAGATGCGTTTATTGAAATCTGCTGAAGTGACTTTTATATGTTTTTACACTTGAAATAGAGTATCACGTAAATTAAAGTGTTGAAAGTGATGCCTGTAAAGTCAGACTCGTATTACATTTTGGAAAGTATCTGTGATAATTCGGTTACAGAAGTAAGTATAATCGTTTCTCGTTCCTACTCATAGGTTCCGTGAGGATGAAAACCGAAGGCAGCTTTGGATACAGGCCCTGAAACGGAAAAACTTTAAGCCGTTTGCACATACGCGCCTTTGCTCGAAGCACTTCGCGGAGAAGTATTTTGATAGGTTAGTTATTATTTACAATGTATATCTATAATTTGTATTTACAGTGTCTGTCATTTTTAAACCTAGGCTCGAAAATTACTTTCTGAAACTGCAAAGTCTCACCTTTCATCTAAAATATCATTTTTTTTAAAACTGATAGTTTAAACTTTTGTAAAAGTAGTGGGAACTGAACCTTTGAAGTGCACCTAAAATTGATACTCTAAAATGGACCTGCTCCTAAAGTAAACAATTTTGACACCTATAGTTGACATAATTCCCATAGCCCATTTTCTTTTATAAGTGACTAGGGCTCGAAACGTGGCGAATACAATGTTTAAAGTTTTGACACGAGCCCACTCTTACTGTTGAAAAGAATTTTAACGACATTTTACTTTAATTGATAGTTTATAGTAATTTTGTCCCGCTGCCCACCAGAGGGGCGTTCGATGTATTTGTTAGATTTTATAAATGATACTGTGGGCAAATCCAGGTCAAATGTAGTTCTGCCATAATTTTTCGCAAATAAAAAAGGAAGCGTTTGACAGTCAGTTGAGAAATGTGGGTAAAATACGATACAAACATAGGATGGCAGACCGCTGATTTGAAATCCCGCCACGTTTTGCCAACAGTCACGTGGTTTATGTTGGAGCCACACCAGCCCCATAGCTTCTGCACAGCAAGGCCAGTCTACTAGTATCTATGGCCGAAGGGTTTACAGCACAAACTACATATCGCTGGAGATGTGAGTTTTTCATTATTGCCGCTAGATGGCAACACCGTTCAACTCGAAGAAGGAAGGTTTCAACAGCCTATGTGGCATATTTTCTACATTTGGTAATGCAGCTACGTGGATTTCATTGTCAGATGGAGTTACGAGGTTTTCATTGCCTAGCGACGAAATGCTGTTACTTAACACCTACACTGTTTTATAACTGCTACTTCTTTGGTATTTTCACTTCTATTTTTAAAATACTGCCTGCAAGAAAAGAGAGACAGGTATAAAATTTTCTTTTACATATTTAATATTTTAACCTCCTGTGAGAAGATTTTTCGCCCTTCGGGAACAAACTTAATATCTGATGTGATGGAAAGGACGACAAACCTTACGATTTTCGTTGCAACAAATAGCTTTTTTTACCTACTTAACTAATAACATAAACGTGGCAGCACAATAAAGCAACCAAGAGAATAATAATAATAATAACTAGAAACGAAGTACAAGAAGAAGGTTATTACAATGAGACTCCTGGTAGTGACGATGATATAGCTCTGGCCTCTAAAAGAAAGAAATCGTAATTACTGTGATGAAAAAAGCGTGTAACTTGTATGATTTGCCGACAACATAATACATTTTTCTGTGCTGCTTGATATGAATATGTCTATATTACGTTGAAAGATCGTACATTTACTATAAATAAATCATTTTCGCAAAAACAATTGTTTTGTCACATACACTAGCCGTTGATCTCGTAAATGTCGGAAGACGGAGATCGATTCCCAAACGTTTAGTTTTATACTGCAGCACAGTTAAGGAGGAGTCTCTCCTAGTCAAATGAGAGCGACTTCTTTTCAGGCACCATGGTTCTTATTTGAGGATTTTTTCGCCCGTTATCGTGCCTCCATTCTGGCGTTTCAGTGCCCAAACTGATGTTCAAAGCCGACAATGTAAAGTAGCCGTGAACAGACACAGTAGATTGGAGGCTTTCGGTGATGTTCCGTTACGTTGCAGTCAGTGGAACACGGGACTCTCGGTGATAGGGGATCTGCTGTGTGGAGACCGTTCCGTGTGTCACTAAAGCACACAGGATGCGACGCCTCGCATGGCGGCGCTAGCGGTAATTGTCCGTCCGCAGTCGGTGTTCACACATGGAACTCGTACGAGCAACGGTGTTTCACCGGCTGCATAACACCTTCCGACATCCTGTTGTCTAGATCGTTTCTGATTCTGCCACAAAACATTCCTGATAATTTACACTGCGATGTTGAAAAAATGCCTTTGCATATACTTGCAATTATTTTAGACTTCCCACGTAGTACTGTGTTGTCACAATTGAAGTACCGTTACTCACAGAGGTCCTGTGTGCGCTGTAATTACCATATGGTAGCGAAACTTGATAGATATTCTAGTGCGTTAATGCAGAACCGATTTACGCTCGAAAAAAAATTAGTTCAAATTTTGGCTACCAGGTGCAAATCTGGGACTGTAAATGCAAGAAATACGTACAGCAATGTTTCCGTATGTATTGGATTAGAAACGGAATGTGGGCAGAAGAGATCACACAACTGAGAAAGGCATAAAGTTGATTTTATTATTAACCGCCACTTACACAGTTTGTTCAATACGAGCATGGGAGACTAATCCATAATACGACGTGATTTTTTGGTACGTATGGGGTACCAGACAGTCAGTGAATACATTTTGAGCTATAACTCAAAAATTAATCATGTCATCCAAAATAAAGTTACGTCACTCACAGAGTATGTAACTAAAATCTGTTCACTTCTTCTCGTTCCCTGAGCAGTGGACAAGGCGCAGTGCTGAGGAAGGAGGACCATGACCACAGCGGGCAGTGGAGGCTCATGGAGTTCTCGCAGTACCCGCACGGGAGGGACAGGTTGCGTGAAAGCGCGTATTTACAGAGACCTTTATCTTCACATAAGCTACATACCCGTGGCAAGGCACAAAGACAAATAAAGAAATACAGACTTGTTCACTGCCACTGAACAACCGTTCATTGCAGCACTGAACAGTTGTAGATCGCATACGTTGGCAGAAGCAGCAACAAACACGAAACATCCCAAATTACGTCGACGAGTTCCGAATAGAACTATGGATCTCAGCGAACAAGGAAAAGTAAACACACTCTACTATGTGAAATAGCATCTCCAACACTGGATTTGCACAGGCGGGTGACATTTGGCAACCTACTTCCCCGCTAGATGAAACAGTCGTAGGCCTATCCTACAACAAACCTGTATTAAGCAAATGAGTGAAAATGAACGACATTCATAAATAAATCAAAACTCAAATTAATGATAACCATATTACATACTTTCGTTATATTACAGATATTTTTCTTGAAATCCGAACATTCAGCTAGCTCATATTCCATCGACGACATTCCCAGCCCACACATTCGTACCTAACACATTGTTCACCTCAGTTAGGTTTTAATCAGTCCAGGGTTCGAAAAACTTTTCTCTACTTGCTGCTCTCACCGGATGTGTTAGCAAAATGTGTAAGGCTACACTTACGTTGCGTGCGAAGTTTGGCTGGTATGCTCTCAGGCTTTACTAACGTCGAGACCAATTTAAATCAATCTTTGAAATTGACGAAACTGATGTCCCATGACTAAACTCGCCGCACAGTTCGAAACAATTGTCACTTACAACGTCTGGTGACATGTTCTTGATTTTGCTAATATCGTACAAAAACTCAAAAAGCTCACTGTGACTTTTAGGCTGTTGAAATCTTCCACTGAGTGCACATGTTATAACATCCAGTACGTTAAAGTAAATATCTATTTTGCACTGCATTCACGGATCTTAAATTTGCTTACCGTCTCCCTCGCACTGAAAATGTTTCTTCTTCTCTCTCTGTCGTTTCTGCGTTCTATCACCCACTGCGTTTTGTACAGGGTGATCCACGAAGATATGAAATATTTTATATAAACATAGGTCGGCAAATTTTTAGTTTCGGAGTTACGTCAAATAAAAGATTTTGCCTGGAATTTAGCAACTTCGCTAATATGAGCCATCGCAAAACTGTACAAGGTTAAAGTAAAGCACAATTTCCATTAATTTTATTGCTATTGGTCTGGTGAATCTAATAAAACATGTCCCAGACCTGCATCTGCAGTAATTTTCCAGAACATCCAGAGAAGCAAAGATTATTATACAAGTAAATTTGTTTACTTACCATTAAGAATGTTGAAACATTTATGTCATTGTTGTTAACCGTTATTGAGTTGTTTCGGTCGTTTCCTAACCATGAAACGAGTTAGTTTTCTGTATTGTTCAGTGAAAGAACATAATAGCAACAGTGTTTTTAAGTGAAACCACATAGTAACTATTGTAGCCGGTAGATCATTTATGAAATAGGGATGCCTTTCAAATTTACGACAGAGGAATACGCCGATATGGTGTTCATTTTTGGCAAATGTTATGGTAATGAACTCGGTGAAGACATTTATCGCGAATGTATTGTGAAATTGTATGTACACTGTACAACTTCCTTAACACTGAGCTTTGTTTTTTTCCGGTTTAACATGAATTAACGTGTGCTATGGTATTAATAAACGCAGATTATCTGACACATTCATACAGTTTCAGTTAACATTATTACCATCATTTTTCCAAAACTAAATTCTCTACAGCCGCTGTTGAAAACTTTGAGCAGTTGCCGGAATTTAAATTCACCAGGCCAATAACAAAATAAATGGAAATCGTGCTTTACTTTAACCTCTTACAGTTTTGCAATGGCTCATATTAACGAAGTTGCTAAGTTTCAGACAAAATCTTTTACTAGCCGTAACTCCATAACTAAACATTTGCGGACCTATGTTTACATAAACTTTTTTCTTTAGTTTTACTTGTAGAATAACATTAAAATATTTGCATATCTTCGTGAATCAAACTGTATATCGAGTTGGTTTACCACTTCTTCAGTGGGCAGACGGTTGACTTGGAATGTGAGGTTCTCTCGGTAATTTGTGAAATATCCTGTTGCGTTCTCGAAGAAGTTAATAACAGTCGATGTATCTGTGGAAATACATTGCTTAACAATTGCTAAGGAACAGAGACACTGTTGGACAGGAACAATCACTGGTGACGATGGACAACACTGTACAGGCGTCACAAAAAATAGCTCTGAGCACTATGGGACTTAACATCTGAGGTCATCAGTCCCCTAGAACTTAGAACTACTTAAACCTAACTAACCTAAGGACATCACACACATCCATGCCCGAGGCAGGATTCGAACCTGCGACCGTAGCAATTGCGCGGTTCCGGACTGAAGCGCCTAGAACCGCTCGGCCACCGCGGCCGGCCACAGACGTAACAGGGGTGTAGCAGAAAGTAGTACAGATTTCACGACATGGGAAGGTGCAAAATAGACATAAATAACGTTCATGTTGGACACAGATGAGACTCCCAACATAAGGGGCGATATTGGACTCTCAGCGAAGAATATGCCCTACTAGGGCACTAATGAAATAGGGGATCCAGTATTAGAATTAAAATTTAAGAGACATTTTAAGGACTTAAGATCAAGTAAGGTAGAAGGGCTAAATAACATTCCATCAGAATTTCAAAAATCATTCGCGGACGTGGCAACAAAACGGCTGAAACTTCCTGGCAGATTAAAACTGTGTGCCCGACCGAGACTCGAACTCGGGACCTTTGCCTTTCGCAGGCAAGTGCTCTACCATCTGAGCTACCGAAGCACGACTCACGCCCGGTGCTCACAGCTTTACTTCTGCCAGTACCTCGTCTCCTACCATCAGCACACACTCCGTTGCAGAGTGAAAATCTCATTCTGGAAATGTCCCCCAGGCTGTGGCTAAGCCATGTATCCGCCGTATCCTTTCTTTCAGGAGTGCTAGTTTTGCAAGGTTCGCAGGAAAGCTTCTGTAAGGTAGGAGACGAGGTACTGGCAGAAGTGAAGCTGTGAGCACCGGGCGTGACTCGTGCTTCGGTAGCTCAGATGGTAGAGCACTTGCCCGCGAAAGGCAAAGGTCCCGAGTTCGAGTCTCGGTCGGGCACACAGTTTTCATCTGTCAGGAAGTTTCATACCAGCGCACACTCCGCTGCAGAGTGAAAATCTCATTCTGGAAACAAAACGACTATTCACGTTGGTGTGTAGAACTTATCAGTCTGGTGGCATACCGTCTGACTTACGAAAAAATATCATCCACACAATCCCGAAGACTGCAAGAGCTGACAAGAGTGCGAATTCTCGCACAATCCTAGCTTAACAGCACATGCATCCAAGTTGCTGTCAAGAATGATATAAAGATGAATGGACAAGAAAATTGAAGATGTGTCAGATGACGATCCATTTGGCTTTAGGAAACGTAAATGTATGAGAGAGGCAATTCTGACGTTGCGGTTGATAATGGAAGCAAGATTAAAGATTTGTCGACCTGTAAAAAGCGTTCAACAATGCAAAATGGTGCAAGATGTTTGAAATTCTGAGAAAAAGAGATGTAAGCGTAGGAAAAAACGGGTAATATACAATATGTCCAAGAGCCAAGAGGGAATAATAAGAGTGGACGACCAAGAACGATATGCTGGAATTAAAAAGGATGTAAGACAGGGATGTAGTCTTTCGCCCCTACTGTTCAATCTGTACATCGAAGAAGCAACGATGGAAATAAAAGAAATGTTCAGGAGTTGGATTAAAATTCAAGGTGATAGGATATCATTGATACGATTCGCTGATGATATTGCTATCCTGAGTGAAAATGAAGAAGAGTTACATGATCTGCTGAAGGGAATTACCAGTCTAGCCTCTAGCGTGTACAGAATATCAACTGAGAGTAAATCCAAAAAAAGACGAAAGTAATGCGAAGCAGCAGAAATTAGAACAGCGAGGAACTTAACGTCAGGATTGATGGTCACGAAGTAGATGTAGTTAAGGAATTCTGCTAGCTAGGCAGCAAAATAGCCAACGACGGACAGAGCAAGGAGGACATCAAAAGCAGACTAGCACTGTCAAAAAGGGCATTCCTGGCCAATAGAAGCCTACTGATATCAAACATAGATCGTAAGTTGAGAAGATAGTTCTGAGAATATACGGTCGAAGCAGAGCACTGTATGGTAGTGAACATGGACTATGGGAAAACTGGAACAGAAGAGAATCGAAGCATTTGAGATGTGGTGCTACAGATGAATGCTGAAAATTAGGTAGAATGAACAGATTCTGTGCAAGAGCGGAGAGGAAACGAATATGTGGAAAACACTGACAAGGAGAAGGGACAGGATGATAGGACATCTGTTAAGACACCAGGGAATGACTTCAATGGTACTACAGGGAGCTGTAGAGCGTAAGAACTGTAGAGGAAGACAGAGATTGGAATACATCCGGCAAATAACTGAGGACATAGGTTGGAAGTGCTAATCAGAGATGAAGTGGTTGGCACAGGAGAGGAATTCATGGCGGGCCGCACCAAACCAGTCAGAAGAGAGATGACTCAAAATAAAATAAAGTAAAGGAAGGGCACTAATCCACATTTTGCACCTGTTTTTCATGCTGTATACCGAGCTGTTCAGTCCTTGAGATTTATCCTCCCATTTCCCTCTCTAGGCCGTTTTCCGTTCTTGCACGGTTCGGGGAGGGGGTGTTCGTTGAGAAACACGTCTGCCAAAAGCATCCCAGGCATGCTCTGTGTGCATAGGGCTTAGTTTCGGGGAGTGCGCAGTCTATTCCATACGTTCAATATCTTGAAGTTTGTCTAACACTTCAGCGATTCTGTGTGGGCGGGCGTTGTCATCCATAAACAGAACGTCGAGACCCACCGCCCCCTAACCAGAAGGACATGATCCCGGATGATTTCCGTGTAATACTGCCGTGCTGAACAGTAACTCGCGCAAACATAAGCAGTGGTTCAAAAATGGCTCTGAGCACTATGGGACTTAACATCCATGGTCATCATTCCCCTAGAATTTAGAACTACTTAAACCTAACTAACCTAAGGACAGCACACAACACCCCGTCATCACGAGGCAGAGAAAATCCCTGACCCCGCCGGGAATCGAACCCGGGAACCCGGGCATGGGAAGCGAGAACGCTACCGCACGACCACGAGCTGCGGACCATAAGCAGTGGTGTTCGGCCATTGGCATAATGCCAATCCACACCATAACGCGTAGACTATACCTATGACATTCATAAATATTCAGTGGTGTGTAATGTGTTCCCCTCTCTCTCCATACTGATTGGTGACCAGAATCACTTGCCACAGTGATGTGAGATTCGTCGGAGAACAGCAATCTGAACCATTGTTACTCACCACAACCAACATGCTCCCCGCACCAACGAACTATTTCTCGAGATGCCATAGTTAAGTGAGATGCACTTAACAGCTTCGGAGCATGCAAGCCAGCCTGATTTAATCTCCGCGGAATGGTTCTGGCAAAGACTTGTGTACTGATAGTGGTTGCTAGGTCTGCCTAGGAATGAGATATCTGTTCCTTTTCGCCACTAGGATTACGTATTGATCCTCTGGCATGCTTTCGAATATCGTTTCCATCTTCAGCGGCCTTGTTTAATCCCGAAGTGATACTTTCGGACTCATCCATTGGTGTGTCCACAGTAGTGAAGCAGCCAAGTGATGTGTTGCAGTCATGATGCCGTACTACACGGGATGTCGCACTAATCAGATCCACAACAACCTTCGTCAAACACCGGACTGCGTGAAATGTCTAAGGCATTCAAGAGCGTTCGTGTACTTGCTTCCCTGCAATTAACATGTTTTGGCCTCTACGTGTCCTTTTACTGTCATTCGTCGGTTTTTCAGAGGCAATTTCCAGTTGTTCCTTAGCAACTGCCAAGCAGTTTAGTACTTGTGTTTTTTGCTAACAACATTAATATAGAATAATATATTACCAATTAACAAAGGAATATAAAATCACGGATAAGGTTTACTAACTGTCAGTCTCATATGTATCCATTCTGTCCGTATTTTCGTCTTCGCTTATTTCAACCAATGTATCATACAGCTTTCCTATGTTATAGTTAAAAGAGGCGACTGTATCAATCCTACTTTCCCATCTTGTTGTACTCAATTATTTCAACGTCAGGGCAGATACAAGACTGCCCAGCGTAGCTTGGACGCAGAAAAGAAATCATGAACTTTTCTCAGCAAACAAAAGAATGAAACTGCGCATTCTGACATCTATATGGCATCATTCTATTTGTTATGGCTTCAACTCCGAGAAAGCCGGCCACGGTGGCCGAGCGGTTATAGGCGCTTCAGTCCGGAAAGGCGCGACTGCACCGGTCGCAGATTCGAATCCTGCCTCGGGAATGGATGTGTGTGATGTCCTTAGGTTAGTTAGGTTTAAGTAGTTCTAAGTTCTAGAGGACTGATGACCTCAGATGTTGATTCCCATACTGCTCAGAGCCATTTAGCCAAGCCAACTCCGAGAAAGAAAATGGAATGAGAGAAAACTTAAAAGAAGGTACAAACTAGAAATACTTAAGTAAGATGAGCGTGGTAAGAAGAAGAGCACTGCGCAATAGAATTAACGGCAGATCCAAACGAGAGAGTGGCTGGAGGAACGACGCCCGCACCTTTAAACGTGTAAACGCCGCTCTATTTAAAACACGTCTCTTATGACGCTCATTGCATATTTTACATATTCTTTATTTATTTATTACAAAGTGCGTTTTTCTCAGTGATATTGCTTAGCTGTTTAAGGTGCTGTATAGGGACTGTTAGACCATCATATGCTGACACCTTTGCTTCTTTATTATAAAGTTTTCCGCTCCTGTAGGAGCTTTCAAACTGACATAGTACAGGATGACAATTATTGAACTACCGGTATATGAAAAAAATGTAAATTAGTTACGAACTATGGCGTGCACATACTTTATTCAACATGTAAACGTCACTACAAATATTCGGATTTAGGTTATGACATGTTCGCTATGCCTAACATCATTGGCGATGATGTAGCGCAGACGATAGCGAAATTCTGTATGACGCGCCGAAGTGTCGGAAAATCGATGATGTCGATGACCTCCTGAATGGCTGTTTTCAGCTCAGCAGTGGTTTAGGGGTTATTGCTGTACACTTTGTCTTTAATATAGCCGCACAAAAAGTAGTCGCATGTGTCCAGGTCCGGAGAATATGGGGCCCAATCTAGGCCCATTTCAGTGGCCTCTGGGTACCCCAGAGCCAGAATACGGTCCCCAAAGTGCTCCTCCACGACATCAGACACTCTCCTGCTTTGATGGGGTCGAGGTCCGTCTTGCATGAACCTCAACGTATCGAAATCAGGATCACTTTGAATAATGGGGATGAAATCTTCTTCAAAACCTTCACGTACCGTTCGGTAGTCACCGTGCCATCAAGGAATATCGCAACGATTATTCCGTGATTGGACATTGCACACCACACGGTCACCTGCTGAGGGTGAAACGACGTCTCGATCGTGAAATGCGGATTCTCAGGCCTCCAAATGCGACAATTTTGCTTATTGCCGAACCCATTCAAATGACAATGGGTTAAACCAAACCATGCGCATGCTAATTCCCATCATGCCCCACGGCCAGCCGTGCAATTTGAACGTCCTAACGCAAACCGTTCAGAAATTACGCCGATTTTATTTCATATAGTTCAATAATTGTCAGCCTGTATATTTCAAATGTTGTGTAGGCACATGGTAGAAATTGAGGTGATAACACTGCCACTAGCGAGCTTTCCAATTTGGAAGTCGTTTCAGTGCTTCATTTATGTCTTGTTTAACTCATCCTTTTGGAACCATATTAAGGTTTTAAGATCTTGGTGCTCCAAAAAAATTTCCACCCTTGGCGATGGCATGCTCGCTCTGCCGCCCCCCCTCCCCCCATCTGCCCCGTCCATTCCCCACTAGAGCAACTATGCTCTTGGAAAGTTGCCTGAAGGAGAGCCGGAGGTGCCTATGCTGCCCATGTTAAAATCACTAAGTTTGAGGAACATTTATGAATAAACTACTAAATAGAAAAATTTGAAATGGTTTTTACATATAGAGTGGTTTAGTATTGCAGCTATGACAGAGGGATTTTGGAGTATTTTTTCTAGTTTCCTTCCAATTATTTTTTTTATTAGTGACCCAAATTTTTTTACAAATAATTGCTTTATAATTAAACTGAAATGAAACTACTGAACATATTGCCAAATGGCTGTGTTACAATGTACGTTTGACCACTAGGAGTGCTGTATAAAAATTTCATCTCTCTAGCTTGAGTGGATTTTGAAAAAATGTTCCTTATATTCGAAAAATTCTAATTTACGGGAAATGGCTATCAAAGTTTCTCAATACATTCCTGCACTATAGGATGGATTATCAGGGTCTCCTTCTTCATCCTCCAAAAGCTTCCTCTTCTGTCTTCTTTTCTGGCCTGTTGTTCCATCATACTTCATATGCCTTTGTCTTCTTTCTGCTCCTCTTATCCTTTCTCTGTCAATATTTCTTAGTGCTCGTACTGTGTTCACCCTAGCTGTAAATCCTAATGCTTCAGAACTTCACACTTCACACTGTTCGCTTGGTTGTGGGTTGCTATTTTATCATAAATGCCAAAGTGCAGTGTTTTTATGCTTGCAAACACCCTTTTAGGAATCACTTTCCAAATGAAATTGTTTATGCTCTCATTAGGATTCTGCGTCTTTCCATGTAGACATTTGTGTAACAATTCTGGCTGCGCTAAGTCTTGAAAAATTGGTTTTATTGCATTTATCACAGCTGCTGGCAAACCATGTTTGTGATCATAGTCCTTTTTTGCATTATATTTGCACCAGGAATCTTTTGGGCACAGGCTGTGTTGAGGGTATTCATTGGAAGAGGCAGTATGAAGGAACAATGCCCACACTGCTTTTCGCATGTCACTAACATTACTAGTATTTTGCCTCATATCATACCCATAGTATCTCTGTATACGTTCAATCACCTCATCAGTAAGCCTGCCTCTCCCTCCTATTGTCTTTCCATCACTGAGCTTACTTGAACCCAAAGTTTGTTTGAGCCTTCGAAGCTGTGCACCCATACACTTTTGCACATGCCCAATGCATTCCAACTTTTCAACTACTAATTCATTTCCATATGGTTTCAGTTCCTCTATAGTCTTGAAACCTTTGGAGTCACCATCCCCAAGGCAGTATTTGCTAGAAGATGTCACAGGGTTATGGCTGGCCATGTGTTGCTTAGCAGAAGAACGCACTGTTTCAGTAATTGTAGTATCGCAACTTGGTATTAGTGTTAATTTTCTTTTCCCTATTTTTTTTTTCTTTATTGTGATTTCATTCCCCTGCCCCATATGGGCAGGGGAGGGCTGTCAGCAGCACAATCCGCCGCTCTTCAGCCGAGTGACATGACAACTAAAACAAGAATAAAATAATACATACAGAAGGAGATAAAAAGGGGAACATAAAAAAGAGTAAGGGGAGAAAATGGAGGTAAAAATACACTGACACGTAGACGTTCATTGGGGACAGTTAAAAAAGTCACCAGAAAGTTAAAAAACACAGTTGGCGATTCTTAAAACACAGAGAAGACACTGGATGCACATGCACAGGTTAAAAGTTGGCCACAGTATTAAAAACACTCCGAAACAACACACTTAAAACCCACTTGGAGCACACACGACGAAGAATAAAACTACCATGTGGGACCTGCCAAGGGAAAGGTCAGAGAGGATGGAAAAGGAGGGGAGAGCATGGGGCAGCTGGGGAAGCGGCGGGATGAAGAGAGGAGGGGCAACCGTGGGTTCACGAAGAGGCAGGAGACACATGGGGCAGGATAGGAGAAGGGAAGACAGGGCAGGAGGGAGTGCAGAGACACTGAAAGAAGGCACAAGAGATGGAGGGGGAGTAGGAGGGGAAATCCGCTCAGAAGGAGGGATGGGGGGCGAGAGGGAGCCCTGAGGAGGAGGCAGGAAGAGGGGGTTAGAGTTGGTAGGAAGGGTAGATGTCAGGGCGAAGCTCATCATCTGGGAGGGGTAGACGGTGGAAGCTGTGTTGGGAAAGGAGATGGAGGGTGTGGAGATGGAGAGAGGGAGGGGCACAACGGTAAAGGCGCGGCAACTGGTTGGGAGTGGAGAGGAAGGGAGACACCAGGGGGTGAGGGGGATCAAGGCAGCGGACAATATATAGTGTGCAGATGTGTTCAAGGAAAAGGAAAAGGTGGGGTTCTTTTCCCTACATTCTTCCTCTTCTTATATACACGGTTACTAAAACGTGGCATCGTAACCAGAACAACGCTTTACACAAGAAGTACAATACTACCAACAACAGGCGCAACACTGAACTAATTCGAAACGGTAAACAGCAAAGAGACGATGTTCCGCGCTCTTAGCGCTTCATTTGTCACAGAAAACAATGTAGCCAACCCTTGCACACTCGCTGTATGCGTAACATAAGGCGCAGTATGCGTAACAGGCCGAGAAAATCCCAAGCAGTTCGCCAGGAAGTCACGAGAGGGTGTTAGATGCATTCAGCGGCCGCCCATTTCCTCTGCAGGCGTGGGGGAAAATGGTAATAACTCCACTTCTAGGGCGAGTAGAACAATAATTCAAAGTTTACATTAAAGAGGAATGTTCCAAATAATTTTCGGTAGCAAAAAAAAAAATCGTAAGTTTTTGCATTTGACCACCACCGGCTCCCCTTAAGCAGATCTTTCACAGCGGCGAGTGATACGAGGTGTTGCCCCATATTGCACGATAATTGTAGTTTCCACACAGTTCCGCTCTTCCAAAGCAGGAATCATATGCTGAAGAAGGAATTATCAATGACATGTAAACGTCACTGTACACCTGGCAGACCCCCTTGGTGCATTCTATTCAAAGAAGAATGGGGCGAGAATAAAGATACTCATGAATTCACACCACACGGTCATTTACGGCGCGTGTCGTGACTCTTCGTACAAACACGCGGTAACAGTAGTCTGTAGTTCTGTGTATTCACTGCGCCCTGTAGTACAAAACGTGGCTCGTCACTCTATAGAATATTGCCTGACGACATCTCATCAACTTCGATCCGTACCAGAAACGAAGAGCAAATTCTGAACATTGCTGCTGATGGTTTCAGTTGATGCGCAGCCTGGATCTTGTACAGGTACCAGTGTAAAAGAGACCACAAAACTTTCCATACTGTTGACCATGGGATGGACAATTCTCGTGACACTGCACGAGCGCTAGCACTACCCAGGGCACTTGCTGCATGGTCAGGTACAGCAACAGCAACCGCCTCAGTAACATCCACCAGGATAGGACAAGACCTCTTCCAGGTGTCACACCACCGTCACCGGTGTTTTCGAATTTCATTATCGTCTTCTTTAAACCATTGAATGACATCTCGCCTCTCCTCAGACATTTCAGTCAGCGATGCTCTCTCAATGCGGCGCTATAGTTACTGCTGTTCACATGAAAAAGTTTCACTAATAGCGCACAGTCTCTCTTCTTCGATAGTCATACTGTTCACTCACATTATGGCTTGCCAAATGACAGCGTGAATGTGTTATCGTCATACAAATTGTGTACAGCGCCATATTCACACCTGGTGGTGTCAGTAACACCATGGATGCAGGCGATCAGAAAGGATGCTTACATACGAGTCGCATCTAGACGTATCAGGGGTCCATATTACTGCAAACGCATACACCCCACACCATTAAAGAGCCTTCACCAGCTTGAACAGTCCCCTGCTGACATGCAGGGTCCTTGGATTCATGAAGTTGTCTCCATACGCGTACCCGCACCATCGGCTCGATACAATTCGAAACGAGACTCAGGCAACATGCTTCCAATCATCAACAGTCCAGTGTCTGTGTTGACGGGCCCAGGCGAGGCGTCATGCGTTGTGCTGTGCAGTCATCAACGACGCGCGAGTAGGACTTCGTCTCCGAAAGCCCATATCGATGACGTTTCGTTGAATGATTTGCACGCTGACACCTGTTCACTGCCCAGCATCGAAATCTGCAGGAATTTGAGGAAGGGCTGCACTTCAGTCACGTTGAACGATTCTCTTTACTCGTCGTAGGTCCCGTTCTTGCAGGATTTTTTTCCAGCCGCATCGATGTCGGAGATTTGATGTTTTACGGATTCCTGATATTCATGGTACATTCGTGAAATGGTCGTACGGGAAAATCCCCTCTTCATCGCTACCTCGGAGATGCCGTGACCTATCCCTCGTGCGCCGACTATAACGCCACGTTCAGACTCACTTAAATCTTGATAACCTGCCATTGTAGCAGCAGTAACCCATCTAACAACTGCGTCAGACACTTGTTGTCTTATATAGGTGTTGCCGACCGCAGCGCCGTATTCCGCCTGTTTACATATCTGTGCATTTGAATACGCATGCCTATACCAGTTTCTCTGTCCCTTCAGTGTAGTTCGACTAACGATTCCATCTTCTGTTAACTATATTTGTCTTCCATCAGGTGCTGCAAGTGATGTTTTTACATTTTTTTGTGTACTTGTGTCCAGATCAACAATATTTCAGAAATAATATTTTCCTCCTGGCTCTTACTAGGTTTATTCACAATTGCGATTTCGGCCGATAATGCCATTATCAAGTGACATCTCACTATAAAGTAGTTTAATGAATATTCATCCTTTGTAAGAGAACACTATGATACTCGTGTCAACAATGTTTAGCTATTGCATAATAAGACAGAAGTCATCGTTATTCATGCAAACGGCGGCAGCACATCATGTAATATTCTTATCCAATTCATGTTACCAGCCCTCTTGATTTTCACTGTAGGTCCATCAACTAGGACATTTGGCAACGTTTTACGTTTGTACACTTAATAGAATCTAACCAATGCTCTCAACACCTAACGCAGCCGGCCGGAGTGGCCGAGCGGTTCTAGGCGCTTCAGTCCGGAACCGCGCGACCGCTACGGTCGCAGGTTAGAATCCTGCCTCGGGCATGGATGTGTGTGATGTCCTTAGGTTAGTTAGGTTTAAGTAGTTCTAAATTCTAGGGGACTGATGACCTCAACATTTAAGTCACATAGTGCTCAGAGCCATTTGAACCATTTTTGAACCTAACGCAAACAACTGGGCTAGGCACTGGAATATTGCGCAAGAAAGATGGAACCTCTAAAATAACTCTATGGTAGTTTATCGAAGGCGCCTTTGTCTGTAGAAAGAAATCGATCGTTCCCAATCAAAGAAATCCTCTACGCACTCGCACTGAATGATTTATGGCAAATGCAGACTAGATATAAAAAAACTGAATTATGGCATATTTTGCATTACACTGCTGCCAGTTATATTCAAGTTTCGTTTTAAGTTTAAAAAATTAAGTTATTGTGGATATAATATCTAAACTGCTATAGACTCTCTTATTATTATTATTATTATTATTATTATTAATTTCATGAATAATGTAAGTGATTTGATGGGTATATTGACAACAGTAATTCACTGCACTTCAGTACGATAAAAGATTTAGCTATTAAAAATTTTTTCATGGTGTCTAGGAGTAGTGTCTTTTACTAGTAATCCAAATGTTCTGGATCACGGATTCCACCCCAGTCACTACTTATATTTCGAATAGAAATCTTCACCAATGGCGACCAAAAAGTTCTTGTTTAGGGTGTCACTCTTGTTCTGCAAATAGCCTTGTCACAAAGGACAGAGGAGCAGACAAAGGTTCAAGGCACTCTGTTTTCCTTGGGTTGAAAAACTGTCCCTAAGAAGGCGAATGAATCAGCAATGATGAAAGGCATGAGGGTACAGAAGGCAATGGGAACCACGGCATTAAAGACACATAATGTGTATCTGTAGGACGTGTGGCCCGTAACTGAAAAAGTTTCATGGCGATCTCTTTCTTGGCAAGAGATCCAATTCGGATCACTGGGAGGGGACTGCCAAGGTGGGAGGTAGCAATGAGAAAGTCGATCGAATAACAAATGGAAGGGTAACAATCTACAAGTCGTTGTTTCAAATCTCAGAAGTCCGAAAGTGGTAGGGCACCAATAAAATCTGAAAAGGGAAATGCACAGTCTAAGCCTAGATATAGGGAGCTTTACTATAGTGTAACGGAAAGATGAAAAGAAATTAATCATTTCTGGTTACAAGTACGATAGGATGATATCAACGGCAGCCGCAAATGGTGTAATAGAACCAGAATTCGACAAGAATAGGAAAGTAGGGTAGAGAGTTGATTTCTGTCAGTATTTCAGTGGTAGGGTTGTTCTCATCGGAATCGACAGCACCAACTCCAAAAAGAATAATTCAGGTCTTCATTCCTTCTGATATCTGGTCGAACCACCTTTTACTCTGCGCAGTGCATGGACTCAATAAGTCGTTGGAAGTCTCCCGCAGAAACATTGAGCCATGCTGCTGCTATAGCCGTCCATCATTGCCAAGCGTTGCCGGTGCAGGATTTTGTGCTCGAACTGCTCTCTCGAGTATGTCCCGTGAATGTACGATGAGATTCCTGCCTGCGATCTGGGTGACCAAGTCATTCGCTCTAAATGTCCAGAATGTTCTTCAAACCTATTGCGAACAATTGTGGCCCGGTGATAAGGCTCATTGTTATCCATGAGAATTCTTTGGTTGATCGTGAACATGAAGTTCATGAATGGCTTCAAACTGTCAATGGTCGGCTCAGTTGGACCAGAGGACACAGTCACATTCTACCTAAACAAAGCCCACGTCATTACGGAGCCACCGCAGCTTGCACAGCGCCTTGTTGACAACCTGGGTCCATGGCTTCGTGGGGTCCACGCCACACTCGAACGCTACCATAAGCTCTTACCAACAGGAATTAGGACTCACCTAACCAGGCCACGGTTTTCCAGTCGTCTAGGGTCCAAGGAGCGCAGGAGAGACGCTGTAGGCGATGTCGTGCTGTTAGCAAAGGCACTCGGTCAGTCGTCTGCTGCCATAGCCCCTTAACGCCAAATTTCGCCGCACTGCCTAAGCATTTATTTGCAGTACGTCCCACATTGATTTCTGCGGCAATTTCACGCAGTGTTGATTGTCTGTTAGAAATGAACACCCAAAGTAAAGGCCGCTGCTCTCGGTCTTTAAGCGAAGACCTTCGGCCACTGCGTTGTCCGTGCTGAGAGTAAGCGCACGAAGTCTGTTATTTTCGGCACATTCTTGACGCTGTGGGTCTCGGTATATTGAATTTCCTAAAGATTTCCGAAATGGAATGTCCTATGCGTCTAGCTCCAACTACCATTCCACGTTCACAGTCTGTTAATTCCCGTCGTGCGGCCATAATCGCGTCGGAAATCTTTTCACATGAATCACCTAAGTACAAATGACAGCTCCGCCAACGCACTACCCTTTTATACCATATGTACGCGATATCACCGTCAGTATATATGAATATTGCTATCCCCCCAGTGTACATATTTCATTCCCTTTTTTTTCCCAGGAGAATACCCCAGCCGACTGGGAGTGTGCCAGACGGAGTCAGAACATACACTATGTGATCAAAAGTATCCGGACGCCTGGCTGAAAATGACTTACAAGTTCGGGGCGCCCTACATCGGTAATACTGGAATTCAATATGGTGTTGGCCCGCCCTTAACCTTGATGACAGCTTCCACTCTCGCAGGCATACGTTCAATCAGGTGCTGGAAGGTTTCTTGGGGAATGCCAGCCCAATCTTCACGGAGCGCTGCACTGAGGAGAGGTATCGATGCCGGTCGGTGAGGCCTGGCACGAAGTCGGCGTTCCAAAACATCGCAAAGGTGTTCTATAGGATTCAGCTCAGGACTCTGTGCAGGCCTGTCCGCCAAAGGCCGTGCATTATGAACAGGAGCTCGATCGTGTTGAAAAATGCAATCGCCATCCTCGGAGTGCTCTTCAACAGTGGGAAGCAATAAAATAAGTAAAACATCAATGTAGGCCTGTGCTGTGATAGTGCCACGCAAAACAACAAGGGATGCAACCCCTTCCATGAAAAACACGACCACAACATAACACTACCGCCTCCGAATGTTGCTGTTGGCACTACACACGCTGGGAGATGACGTTCACCAGGCATTCGCCATACCCACACCCTGCCATCGGATCGCCATATAGTGTACCGTGATTCATAACTCAAAAAAATGGTTCAAATGGCTCTGAGCACTATGGGACTTAACATCTATGGTCATCAGTCCCCTAGAACTTAGAACTACTTAAACCTAACTAACCTAAGGACAGCACACAACACCCAGCCATCACGAGGCAGAGAAAATCCCTGACCCCGCCGGGAATCGAACCCGGGAACCCGGGCGTGGGAAGCGAGAACGCTACCGCACGACCACGAGATGCGGGCGATTCATAACTCCACACCACGTTTTTCCACTGTTCATTCGTCCAATGTTTATGCTCTTTACGCCAAGCGACGTGTCGTTTGGCATTTACGGGCGTGATGAGTGCCTTATGAGCAGCCGCTAGACCATGAAATCTAAGTTTTCTCACCTCCCGCCTAACTGTCATTGTACATGCAGTGGATCCTGATGCAGTTTGGAATTCCTGTGTCATGGTCTGGATACATGTCTGCCTATTACACATTAAGACCCTCTTCAACGGTCGGCGGTCTCTGTCAGTCAACAGACGAGGTCGGCCTGCACACTTTTGTGCTGTATGTGTTCCTTCACGTTTCCACTTCACTACCACATCGGAACAGTGGACCTAGGGATGTTTAGGAGTGTGGAAATCTCTCGTAGAGACATATAACACAAGTGACATACAATCACTTGACCTCCTTCTAAGTCCATGAGTTTCGTGCAGCGCCCCATTCTGCCCTCTCACGATGTCTAATGACTCCTGAGGTCGTTGATATGGATTACGTGGCAGTAGGTTATTGCACAATGTACCTAACATGAGAAACGTATGTTTTGATCACATAGCGTAGAATGTTCGGCAGCGGATTTCCAGTTCCGACAAATGTCTGATGAGTAAGGGAAACCTCCCGAAAACCTTGATGAGACTGAAGTATTTGAACTATTTTATGTTTAATATGATGTTGTCGATTGTCGCGGAAAAAATTAAAATTTGTGTGTGTGTGTGTGTGTGTGTGTGTGTGTGTGTGTATGTGTGTGTGTATTTATGTGTGTTCTGTGTTTGCATGAAACCCCATCCATTCACATCTAAGGTGCATTCCGACGGACTTGGGCAATTCCAGCAAGACAATGCGACAGCTCAGACGTCCAGAATTACTACAGAGTGGCTCTGGGAACACTCTTCTGAGTTTAAACACTTCCGTTGGCCACTAAACACCCCAGACATGAACATTATTGAGCATATCTCGGATGCCTTGCAACGTGCTGTTCAGAACAGACATGCACCTCCTCGTACTCTTACAGATTTATGGACAGCCCTACGGGATTCATGGTGTCGATTCCCTCCAGCATTACTTCAGACATTAATCGAGTCCATGCCACGTCGTGCTGCGGCACTTCTGTGTGTTCGGAGGGGGGGGGGGGTTACACAATGTTAGGCATGTTTACCATTTTCTTTGGTTCTGAAGTGTAGATATGCAGAAATAAATCGTCCACTTATTACACTACAAGAGCTATTTTTTTTTTCTAACCTGCAATCGGTCGCGAAGTTAAAACCACACTGAAAATCCTGTGACGCTTTGCACAGATGTCTTGGGCAGTGTCTCTAGTGTGTGTGTGTGGTTTGAGGTTTTCGGGCGCTAAACAGCGTGGTCATCAGCGCCCAAACACATAGAAACAGGAACACATGCGGTGAAGGGACGAAGACGGACAGCGAACAAGGAGAACGGCTAAAAGACACAGACCTGACGCAGTTCCAAATCATCACATACAGAGGCAAAACAAGAGGAAAAGAAACGCACTAAAAAAGGAAAGGAAACACAAGGAAAAGAGAACAGAAATCGAAGTAAAACAAGTAGGTAATCGTGACTGGCGGAGCTCTTACCTAAAACCTGGGTGAGCCAGTCACCCAGCAGCACATTAAAACCCTCTCCCTAAAATCTGAGGCAACAAATTGGACAGGACACAAAACCGTAACACCTTAACCACGGTTGTTGCATCGTCTTGCAAAATAGAGGGCAAATCCGGTGGCAAGGAAACCACCGTCCTCTGGTCAGAGAATAAAGGACAGTCAAGTAAAATGTGGCGGACAGTAATCTGGACGCCACAAGCAATGCAGATTGGGGGGTCCTCCCGCCGGAGTAAAAAACCATGCGTTAAGGGACTGTGCCCGATGCGGAGGCGAGTGAGGAGAACCTCATCCCGCCTGCACGACTGGTAGGACGTACGCCATGGCCGCGTGGTGGCCTTGACGAAACGCAGCTTATTTTCACCAACTGCCAGCCACTCCTCTTCCCAATGACGCATAACACGAAAACGCAAAAGGGAGGTAACAGCATGGAGGGGGACGGCACATTCAACAACGTGAGGGAGGGAACATGCATCTTTGGCAGCCACATCCGCCAGTTCGTTTCCCCTAAAACCCACGTGCCCCGGCTCCCAGCAGAAAGAAACCTCCTTCCACTGCCGTTGCAGGTGGAGTAGGGCACCATGGATGTTCTGGACGACCGTATCCGCTGGGTACAAGTGTTTCATGGTCTGAAGGGCACTCAGGGAGTCAGAACAGATGAGAATCTTAAGACTGGGAACACATCTCATCTGCTCCAATGCCCGCAAAATCGCAAATAATTCGGCATCAAAGATGGTAAACGCCGCAGGAAGCCGTAACTTGACGACTCGATCAGGGAAAACAACAGCACAACCAACAGAGTCCCCCTGATTAGAACCATCCGTAAATACTGGTACATGGTCGGGATGCTGGTTTAAAATATCGTAAAATAAGGAGGTAAAAACAAACGCAGGAGTGCAGCTCCTTCGGTGCTCTGACAAGTCTAAAATGACGCTGGGCCTCTGGAGCAACCAGGGAGGCAGGCGGGTAAAACCCTGGAGTTGGGGTGCCACACGCTCCACACCAAGGGACTCAAGCAAATGCTTGGCACGAATCCCAAATGGTTCGTTGCCCTGGGACGACTGGAAAAGAGACGTTCCATAAGCAGTCGGGCAACAGTAGGGTACGCAGGGGAGGTAGGACAGGCAAGGAATTGCACACCCGTCGCACCATGAGGAGTTTCCGCCGGATGGCGAGCGGCGGTTCCCCTGCCTCAGCACACAGGCTGTGGATGGGACTGGTACGGAAGGCACCAGTGGCCAGCCTGATACCCTCATGGTGTAATGCGTCAAGAATCTTCAGATACGAAGGCCTCGCTGCCCCATACACGGTGCATCCATAGTCAAGACGCGACCGGACGAAAGCCCTATAGAACTGCAGCAAACGCGCCCGATCTGCTCCCCAGGACCGATGGCTCAGACACTTCAAAATATTCAGTGCCTTCAGGGCCCGCACCTTGAGGTCTTTAAGGTGCGGCAACCACGACAACTTGGAATCAAAAGTGAGGCCCAGGAACCTCACAGTGTCTCTAAATGGAAGAATGGTGTCCCTCAGACGCAATTCAGGGGAGGTAAAAGCACGTCGAGAACGATTAAAATGAACACACACACATTTGTCTGCAGAAAAGTTAAACCCGTCTTCGCAGTCCATGCCTCTAATCGCTTTATAGTAAGCTGCAGCTGCCGATTAGCAGTGACAAGACTGGAGGAAGAACAGGAAACAGCAAAATCGTCCACAAACAAGGAGCACTGGGCCGGACTCCGGATAGTGGACGTGATACTGTTAATGGCGATGGCAAAGAGGATGACACTTAAAACGCTTCCCTGAGGAACACCATTCTCCTGCACGTACAAATCAGATAGCACATTACCAACCCGATATCGAAAGAGGCGGCGGGAAAGAAAGGACCTAATGAAGATGGGGAGACGGCCACGAAATCCCCACTGATGGAGTTGATTGAGGATAAGGCGGCGCCAAGTAGTGTCATACGCCTTATTAATGTCAAAGAATACACCTAGACAATGCTGGTTACGTAGGAAGGCCTGCTGGATGGCCGCCTCAAGCAGGGTCAAGTTGTCTATAGTTGAACGACATCTCCGAAAGTCACACTGAGAGTGGCTAAGGAGCTGCCTGGTCTCGAGCAGCCAAACCAGGCGACGGTTGGCCATGCGTTCCAATGTCTTCCCGACACAGCTCGTCAAAGCAATACTCCGATAACTACTGGGATGCATTCGGTCCTTTCCCGGTTTGAGGAGGGGAATCAAAATCGCCTCCCTCCACGAGTCAGGGAACGTGCCGCATGACCATATCATATTAAAACAATTCAAGAGAACTTCCTTGGATGGCAGCAACAAGTACTGCAGCATGCTGTACAGGATTTGATCATCACCTGGCGCAGTAGCATTAGCCACAGACAGCGCCGAATCCAGTTCCCACATTGTGAAGGGGCAGTTGTAGGGTTCAGAATTTGGTGACCGGAAGTCCAAGTGATCCCTCTCGATGGCAGTGCGGTAGCGGCAGAAATCTGGATAACAGTTAATAGTGGCAGAAGATTCCGCAAAATGCATGGCCAGTGTCTGGGCAATGTCTCTCGGCGCCGTGAGTAGACAACCTTGATGCAGCAATGCCGTGACAGGCAGTTGGCTGTGTTTCCCGGAAATCCTCCTGATGACTTCCCATACTTTCGTAGAACTAGTGGAGCGGGAGATGGAGTTCAAGAACGATTGCCATGACCGTCGTTTGCTCTCTTTAATCACTCGCCGCGCCTTGGCCCTTGCCACCCGAAAGGCCGCAAGATTATCAGCTGAGGGACAGCACTTGAAGCGGCGCAGAGCTGCACGGCGGGCTCGGATGGCTGAGCGACACTCAGTGGTCCACCAAGGGACAGGACGCCTCTTGGGATGACCTGAGGACTGTGGGATCGACAATTCAGCAGCATGGGAGATCACGGCTGTAACATGGTCGACCCATTCGTGGACGCTATCACGGTGTTCCAAAACAGCTAAATGGCTGAAAAGTGTCCAGTCAGCTCTGCAGAGGTGCCACCTGGGCGGCACTGGTAATGCCACAGCCTCATCCAGGAGGCGAATCCAAAGGGGGAAGTGGTCACTAGAATGGAGGTCAGCGGCAACCTCCCACAGAGCAGAATCCGCGAGTGCTGGAGAGGAAAAGGAAAGGTCAATAGCTGACGACGACCCAGAAGCAGTACAGAAATGAGTGGGAGCACCAGAGTTAAGGATGCACAGTTCTTCGGACGCCATGAAGCTTTCCAGAACGCGACCCCTGGGGCAAGTAGTCGTAGAGCCCCATAAGACGTTATGAGCATTGAAGTCCCCCAGAAGGAGAAAGGGGCGGGGGAGTTGGCTAATAAGGTCTGTGAGAGCCTCAGAGTCTATTGCATCCTGAGGCGGTAAGTAAACGGAACAGATTGTGAGCCTCTGCCCCACAAGAAGGTCAACTGCAACTGCTTGCAAGTCCGTAACGAGAGGGAGCTCAGATGAGTGGTGCATGGCACGGACAAAAATCGCAACACCACCCTTTGCCCTTTCCCCCATCAGATCATCTTTTCGATACACGGTATAGCCCCATAAAAAAGGAGCATCAGTGGCCCGAAAATGTGCCTCTTGGAGAATAAGCACAAGGGGCGCTGTCGTACAAGGAGTTGTAATTCGGCCACATGCGTCCTGAACCCATTCAGGTTCCACTGTAATATGGGAGCCAATGATCAGGGTGGCTGAATTTTCACCCTGCCTCTGTGCTTTGGAGGAGAGTCCGTACCAGGCCGGAGATTTATTCCTGGGGCGTGAATATCGCCCCCGGTCGACATCAATGTCCATCAGCTCCGATGGCGACCCAAGGGAGATGTCAGACAGTACGATGACATCGTCATCGGACTGACCCTGACTAGTCTCCTCAGGTGGCAAAACCTTCACCTTCGGCGTCTTCGTCTTGGGGGGCTTAGAATGCAGAACCTTGTCAACAGTTGGAGCTTTACTCGCCTGGGCAGAAGGCGCTATATGGGGAGGGGCAGGAAGTACCCCAATGTCAGCAACCACGGCCTTGTCCGACGTTGTGGGGAGAGCTGCAGGTTGCAAAACAACCGCAGCAGCACAAGTGCACTGGCAAACGCAGGTATTAGTGCTGACACTAGCAGCCGACGTTTGTGTAGCAACAGTGGCCAATTGTACCGGTTTCTGTAGAGCGGAAGCGAAAGATATTGTAAACACAGGAGGCTGCATGGCCTGCATTACCACAAGTTGCTATCCCATTGCACCCCAATGTAGTATGCCCAAAGCGCTGACATATGGCCGTACTGGCCGTACTGGCATATGGCCGTACTGGCAAACGTAAGAAACTTGCTTTAACATGCTCTGGGAGTCGTGGGCAACTGAACGTGAGAATAAACGAGTCGGATTTGACTAGGTCCCCATCGACTCGTTTCATAATATGCTGCACGTCGACAATACCTTCGTCAGCCCACTCAGATTTCAACTCGTCCTTGGGGATATCCACCAAGTCCCTACATGTCACAACACCCTTACTATAGTTCAAAGTGGAGTGGATCTCGGTCTCGATAGCGTACTCTCCGAGACAGGTTGCTTTCCGAAGAGAACGGGAACTAGAAGTTTCAACTAACAGAGTCCCATTGCGCAGTCGCTTCACAGATTTCAGTGTTCCTGCAATTCCCTCAAGACCCTTGTGGATGTAAAAGGGACAAACCCTCTCAAAACTACCTTCCTTCCGTTTGACAATCAAAAACACATTCTGGTTATCAGCATGTGCTCTGTTACGACAGTCTGATAAATCTCTAGCAACACCAGGCGCTGGAGGACTCGCAGCACTAAGTCGCTTTTTCGATGGGGAGTGTTTTCCTAGCAGTGGCCCACCCAATCCACTGGTAGGGGGAAATGTAGAGGTCGAAGGGTCCATTGTGGTCCCACGAGCAGCTAGGGAACTAAAGGTCCGCTCAGACAGAGCCCCGCGTGCCTGAGTAAGCCTTATACAACTGGGGTGCGGCAGGTGCCCCAGAGGTGGCCCGCTTGCGACTGTTCCACCCCAACAGCCATGCATCTTATAGGCGCGCAGCACACCGTAATATTGAGGTTTTTTTTATAGAGGTTTACCTTCCTCGCAATCCAGGCGGTCAAGCCAAGATTACCACTCCCCGCAGCACACAACATTCCACCGCCGCGCCATGCGGTGGTCGCTGAAGCATGTCCGGGGGTTACGGTAACAGGAGACTGGCGGCGCTGACCAGTCCCCAGTTCAGGACCCGGGGGTCGCCAAGCCCGTACTCAGCAAATGAATGCTGAGCCCCTGGGGGGAGCAGTGTATCTAGTATACCTTTCTTATAGCGTCACGTCACACTTTTCAGTTCTGAGGACACAATGAGTGCTTTGAAAATGCCTAGAAAATAGTTTCTCTTCGCTAAGTCCGAAGTCCTGCTGAAGGGTTTCGCAATATTTCACATAGTCCGAGTAACGTAACTGTCATGCGTTTCCTTCTTTATGACAAATCCCGGTAGCATACTGCAGGTGCAACGAAGACGCTACTGCTGCGTTTTCGACGTGAAGTGCTTAATCACTCACCATACAACCCGAACTTGGCTGACCCTGACTTTCATCTCTTTGCTCACATGAACCGCCGGGTACGAAGACAGCATTTTAGCACAGACAGCGAATTGCAGACCAGCATTGGGAATTGTCGGAAATCACAGGCGAATGGCTTCTGTGACGAGGGTATTGGAAAACTACTATCCCACCACTACAAATGTCGAAGTTGGAGCGGCGAGCATCTAGAGAAGTAACTGGAAGGTGTGGCTCAATGTTTCAAGTGAAACATTTTTTGATTTTCGCTACGGTTTCCATTTCGCGAACACTCTGAGGTTGAAAGAAAAAAGTAGCCCTCGTATTTTCAGAGTGCTGTTATTGTATTATATTCACATGATTAAAATCTGTCCATATTCATTTCACTTCACTTCCCTACTACGTAACTTCAGCTTGTCCCATCTCTTTCCAGATTTTCAAGCTTCTCTGCAGTGTTCTAAGGGCTAACACTTCACGCTTCAGTTCGCAGAATCTCAGCCTTATTCGTGCTGCTCCTGAAACTCCTTCTGAAAACTGTCTTCAAAGAAGTCCGCGCCCGGAGGTCCTAAATGAGGATTAGTTTTCCTCTGAAATTTGCTTTGTGATGGAAGAGGTCTTTATAATAATATCGCAGAAGACTGTCTGTCCTGAGGATACGCTGAGGTAGGAGGAGCGAAGGAATATTTCAGTGCTGTTACACCGGATTACGCTACAGTAACGGTCACTCAGCAGAACCGTAGAAGCGGGGCTGTGCTGCCAACCGTGACCGAGCAGTGGCTTACGGTTGAGGGCGCATTCGGCGATGCCGGCGGCGTGCTTGCGCTACGGTTGGCGGCGGTACGGGCCACGCATTAGCCGAGGGAAACGGAAGCATATTCTGGACCAGGTGACTATCTGTCTAGTTCTACTGCCGGAAACGGTAACGGACGTACTGCTAAACTCACAGACAACCGACACATAGATTTACGCGAAACAGCTCATGAGCTATAAAGTCATTTTTCATTTAATAAGGCAATATTTATTCCTTGTTCATTTTATTTTCACCTCTATGATCTTTTCTTAGACGTTTATAGCAACCAAGCGAGATGGAACTGTGGTTAGATACTTGTATTCTGGAGAACAACGGTTCAAATTCTCGTCCTGTCATCTGCTTTTAGCTTTACCGTGCGTGACTTCACTAAACAACTTAAGGGGCTCCGGAATTTTCCCTTTCCAAACATATATATGGAAAGGGAAATGGGGAAAATATATATGGCGAACATATATATATATATTATAGCCTTACTTCTGATCTATTCATTCACTTAAACAAAACACTGTGTGGGCGTGACCATTTTTATGATCCTGAGCTATGGAAGAAAGTAAGATTCGTCAGTTATTTAGGATGGGGATTCAAAAGCTTTTAGAGCAGTTGAGGAAGAGAAGCAACGTGGAGACAACGTAACTACCACAAAACTGGAGTGCATAGGTCATGTAGGAAAGCGAATTTGTATGAGACTGCGACGACAGAAATTTGCACACAAGGGAAAGAAATAGAGGGATGGCAGAGGATTAGATGGTAACAATGACTCGCAGAATCTATCGTAGATAAACCCAAAATTATTACGGTGCGTCCATCACGCCAAATGTTAGTAGCGTAATAGATATGGGAAAATCTGTATGGGCAGTTGTATTTAACCTCTCTTCAACAGACGATGAAGTGATTCGTGGTGCAAATGCAACAGAGCACAGGAAAACACTGAGAAATTTATTCAAAAACCAGCTATATCGTGTGCCATAATAGAGGTCTTGAAAGAAACTTTCATAGACTTGTCAGACGTAAGACTATTGAAGAAATGTTTTCCTAACAAGTCCATCAACAGCATAATCTGAGACAGACTTACTAAGAGAATGTTAGTTAGTTGGTACACTGCACGGTATGGGACCCGTATTAGGTAGCGTTCACGGGTGACTTCGAAAACGTTCAAAGAGGGGAAGTCGTTTTGTTCCAAAAATTGGTTCAAATGGCTCTGAGCACTATGGGACTTATCTGCTGAGGTCATCAGTCCCCTTGAACTTAGAACTACTTAAACCTAGCTAACCTAAGGACATCACACACATCCATGCCCGAGGCAGGATTCGAACATGCGACCGTAGCGGTTCCAGACTGTGGCGCCTAGAACCGCTCGGCCACTACGGCCGGCAGTCGTTTTGTACTATCGCGAAATAGGGGAGAGACGTAACGGATATGATACACGAGTTGGGGGGGGGGGGGCAGTCATTAAAATAAAGACATTTTTCGTTGCGGTGTGATATTTTCACGAAATTTCCATAACCAACATTCTCCTCCAAATGCGAAAATATTGTGTTGGCGCTCATCTCACCCTCCTACATATGGAGAAATGATCATCTTAAGAAAATAGGAGAAATCAGAGATCACACGGTAAGATTCAAGCGTAAGTTTTTCCCGTGCGTTGCTCGAGAGTGGAACAGAAAGCGAAATAGCTTGGAGGTGTATGAAGAACCCTCTGCTAGGCACTTAACTGTGAATTGCAGAGCAGTCATGTAGATGTAGATTATTTGATAATGGCCACAGCAACCGAATCAACTGATTGTGGTAGGCTTCCGTCTAATAAACACTGCTAAATTCATGGCAGAGCAAACGTTAATTTTGTGCGTGTTGTATACGTCCGGTTTGCTGTTCTTGTACAAGACTGTTGTGGTAGACGCTTGGCTTTAGGCATGGTGACCAAAATAGTGCGAAAATGTTGCTATTGGCACTGTACATTCAGGGTATTCTAAATGATAGCTGAGGCATCGGTAGTTTCCTGCATCGTCTGAGGTCGCCTCGAGCTGCTATCACGTGGAAAATATAGGAAGTTTGATTTATAGAGGGTAATAATGCTAAAAAGGGGCGAACTGAGATGATGAGGAGCAATGACAGACATATAGGCATATGGTTATAGATTCGTACCAAGTGAGATACACCTACTTGCAGGTGTAGATAAAAAACTTTGACACTGTAGGTATCGGTGATAGAAAGCACACATGAAAACATACCAGGCAAGTAGAAATGTTGTGTAGGTACTAGTGTTTTAGCTCCACACTCAAGCGGGCAGTGAGTTGGAACAACATTCTGAAGTAACCACCTTACCCTTCGTACCACCAAAGGCACGTCATCCAGCAGGGGAGGCATCGTCGCACGCAGGGAGTGCAGATATGCTTCACCAGACAGCCACTGTAAAAGCATAACTGATCACACGAGAATGCCGCCAATAATTCCCGGCCACTCGTTGAGGCTGACCCAATGCTCTTCCCTACCACCATTTCTGCCATTACATGGGAATTCTCCGTAGCCCACAGATGGGTGTTGTGAAGGTTGCCGGTACCGCCCCTCGTAAAGGTAGCCTCAGTATGGATAACGGAAATCGCAGCACCGTGGTGGCCAGTACGACGAGCCAGAGACAAAACCGTCGCCATGGAGGCAAGTCCGTAGGTAATAAATGCTGCAGGGATGGTGGCAGCTGTCGTGGTGAATTTTCCACAAGACCATCTGGCTCACCCGACACCTGCGGGCCACCTCCCTGATGCTGATACCGATGTTAACTATCAAAGATCTTTTCTCTTCACCTTCAAGTGGGTGTACCTCCTTTGGAACGCATTTCCGTCCATATGGTCGTACGCCCTTTTTTACTCCCTAACCTCTCAAGGGCGTTTCCTGCAGATTGCCCCCACTTAGCGGAATCACTCTGTATTTATAAAAAATACTAAGTCAAATCGTGTAACTATTCCCTATGAAGATATTGCACAAAACTTGTATATTGTAGCATTCTGACATCGTCTGTAGTGTGCCACAGAAGATGGGTATGGTATCCGATGCTGGCGTAGTACATTTTAAAAGTAAGTCTTCAGCAGTAGATTTTGACTTTTAGTCATCATGCAGTTCCTGTAATTTTATGCAGGAATGTAAAATTCCGCCACCCCCCCCCTCCCATTTTTTCTAAACCTCCAGAAGTGTCTCAGTTTAGTTCGCCAGTCCGCGGAGGATGGCATGAAGAGGTGTGCAGTATGACTGGCCGAGTTTTCCATTCGACACTTAACAGAGATTAAGGCAACCCGTCCCTGGACATAAGTTAGTGAGTCATCAGGGAGGATTCCCTCCTACCTGTTTTCCCGCAAAGCTCGCGTAGTTGAGGGCCCTCGCAGAAGCAGTATCAGCGCCATCGGATAACACGGAAATTGCAATTCCATATCCTAAGTGTTGAAGGCCGAACGCTACATTAGCTGAAATAAAGTTCTTGGATGCCCCAGTGATATGTTTATCACACTGTTATCTGACAAAATGTCTGTTGGCTTCTGTGTCGGGTTCTTCTGTCGACGTTTGTTTGACGATTTTTCTGACGTTTCGTCAGCCAGAGTGACTGGCATTGTCGAAGCCTCAACCTCCATCGCTGGTGGTGGACAGTCCACCAATGACTGCTTTCTTGCGTCGTAATATTGTTGTCAGAAAGTGTTTATGACCAGTAGGCTTCTCCTAATGTCTGTAGTGCAAAAAATATCTTTTATTAGCAAATATTTACTAACCAAAATCACTTACTTAGCCCAAAATGGCTGTGGCTTGCCTACGTATCGTGCGCTGGCGTAACTGTCTGTCTCACAGCTAGCCCTAGCACCTCACCCTACCGTCTACCGGCAACGGCAGATGGTCCAGCTGTCATTTCAGGCTGCATGAAAACTGTAATCAGAAGCCCCCCCCCCCGTAAAAGATCAAACATTTTGTGAAACTTAACTATGCTTAATGAAACACCCATGGTCTAGGGATAGTGCCCTTGATATAGAAAACAAAACGTCCTCGGACGTCTGCTTAAAGTATGTTGTTTATTCGTTTAACATTAGATTAAGTACTGTGTAAGCTTAGGAACCGATGACCTCAGCAGTTTGGTCCCGTAAGATCTTACCACAAATTTTCAAATTTCCATGTTTAGTATGAAGCTTGTGAAACCTGGATGAGAAATAACCCATTTACAGAGATAACTGAAAATGGGATGGCAGGTGTCGTAGGAGGCGCTTTTACAAGAATTTGACGGACCGAGATTGCTGTGAAGGGCTTTCAGTCTGTAGGAATCCAGCCCCTTAATATAAATGATTTCACGGATCTGGATGTCCCTACGTACTGGACTTTCATGAAGAATTATTTGAAAACACAAACACAACTGTAAGTGGAAAGGACACTGCCTAAAGTCTGACCAACAATAGAGTGTCCTGTAGTGACAAATATCCCCAAGGAAGTTGTTCTTATCACGACCTTAGCAGCACTAAAAGCTAGTCGGCGGCGAAAATCTAAGAAAAGCGAGATACTGAAACTTCCTGGCAGATTAAAACTGTGTGCCCGACCGAAACTCGAACTCGGGACCTTTGCCTTTCGCGGGCAAGTGCTCTACCATCTGAGCTACCGAAGCACGACTCACGCCCGGTACTCACAGCTTTACTTCTGCCAGTCCCGAGTTCGAGTCTCGGTCGGGCACACAGTTTTAATCTGCCAGGAAGTTTCATATCAGCGCACACTCCGCTGCAGAGTGAAAATCTCATTCTGGAAAGTGAGATACTGCTTCCAGTTCACACAAGAGAATTTGGAGGACAAAAAGAATGAGCAGGTAAAGAAGGTAGCCAGGAACATAAAGCGTGGAAGACAGCCTCTTTTAGGGAAGTTTGCAAAGAGAGGATCGTAGAAGGAAACGATGACAGTATCAGGACACAAAGAAATGCATACAACATGTTTTTTTTCTTTTTTTTGTGGAGACTAGATCCAGCGTTCATCATGCAAAATTTGAGCGCGTGAAGCATGTGCTAATATTTTTAAGACATCTGACACCTATGGATGTAGCTTTTGGGTACGTTGAAGAAGCAACCGGCACTTCCTGCCAGTTTTCTGAATTTTCTGAATGAACAGTTTCCATGAGTAATTAATTTGTTTATATTTCTTGTTTTGTTCAATAGTTGAATGTATACTGTAACAGATTTGTGGTCAGTAATCAACGAAGTTTTTGAAATTATCGATTCATTGTTTACTAATAATAGAAAACCTTAGGAGGTCGATACTGCACGGCCTCGTATTATTTGCGACACTCTTCGTCTTATATTCTGACGCTATTTTTCGAAAAGCATTGGCTGGCGGAGACAAAGGAATCTCGATGAATGTTAAACGAATAAACAACATACTTTAAGCAGACAATGGAGTATCCAACGAGGGGCATGGGAGAGCAGCTAGGAACATCTCATCCCTTTCTTCTTCTTCTTCTTCTTCGCCTTTTTCTTTCTTTTGTTTTCCCCTTACTGTACGGGGCCTGCAGTGTTATACGGACTGAGGCAAAGTTAGTGAGAGGTGGTGGCTGGATGCGCTTCCTGACGACATCACTGCCCACAGGACGGAATCTGTGTACCACATCTGTCTGCGCCCACTGTGATTCCCATTGTCAAGTGAGAGAATATTTTCTAAACGGTTGCATAGCGTATATCTGTGGCAGGCCGTGGGTATCATACCAGTATTTACCTATGTGGATGTGGGAAACCACCTAAAGGCCATATCCAGTGAAAGGGTCCAACCAGGGTCTAAGAGCTTGCGCGCTCTAGTTGAAATTCACGCTCGTACTTCAGCTAGTAATCATGTAGTGTCGGGACACTGTACCCCTTACAATAGTCGCAGGTGTACACTTTCAAAGGCTGACCAGCGTACGGCAGACGAACCGTCGTTGGTAGTTATTTAACAGGGTGCTTTTGCTCCAAGACACTACCCCAGGTCTTTCGGCACACAGCAGTTCTTTGGGCTGTCACATTTCGTTTCAACCTGGAATTCTCTTGACGAAGTACTCTTCTTTCCTCGGATGACGGCGGAATTTCTTGTCGGACATTTTCACAATGACGACAAAGCAATTTTTCTGGTGGAATGTTACCCGAACAGCCTAAAGGTCTACGGTATGTTGTAAATCGTTCGGAAAAATGCGTCGCATTGGAAGCTCAATGTGTAGAGATGGGTCTAGTTCAGGATTCAAATCCACCTGCTTAGCTCAGTGCAAACGCGTTTGCCTACCATCCAGCGGGCCCGGGTTCGATTCCCAGCAGGGGTGGAAATTTTCTCCGCTCGTAGACTGGGTGTTGTGTTGTACTAATCATCATCTCATCATCACCGACTCGTATGTCGCGCAATGTGCCGTCACCTCAAATAAGACTTGCAACCCTGCGGCCGATCTTCCAAGGATGGGTCTCCTAGGCGATCATTTAATTTTTTTTCAAAGTCGCAAGATAATTTTTTCGAAGTTATAAAAATTGAAACCTTATGACTATCCTTTGTATGCCAAAGAAGTAATAACGGAATAAAAGAGAGGATGAACAGTGGGTTTAAACGTCAGGTAAAAGGATGTCAATGCCACGATTCGCTGATGACATTCCTATCCTCAGTGAATTGGTGGAAGAGTTACAGGATCTGTCGAATCGAATGAACAGTCTACCTAACAGAATGTACTCGTAGACTGAGCGTAAACCGAACGAAGGAAGTGACTGACCATGAACTTAACATCGAACTTGGGCTCACACATTAGAGAAACGGAAGGAATTCTGCTACTTTGGGAACAAACTAACACGTGGTGGACAAACAAGAAGGACATAAGAAGCAGACTGACAGAAGAAAAGCGAGCCTTCGCCGATAAAAGGATCAACGACACTGTCCAGTCACATTAACGTGACCACCTGTCAAACGCCTGAATAACCGTCTTCAACAGCGTGGACCGCTGCGAGACGTGCAGGAAGAGAGTCAGTGATGTTCTGAAAGGTACAGACAGGGATGTGGCGCCATGCAGACTCCAGTGCCGTGGCCAACGGCTTTAGGTTTCTCGGACGAAGATCCATGGCTTTAACAACTCGACCAAGGTGGTCCCATGGATTCTCGATTGGGCTTAAATTCGGGGAGTTTGGTGGCCAGGCGAGTAGGGTAAATTCGTCTTGTTGCTCTTCGAACCACGCATGTAGGAGTTGACATGGTCCCGAAAGATACGTGCATACTTGTGTTGATTTATGGTGGCTTCCACAATGACGAGATCGCACAGGGAATACCCTCCGGCCTACACTATTTACACGATTGTTGAAGACTGGTCGCTTTCAGACGTTTCAGGATGTACACGCAAAAAGCCATCTGTACGATGGGGCACAAAACGTGAGCCATCTGAGAGGGCCAACTGTCGCCACATCATGTTGTAGTATTGGCATGCAAATTCCAACCTTCGTCGCCGATGAACAGAGGTCGGCGCTATTGCATGAACCAGACGCTGCTGCGGAATTCCATACGCAGCAACGTTCGCTGAGCGTCGTTAAGGAGACACTGTTGGTAGACCCTTGGTTCACCTGGACTCGTATCAAGGAATTCGCAGACGGCGAATTAATTTCGGAGAGTCAAGCGTTTGTGGTGTGGTGTTACCGAAGGATGCTGAAAATTGAATGGAATGAAATGAAATGAAAACCCAATGAATAGTTTCTCCGCAGTATCAGAGATGGCTGAAAATCGTGTTGTTAACACTGACTAGAAGAAGGGATACGTGTTACGACACCAGGAAATAACGTCAATTGTAGTAGTGGGAACAGTAAATGGCAAAAACTGTAGGAGTAGAAACATTTGGAATATAGCAAATAATTGAGGTCGTTGGGTGTAGATACTACTTCGAAATGAAGAGGGTTGCTTAGGAAGGGAAGTTGGGGAGTGCCGCATCAGACCAGTGTACTGATGACCCTGAAAAATAAAAGAAAAATGTTGCCAAGTGGTCTTTGTCGTTTTTTGAGTCGTCGGTCTTCTGTGACTGGTTTGTTGCGGCCCGCCACGACTTCTTCTCCTGTGCCAACCTCTTCATCTCAGAGTAGCACTTATAACCTACGTCCTCAATTATTTGCCGTATGTATTCCAATGTATGTCTTTCTCTAGTTCTTGCTATCTATAGCTCCCTCTAGTACCATGGAAGCAATTCCGTGATGTCTCAACAAATGTCCTGTCTTCATGTTCTTTCTCTTTGTCAGTGTTTTCACATATTCCTTTCCTCTCCCATTCTGAGCAGAGCCTCCTCATTCCTCACCTTATCAGTCCACCTAATTTTCAAAATTCTTCCGACGGAAGCTGTAAACAAAATCATTTCGAGGAATGATTGGTTGATTGGTTTGTTAGGGTTCAAGTGACCAGACTACAAAGGCCATCGATCCCTCGAGGAATGACAAATACATTCTGTCAGTAAATGTAACTTATCTATTTTTGGGATAATAGCAAAGGAGAACTACCAAGCAATATAGTCACCCCAGATACGGTATAACACTACTGAGACACTTAGTCGAATTAGGATATGAAAGGATTTCACAGCGCATGTCAAAAGGTTTTCAGGATTCGTAATAACCCTGGAGGGTACGATGTGTTGTTGTCCGTCGTATCCAATATCAGCCCGAGTAATCGATGCAACGCGGAAATTTGGACCATTATTCTGATAGTGCGCAGTAAGGACCTTCTGAAAGTATAGGTTTCAATTTACGCGCGCAGCGGCTCTTTTCCACTAGCTCTCCTCCATTGTAGCCATCTAAAAGCCCGAGTGCAAAGTGTTCCACAGCAGAATGAGTAAGAGGTTTGTGTTCACAACGTCGATGAACAAACAAGCTATATTGTTTTATTCACTGTGCCAAATTGCGCGGTTTCTATCCTGTGGCTGGAGATTTGTTTGCTTTGAACCCTTATGTCGGGATTCGTAAATGCAGTGTAAATGAGTGATATGAATGAGTATGTCATTAAAGAAGTAGCGTAGCGCTGCGTAATTATCAACACCTTTGTTGTGCGTTATTTTCTTTGGATTTCTTTTCACGTAAAAGAACGTGTCCTCGAAGGAGATTTCAAAATACGTTGGGCACATGTGTTTATGTCACACCCCCCCCCCCCCTTTCACACTACACCTTCGACATCCTGCAAATACGAGGACTACGGCTGTCACTCCGCTGTTCACTTCTTTATACCCGGGCATTCCACCGGTGCAGTGGGGCGAAGCGAGAGACAAACAACGGGTGTACGCGATGTTTAAAAGCTGTACATTCAGAAGATTATAACCGCGTAATGTTATAATTATGGTCCGCATTTTCGCGCAGGATCGATTGCTGTTGCTGATATCTTGCAAGTCTGCTTTTCTCTCCTTAAAATGTGAGGTCCAGTTGTTGATGTTCACTTGTAGGTTTCATATCTGTTCATATTATTAAATATTTATATATTAAATATTAGCATTGCTACACCAGAGAACATTGAAAATATGCCACTGTGTTCAGCATATCTTAAAGAGAAGAACTAGTCGAACCAGGTGAGAGAGATAAGGACGGGTACACAGAGATACAGGCTGTTTCAGCTGCCCCTACAACTGGGTATTATGCAACCCGTAACACCTTCAAATACCACACACAAGATTTTCATATTGCCTTGCTCAGTATTTGCCAACTATTAGTTCTACATAAAAAATGAATAGGACTTTTTTGCAGAAAATTTAATATAGTTAAATTTTGTACTGGGGTACGTTGCAGGAAATTTAATGTAGTTAAATTTTGTACTGGGATACATTCTCTCTGGAAGGCATAGTTTTCGAGTTGAAGGTCACTTTTGTACGTTGTTCTTGAATAATTCGAAAATTACAGCCTCTGCGAAATGCATCTCAGTACAGAATTTAACTACATTAAATTTGCAACAGTTCCTGTTCATCTTTTCTGCAAGACTAATAGTTTGCACGTAGTGTGCTAGAGAACGTGAAAATCTTGCATGTGGTATCCGAAGGCGTTGTGGGTTGCATAAAACCTAGTGGTAAGGGCAGCTGATGAAATGTTCATTCCATAATACAGCAGCTTTCGGAGTATTTATGTAGATGAAGATGAAAGCCTTCCAATGCTCTGAAATTGAGGGTTATGTAATCCACTACCTCTGATGCTGTTTAGAAAATTCTGAAATTTTCACTATCATTCATCAAAAATCAGGTGACAATTACGTGGAACATTGTAATGTGGCTTTCAATGTATGTCAACAGTTTCTGTAGCATTTGTTATGTTATGTTCAAAAATACTCTACAAGACCATTGTGACCGATATGTGTACTTATCTTTCTAATTAAACGACCAATAGATGATCATGTTTTAGAATCTGAAGATGGTCATTGTACGGCCGAAACCAGTTATGACTGTGTCATAAACATGTGATTGCGTCTATAAATAAATGGCTCTGAGCACTATGGGACTCAACATCTGAGGTCATCAGTCCCCCAGAACTTAGAACTACTTAAACCTAATTAACCTAAGGACATCACACACATCCATGCCCGAGGCAGGATTCGAACCTGCGACCGTAGCGGTCGCGCGCTTCCAGACTGAAGTGCCTAGAACCGCTCGGCCACACCGGCCGGCTCTATAAATAAACAAAAAAAATTTACAAATGAATCAATCACGCACTCCATAGACAAAATGTCGTTTTTTCCAAAATAGATGATCACTTAATACATTCACTTAATACATTTCAATAGCTTGAAACTTTTCCTAATGACTGGATCGTTAAATGTTGTACCTGAGTGAAGCTGAGACAGTAAACAGGTACAGCTAAGAGCATGCTCTGATCCCAGCATAAGCTGTTTCTTGCACTGGATTGTGAGACAATAAACCCATTATTCCTTAACTCAACGGATTTATTTGTACTGACAAATAGTTTGTGAAACTGTCTATGATAATCACGATGACGTTATGAAAGCTAAATTGTCATCCGGGCATCTTTCTATTCCGAGGCTGAGTACTAAATATTTTATGAACTGGTTGAGTAAGCTCTGACACCAGAAGCGCGCAGCAGGCATTCCACGCCGACAAAGCGCACTTTACAGCAACAGGCGTGACTCACACTCAGGTGCACTACGAGAAACGCTGTTTACATGTACCGACATATGGAGTTGGCTGGCAAACAGCCGACACTGACTCATATTGCACACTGCCGCTTCACGCCTCGCTTAATGCGCAGACACAAACAAGAAAACCCCTACTGGGAAGTGAAAGTTAACACAGAATGAAGTAAACGGAAAAAATATCTGAAGAGCTCCAGATTGTCAGTCATCACTAACTGTAGGATTAGATGTTGGCGAGAGAATTATAACGCTCTGCCCACATCAAGTTGTTTACCGCAGACACATAACGTATTTCATTCGAATATTCACACACTGTTTTCTCATAAGTTGTCTGCATCGTTCTATGCTCATCTGAATATTTGTCAGCTTACGCTGCTTCGCCTGGGTAAGGGTGATACTTTCTTCGAATCTCTGCAGTTACGTCTAGGGACACAAAATATTGTATGACAGTGCAAAGACCTCAATCAATAAAACGATATTGGAAACAATATTAAATTGCTGAGATAATTTCGGACTGGGACAGCTGTATATTTTGTATGAGGCTAGTTGACGTTGTGTCATGGTCGTTTAATGAGAAAAAGATCATGAAAGTGTTTAGAATCTTACACTTTGCCAAGTACCGCAATAAGGTTGGTTGCGAAATACGAAGTCCCAACAGTTTAATACGAAGTTCTCCATTTAATTTTTTTGTTTCTAGCACAATAGGGCAAGGATTGCTGTTGTTGAACCCCGATTTTCTTTTTAGTCAAAACGCGACTGAGTTGCATTCGTATGATAAGTAGGAGAAACCTCCTGTAAGCCTTGATCAAAATAGAGTGACAGGAATTACACTACTTGACAGTTGCTAAGGAATAACTGACACTTGCTACGGAACGCCCCTCCTCCCTCCCCTCTCCCCCGCTGACAGTAAAAGGACGAGACGTGTTCACTGCAAGGAAACCTGTGCACGAACGCTTTGTATGCATTCGACACTCATGCATTACGGCGTTTAACGAAAAGTTGTTGCGGAACCGGTTAGCGCGACATTTAGTGTATTCCGAGTGGTAAGGCAACACCTGCAAAACATCATTTGAGTGCTTACGATCGAGGACGAGCAGTTGGACCGCTCGAAGCCGGTCAAAGTGTCACTTCTGTGGCCTTAGTAAAGGGTATATCCGTAAGTGTCATCTCGCGTTTAAAAAATGCCGCTGAAGATCTAAATGCTATGCGAAAGCATACCGGTGGTCATTGAAGGACTATCACAACGCAAGGGGATTGATACGTAAACCTAGTGGTGAAAGGAACAGACATCTCACTCCCAGGCAGATCGCTGCAGACTTGCAAACGCTACCGGTACATGTGTCTCTGCAAGAGCCATTTCGTTGCGGTTAAATCAAGCTGGTTTGTATGCTCGGAAGCTTGTTAAATGCATCTTATTTCAAGCAAGCCATCGTCGAGATAGAGTTCGTTGATGTAGTAGGGCGGAGGGGGGTGGGGGGGGGTTGGGGTGCTTGTAAGTTGGGGTCACCAACAGCGGACCAAAGTGGTGTTCTCCAACGAATCCTGCTTCACTGCAAGTAATTGTGGCCACCAGTTACTGTGGGGAGAGAAGGTAGCACGTTACACACCGCAGTATGTTCCTGAACGTCATCAATATGGCCTGGGCTTTATGGTGTGAGCAGGCGAGATGCACGATAATCGAACAGCGCTGCATATTTTTCCGCGAGATAGTGTTACAGCATAGCGGTATTGCAGGGAGATTATGCTGGATTATGTCCATCTGTTTAGAGATGCAGCAGATCCCGACTTTATGTTACCGGACGACAATGCTCGGCCGGCCGGTGTGGCCGTGCGGTTAAATGCGCTTCAGTCTGGAACCGCGTGACCGCTACGGTCGCAGGTTCGAATCCTGACTCGGGCATAGATGTGTGTGATGTCCTTAGGTTAGTTAGGTTTAACTAGTTCTAAGTTCTAAGCGACTGATGACCTCAGAAGTTAAGTCGCATAGTGCTCAGAGCCATTTGAACCATTTTTGACAATGCTCGCCCACACAGAGCCGCTGAGGTGTCGCACACACTGGGCAGTGAAGATATTAATCGTATGGATTGGCCTGCGTACATTCCGTACCTAAACGCTACAGAGCATGCTTGGGATCCCGTGGCAGACGTCTTTCTTAACGAATACCCCTTCTCCGAAACGTGCAAGAACTGGAAACCGACTTGAGAGAGGCGTGTAAGAATATTCCCCAAGGATTGGTCAACAGTTTGGTAGCCAGCATAAATAACAGTTGCAAAATATGCATTAGAGCTCCAAGAGCGCTTATTCCTCAGTGAGAGTCCGATATCGACCTTTACGTTGGGAGTCTGACCTGTGTCAAACGTGAACGTTATTTATATCTGTTATTCTGCTTTCCCGTGGGGTGAAATCTGTATCATTTGTCGTTATAAATATACCACTCCACCTCTACTGTGTTTCATGTCGTCAATTATTGCCTGTGATTATTCCTGTCCAACAACGTCTCTGGTCCATAGAAATTGTCAAGGAGTGTATTTTCTATGGACTTTGATCTTTAGTTTATGACTTATCGGGATAACATTAAGACGGTCACAAGCTAACTTGCCGAAATACCGAAAAATCTGGGTGCTGCTATGTTGTCACAAGTAAATAAGCGAAGATGTGAAGGAGGAGATAAGGTAGAACCTAATGTGCACCACACCTTACTTTCTATGGACGCTATCAAGAGAAATGTGTATACTGACGTCCACACCCGACAGATGTATCACTGACAGTGTCTCTGCAAGCAGATGCTTAGGGTTGAACCCAAGAATCAGCACACAGAATGGAGATCCAAAATTGTATTCCGCCTTCTCTAGTCCCCATGCAGATCTAAACCTGGCATCAAACACTTTTTTCCGTTGGCAAGATCTGAATCAACCGACCTTCCGGGCAATAATTGCACGTATTGGCGATCTCGCCTTAGGAGACTGACTTTTTGTTACTTTTTTAAAAAACAATTCTTCATCAGTGTTACAAGAAGTGAAACCGATACGCGGAACCATAAGTTCACGGTGCCTTTTTTATGTTTCATGAGTTTCGTTTCATCTCTTCTGTAACTTAAAAATTTTTCACTTTCTGGTGCCTTTTCAGCACAAGGAACAGGGCCAGATCGTGTGTGCAGCGTGAAACCGCTGTAATTTTGGTTCCGACCATAAACTGCTTGTCGCTCAACGCTGTATGAGATGGAGCGTTTCCGCGTTAGCGGCGAAATTTTATTTAAAAAATTCAGGTCAGTTTTTTACGGGCTGCCTCTCACGCTAGTACGAGCATTAATAAGTAAACTGTAATTAACTGTTCTACCTTGATGAATATTTATTCCCTTCATGTCGTTGCCAACACTGTATTCATGTCGTTTCTCACTTGTTTTGCTATTTTTGATATTGTCGATAGACTACTTCTCTTCTAGCACGATTGTTTCTCCCCAAAGAACCATCGCCCATCGCCTCTAGATATTTTTGACAAAAAGTCGGCTACGGTCGCAGGTTCGAATCCTGCCTCGGGCATGGATGTGTGTGATGTCCTTAGGTTAGTTAGATTTAAGTAGTTCTAAACTCCAGGGGACTGATGACCTTAGCAGTTAAGTTCCATAGTGATCAGAGCCACGAAAAGTCGCTATTAGCAAGTTATTTGTCATGTCTGAAACAGCAAAATTGTCGAGAACGTTGAACACTATTGTTTAATAAAACATGCACCGCAGCCTAATTTATGAGTCCCCAGGAATGGCGCTCAACATTCAAAACAGGAATCGATAACAATCAGTATAGGACAGGTAAAAACAGCAGAGAGGCAATTCTGACGTTTCCCGTGATAATGTAAGCGAGACTTAAGAAAAATCACAACTTCATAGAATTTCTCGACCTAGAAAAACGGTAGGAAACGTGAAATTGTGCAACATGTTCAAAATTCTCAGAAAAATATTCAGAATTCTTATAAAAATAGGTCTGAGCTATGGGTAAATGCGGTTCAAATGGCTCTGAGCACTATGGGACTTAACTGCTGTGGTCTTCAGTCGCCTAGAGCTTAGAACTACTTAAACCTAACTAAGCTAAGGACATCACACACATCCATGCCCGAGGCAGGATTCGAGCCTGCGACCGTAGCGGTCGCGCGGTTCCAGACTGTAGCGCTTAGAACCGCTCGGCCCCTCCGGCCGGCGGGAAATACGGATAATATATAATATGTACAACGATCTGGAGCGGAATATATGAATGGAAGACAAAGAATCAAGACATCGAATTAGAAGGGTGTAAGACAGGGATGCAGTCTTCGCCACTATTGTTCAGTCTGTACACAGAAGAGGTAATGACGGAAACAAGAGAGCTTCAGAAGTAGGATTAAAATTAAGGGAAAAAGGATATCAATCTAAGATTTGCCGATGACTTTGCTGTCCTCAGCGAAAGGGTAGAAGAAGTACAGGTTCTGCTGAATTGAATGAACAGTATATTGAGCACAAACTTTACGGATTGAGTGTCGTCCAAATAAAGAAAAAAGAAAATATAAGTAGCAGATATGAGATTAACAAATTGGGGACCACGAAGTGGACGAAATGCAGCAATTCTGCTACCTTGCAGGTGAAATAAGACTTGACGGAATAACTGCGAGGCCGTAAAAAGCATGTGTAGCGCAGACAAAGAGAGCATTCCCGGCATGAAGAGGTCTACTAGTATCAAACATCGGCCTTAATGTACATTTGAAGCACAGCATTGTATGGGATGACGGCTTGTGTGAAAATCAGAAGAGAATCGAAGCGTTTGAGATGTGGCGCTATAGAAGAATGTTGAAAATTAGATGGACTGACAAGAAATGAGGTTCTCTGCTGAATCGGGTAGCAGAGGACAACGTGCTAAGTAGTTGCATGAAGAAGGGACAGTGTGATAGGACATCAGGGTATAACTTCCATCGTATTTGAGGGAGCTGTAGAGTAGGGGAAGACCGAGATTGGAACACGTCCACAGCAGACTGAAGCAAAAAAAAAAAAAAAAAAAAAGGAGGAAACTCCTAGCGGAGGATTGCATCTCTTCCTTGCTCGCAGGAAGTGAATAGCAATTGCTTTTCAATACTCAGCCACTTCCCATCACCAACGTATCTCTACATTTCTTCTTCTCACTTACGAGGTTTGTTCAAAAAATTCTGGAACTTTGACCACAAAAGTTTCTACGTTTACCTTTTACTTATTGTGCATGGTCTTCGAAATACTTCCTCCACAATTGATACACCGCTCCCAACGCCATTTCCACTTCCGGAAGCAGTCTTGATGTGCCTCTCGCTGTATCGCACGAAGCGCCGTCTGCGAATTTTCTTTCATCTCGTCTATCGTTGCAAATCTTCGTCCTTTCAACGGGGTTTTCAACTTTGGAACTAAAAAAAAGTCCACAGGGGCCAGGTCTGGAGAGCACGGGTGATGAAGCACATTGAGGCACAGTGATTTCGTTTCTTGTACAATACTTACGCGCCAACAGGGGTGAATATGCGGGTGCGTTAGCGAAATACAAGAGTCATGAACCGTCACGCCACATATCAGGCCTTTTTCCTCTCACATTTTGTCGCAGGTGTCGCAACACGTCCCGACAGTGCTATCGATTAACAGTTTGTGGTACGATTTTATGATGAACTAATATTTCAAAGTCAAAGAAAACTATCAGCATGTCTTTAACATTTGACCTGACCTGATAAGCTTTTTTTGGTCTTGGAGAATCTTTCCCGATCCATTTTGAAGACAGAACCATGGTCTCAACATCATAACCGTAGACCCACGTGTCACCAACAGTTAAGATTCTCTTCAGGAACATCTCGTTCTCAATTGCACGATCCAAAAGCTCTTCACAGATTGCGAGGCGAAGGTCTTTCTGGTCTTGGCTCATGAGCCGTGAGTGGAACTTGACGGTAACACAATGCAAAAATTGTTCAAATGGCTCTGAGCACTATGGGACTTAACTGCTGTCCCCTAGAACTTAGAACTACTTAAACCTAACTAACCTAAGAACATCACACACATCCACGCCCGAGGCAGGATTCGAACCTGCGACCGTAGCGGTCGCGCGGTTCCAGACCGCGCCTAGAACCGCGCGGCCACTACGGCCGGCAACACAATGCATTCCAAGATGCTGAGTCAGGATTTCATGATATGATCCAACAGAGATAATACATTCTTCTGCAATCTCTCGGCCAGTCAATCTTGGATTGGCAGGCACAATTACGTTGACGTTCCTGACATGAGAATCTTCGGCAGACGTCAAAGGGCGTCCTGAATCGATCGTCATCTTTACCTTCCGTGCGGGCATTTTTAAATCTGTGAACCATTCATAACACCGAGTACGGCTTAAGCACTCATCACCATAGGCTTCCTGCATCATTTGGTATGTCTCTGTAAAGGTTTCCTTGAGTTTCACGCAAAATTTAATGTAGACACGTTTCTCCTTTAACTCTGCCATCTCGAAATTCTCAACCTGTGCGACACAATCGGCTGCTAAGCTGTATAGGAAAAATAGAATTTCTTGGATAAACTGTTTCAATTTCGTTCTTGCAAATAACACAATTTTGATTTTGTTGTAGTGTATTGATGAAAATGGTGAAAATTTAACAAATCAGAGGAAGGTGAAGCCTGCGTGACGTCGAAGATCCTTCAAACCAGTTAAACAGGAAAACGTTTAACTGCTTCATTTAAATTCTTTGTGGGTGCTGTGTACAGGCTGAACCAATCACTGACGGAACGAAGGAAAATTTATTCTGCAGCTAATTGGTTTCATGACGGAAATAAAAATAAATTGCTCTGCACTCAGTGACATAACTGGGGAATGGCAGCCACTTCCGAGGGGTGCTGTTCTTCGACGGGTGAAATAAATTAAGAGAGGGCAAAAGAAAACGGGAAATGGAAGGGCTGGGTTGTAGGTGGAAGAAGAAGAAGGAGAAGAAGGGAAACGATTTGGAGCTAGTGAAGTAGAAAGAAGATAGATGTAAGAGAATTTTTCGGAGATGTGGATTGGCTGAGGTGGATCTATCCATAAGATCTTCATTTCCCTTAATTCGCGGCTACTACATAGACCCTCTCTCATAGCACCAAATTAGCCAACGCATCAAAAGTATAAAATGCACATTTTGGGTTGGTTTTGCATCGATCGGTAATGAAACGATGAAGAAGGAATCGTGTTATCACTGCATCTAATGCGATTTTCGACTCTTTATTGTCCTATATTTTGAATGGTACCATCAAAAAATAATTGTTTAAATGTGTACCTTTTACTTTGTTGTAAATAGTGTTCATCTCATAAAACGAATCGTTCGCTTTATAGCGATACGGATTAAAAAATTAGATGAAGCGGGGGGGGGGGGGGGTGCAAAGTTGACATTTGCACTGCGCGCCAGTTATTCTACTGGTATTGGCTACAGCAGGTAGTGAAATTTCGCGTCAGTTATCACATTACATGAAGACGATTCTATTACCTGGCTACTCAGTACAACGAAAAACCAGCCAAAGTGGCAAATTACACTTTGTTTATTCGCTCGATGACTAGTTTCGGACCGGGACCCAATATTTTTGACTATCCTACGCTGATTTGAAAATAAGTACGAGCCCGAAACTAATCATCGAGTGAATGAAAAAAGTGAAATTTGCAACTTCGGTTGTTGTATTGATTAACAGAATTTGCTGACCCTTAGCTATTCTAGCATGCTGCCTATTTGTTGACAGCGAAACAGCTCTGCGGTTTGTATTTTATTATATTTTAAGTTTTTACTTGTTTACTTATTCATTTATCTTCCGATTTGTTTGCGTATAACACAAAATTCTGATTCACCAACAGGAAACTTGCATTTGGCATAACGAGCGTGGTGGCGCAGTGGTTGGCACACCGGACTCGCACTCGGGAGGACGATGGTTCAAACCCGCGTCCGGCCATCCAGATTTAGGTTTTCCGTGATTTCCCCAAATAGTTCTTGGTAAATTCCGGGGTGGTTCCTTTGACAGGGCGCGGCTAATTTCCTTTCCTCCTTGACACGGTCCGAGTTTGTGCTCTGTCTCTAATGACCTCGATGTCGACGGAACGTTAAACATTAAACGCAGTTTTCCTTCCTCCTACTTTTTTGTATGTGTGTGGGGGGAGGGGGGAGGTGGGAAACGGGGGATGGGCGAGGGCGTCAAGTGGTGAGGGGGTCATCGGACTTGTGACTAGTTTGATGTCGTCCATCTCTGCTTCCTCTACTGTGCCAATCACTACTGTTTTCACTCTCTACGTCTCCCTCTAGTACCACACAAGTCTCAAGTCTCAACCTACTTTCCGTAATCTTGTCCCTTCTTCTAGCCAGTGATTTCTAAATATTTCTTTATGGTTCGATTCTGCGGATAACTTTATTTTTTAACCTACCAGTGCACTTTATTTTCAATTTCGCTGCGCCACATCATCGCTTCGGTATTCACAGACGCTTCGATATCCTTGTTTCCCCCGTAGCTTCTCAGAAATTTCTTCTGTTGACGAATAGCCTCTTTGCATGAGCTGGTCTACTCCTTATATCCTGCTTGCTTCGACCGTCAGGCGTTATTTCGCTTCAAAGACGAATTCCACGTGGTCCCCAATTTCGATGTTAAATTTATCGCTAATCTCATTTCTGCTTTCCCTCATTACGTTCGTCTGTCTTCAGTTTACTCTCAATCCATATTCTGTTCTTTCTGCAAGTCTTGCAATTTTTCATCGCTTTAGCTGCGGATAGCAATGTCATCACCATACGCTGAATTTTAATCTTCTTCATGGACGGTACCACAGCCGAATACTTATTAAACGAACGCGGCATTTTTTATTCACTTAGGTCGTTAATTATTTATTTTCACCTCTGATTTAGGCTTATGAAGCCACTGTTTAGTGAATATCTGCACAGAAAAGCATACTTTTGTTACAGACATGAAATACGAAAACAAATGTGTCAAGATGTTTTGACAGTTTTCACAGCCGTTCTGTGCGTATTAGGTGGGAAATATGTACAGATATAATGATGATGAAAGAATGAAATGTGACCAATGAATAAAAGTGTAGGTGTCTAATAATCTTAGAGTACACCAGTATCTAGTACATAGAGTCGCGAAGTTGTTACCGTTTGACAGCTAGAGAGACACTAGCACTCCAAGATGTGAAAGAAGTCACATGCATTACAAGGACAATGCTCCTTTTTTATTATTTTTCCACTTCATTAACGTAGCAGTTATTATATTTTTGCGTTCCATGGATTAACAAATAACGAAGAGAGAGGAACTATCGTGAAGAAATATAATAAAGCCGAATTCACTCATTCAGTGACATGAGCTACGACTTATACATGAAGAAATCCTTTCGATTACGTGTATAACTGTAGCTTACTCCGCATAGACCAATGCTGAACTCCAGCGGTGGCTTCGGTTTACTGACTCCCTCCTAGGCAACATAGTCACTCTCCCTCTCCTGCTGTTATCCTTGGGTGCATTACTGCGGCAGTCCTCGAGCACCAGAAGCGACCTACTCACGATCTCCTACACCACACACCCTACCAATACACCCACACTCACTCCTACACTCCTACTGCCTCTCCCAAAAACATCCAGGACCGCTCTTGTACCAATTGGGATGCCTACAGCGAAATTATTGCTACTGCACTCGAAAGCCATCCCTTATCCTTCCAAAATCCCCATGATATCCACCATGCTGCACCTTCCTAGAACAGACCTTGTCAAACGCCATAGTTCAGCACATTCCAACTAAATTGATCTAACCACACCGTCCCACACTCCCTCCACGTGTACTCCTACTCTTCCATGAATCCCGTCGCATCGATCCTTCCTGCAAGCCCATGACCGAGACACACTTACACGCCATCGACAACTACAACAAAATGTACGAAATATTTTTAATTAAAAAAAATGACGCGTTTAGCGCCAAACATGCGCACACCTCAATGCCACACTGCGCATAAAGTCTTCCGAGTACTGGAAGGCATTTCACCTCCTTACTGGCAACAACCCTGGTCCCTCCTATCTGCTTGTGCGCGATAACCACTCTCCCAGCAAAGCCAGTCACTTCGCATCCTACCTCTTTAACTTCTTTACCATCCCAGATGATCCCCAGTTCGATTATGGTACTCCTTATTCCCGACAGTCTACGAGGGTATCGATAGCTCTCTCCCATCCCTCGCTCCTACCTTCCACTGCCTCGACATCACCCACAGACAGAACTCAATATTACAATAACAACACAAGACGTCCAACAGGTAATCCATCACAAAAGCAACAGGGCCACCAGTTACAACTGCATCACCTACAGACGCCTGAAAGACTGGACCCTCACCTTCCTGCAAATCCTAGCCACTTTTTACATTGTAATCCTACACATGAGTTTCTATCCTGAGCCACGGAAAACTTCTCGGACCCTCCTCTTCCTCAAACCTAACAAACGTGACACTGACACCCCCTCCTATCGTCCCTTCAGCCTCACCTCCATGTTTAGCAGGGTCTTTGAGTCATCCTATCCCGAAACCGCAATAAACACCTACAACAACATTATTCCCTTCCATTAATGTGGTTACTGTTCCAATTTTTCCTCCAATAACCAACTCTTGTACCTTACTCATCTCCTATCCCACCAAATCAATAACTGCAAATCCGCCGATGATGTCTCCCTTGATCTCTAAAAAGCATATGACCGTGTATGGCATTCCAGGTCCCTCTTCTAGCTCAAGACCTATGGACTACCCATAAATTCCGTTCGTCACATCGCGTTCTTTCTCTCTATCCACCTGTCTTACGTCATCACAACAACACCAACTTCCATCTTACTGCAGGTGTGCCCCAAGGTTCAGTCCTATCACATCACCTGTATGTCCTCTACAATGCAAATACTGTCGTTCATCTCCCACAGTATGTCGATGTCACTACTTTCCTCGTCCTCTACCCTACCATCCAGAAATACCAACGATCCCTCCAGCTCCAGCTCGACCACTTCACCTCCTGAGGCAACCACTGACCCCTCAAAATCAGCCATACCCAAACCCAGGCAGTAATTGTAGACCAGACCACCACAGCTTCGATTTCCACGACTTTTACCTTACCATTTACCACAGTCTTATCCAGTTAACTCACACACTAAAATACCTTGGGCTAACACTAATTCACCGACTTACATGGAAGCTTCGTCTGCTAATCAGCCAACTCTTCCGTCTCCGAATATCCTGTAATCATGTACCTGCAAATTCGACACTACCCACCTCTAGTTTCCCCCTCTGCTCACTGATCCTCGTACTTAGCCGCACCTCTGCCACCATATTCCCCCAACACTACGCCGCCACACCCTCCATACCCCAACGAAAATTTAATCACATTCCCTTACCCAACCAGGTAATTCATCCTGATGTATACCTATCCTACCAAGTCTAGGAGATCCCTGCCAACCACTCCTCATCAGGGCTTCTATCGCCTCCAGTCCTCTCCAGTCACTTTCTAAGTCTTGGTTCGGATGGTTCGGAACCATACCCCATTCTAATCTTCCCCCATCTCTTCTCCAAACACCCACCACACAAACCCCACCAACACACTACCTTTAAATGCTACATTCCCCTGATACCCTTCTCACTAGCAGTCTATACCCACTCATCTCTTCACTCATCGTTGTATCTCTTTTAATAAGTCAAACATCGGCCTTTCCAATTTTGTTTATGCAACTCTCTCTGTTTTTGTATCTTGATGTGCGGCACTCATTTTCCATTCATCTGTGTCTGTATTTTAATTAATTACCGAATCATCCTTTTATATTCTTACTTATACAACTGTGATCTGTTCTTTTATTGCCAAAAACATTTATTTTTGTCAAACGCCATGTCCAGTTTATATACATGACAGATGTATTTATATTCTGTTGCTTTCAGTCTTTTTCTTTATTGTTATTTCATCCTCCCCGCCCCATAAGGGCAGGAGGGTGGGCTGACAGGAGATACAATTTGCCGCTCTTCAGTCACATTAGAGGAAAATTTTATATATATATATATATATGGGGCGGGGAGGATGTGTGTTTCCCTTCTCTTGCAGCTGTGATGGATTCTTTGGTATGTTAAATAATGTATTACGTTCGACACAAGCTTCCTGCGTTGCACATTCACTGATTTGGCTGAAGTTGTAGCGAACAAAACTTAGCGTTGTTGGGTATATATACGACGTCTTTCTGCAAATGGTCAGGTCTTCTGCTGTTTACTAGCAATTTTTTGTTCTCAAGAGAATTTTTTTTCTTTGTTGTTATTTCATGCTCCCTCACCCCACGTGGGGGGAGAGGGAGATGGACTGGCAGCTGTACCAATAACTCGCTCTTTCGCTAGCAGACATTAGTTTCTAACCTCAAGAGAAAACGACTTTCTTCAGTAGACATCTGCACGTCACAAGAGAATCGTAAATAAACGGTACCGTTTCACACTTCCCTTGGTCCTCAGGAAACTAAAGAAAGACAAATGTGGTGTTATTTTTCAGACATTGTCAAGTTTTATGGCATTGAATACTTTCCCTAATGTAAAAACTATATAACGAATCAATATAAACGATACTATTGGCTCTCATCCGACGTCGCATTCAGAAGTGTAGCTTGCTGGCTGCTTGGAGCACAGCTATCGCAGATTGTGGTGTAAACATAAAGAGCTCTTGGAAAAGAGAGAAACTAGTAAAATAAAAACTTTGGTTCGTCGATCTATAGACTGAAGAGTATTCAAAAGCAGGAAAGGGTGACTGCATGGTTGTCTTACGCCCCTTTTAATACGAGTTCTTGGTCTCTCATTCTTAATGTTCCCTGTCAGTTCTCGTACATAATGTATGTTTCCCGTCCTTGGAGGGCAATACATGCAGCTGAACAACGTTTTCCAGGATCAGTTTAGTGACTGGATATAATATTGATACCACCAACGCTATGAGTGGTTTATTTCGCAGGCATGCGCCATAGATAAGATTTCTTTACTTGCTGAGCCAGCAGCCTACATTTGTTGGGATACGAGAGGCCGACAGTCAATTACGGCATAGTTACGCAGCAGGTGCTGCCGGATGTTTACGACTGGAGTGGCTGAGAGGGCGATGCAGATGGTAATCACCCGGGAGATTTAGTGCAGATTACGCAGAGCCTCGGGCGCATTCTTTGCGGCGCGGGAATTTAGAGCGAGCAATATAGATAAGGCTGCTGTGTGTGCGGCTGGGACCGCGTGGCTTGTGGTGAACGTAGGCATACCGCGCTCCCCGCCAGAGGCGCAATTTGGGTTGCTAGACGTTTTCCGCATACCGGAGACGACGACTCAGCTTCTGTGCGCAGTTTCTCAGGACTAAGGACGAGATCGGCTTCCAGGGGTTAAAGTAAAAGATACACTGTTGGTCATTAAAACTAAACAAACTAGCAAAGCGGAAACTGTTGGATGTGCAAACTATTAGCATTTCAATTGAACCACGTACAGCACCAGGTAGTTATAATTAAAGTGCAATTACTCAAAGAGATCCAGTGCGGGCTTCAATTATCGCATGGCAGCAAAACTTGGTAGATATTTTAATACGTTAATGCGGAACAGATTAACGCTGGAAAAAAAAATTAGTTCCAATTTTTGCCACCAGGTGCAAATCTGCCACTGCAAACGCAAGAAAATCGTATAGAAATATTTCCATATGTAAAAGATTAGGAATGGGATGTAGGCAGAACACGTCAAACAAGTGATAAAGGCATAATGTTGATTTTATTATTAATCACCGCTTACACAATTTGTCCAATATGAGCACCAGAGACGCTGACTAGATACTGCATCCGTAAAACGACATGATCAGTAGTTGCTCGCAGCAGTTCCGCTCGAAGCTGAACAGCGAGTATGATGGTCAAGTAGAACTCGAACCTGTTCCTGGTAAACACGTTCTGTTAAATATCAACAGTGCCAAATGGCTCTGAGCACTATGCGACTTAACTTCTGAGGTCATAAGTCGCCTAGAACTTAGAACTAATTAAACCTAACTAATCTAAGGACATCACACACATCCATGCCCGAGGCAGGATTCGAACCTGCGACCGTAGCAGTCACGCGGTTCCAGACTGAAGCGCCTTTAACCGCACGGCCACACCGGCCGGCCACCAGTGCCAAAATTCACATGGATTCAGATCAGGTGATCTACGCCATGCACCAGGAAAACCTCAGGAAGTAACACATTTGTGAAACGTTGTATTACACAAATCTTTCACTTGGTGAGCAACGTGAGATGTTGGCCCATCTTGCATGAAAAAGGTGGTTTCCACACAGTTACGCTCCTCAAAAGCAGTGATAACACGCTCTACAAAGAGGTCTCGATAATGTTCAGTTATCACGATACATCTGACAGATCCTCTGGGTGCTTGGGAATCCACATCGCACAGTCACATACAGCGAGTGCAAAGGCTCTTTGTGCACATATGGTTTAACATTACACCATATTCGGCAGTTCTGTGTATACATTGCGCCCTACAGTGTAAATTTCCCTCTTCACTCCACGAAATATTGCCTGGCCACATGTTCGACTCGTGCCAGAAACGAAAGAGCAAATTCAGAAAATTTCTGGGGGTCATGAGGTTTCAGTTGTTGCACTCTCTGCAGCTAGTGCAAGCACCAGTGTGAAATCTACCATAACAAATGGTTCAAATGGCTCTGAGCACTATGGGACTCAACATCTTAGGTCATAAGTCTCCTAGAACTTAGAACTACTTAAACCTAACTAACCTAAGGACATCACACACACCCATGCCCGAGGCTGGATTCGAACCTGCGACCGTAGCAGTCCCGCGGTTCCGGACTGCAGCGCCAGAACCGCTAGACCACCGCGGCCGGCCGACCATAACACTTTCCGTATTGTTGACTATGGGATGGAGAATTCTCGTGATACTGCACAAGCACTAGCCCTGCCCGGGGCATGTGCTGCATGGTCCTTTACAACAACAGCAACCTCGTCAGTAACTTCCACTGGGATAGACGCTTCCTCCTCCAGGTGCCACACCAAGCTCATCCATATTTTCGGAATTTATTATGGTCTTCTATAAACCATTTACTGATATCGGGCCTTTCCTCCGACCTTTCAGTCCGTGATACTCTCTCAATGTAGCACTTTAATTGCTGCTGTTCACATAAACGTTTCACTAACAGTGCACTATCCCTCTTCTCGATAGCTATACTGTACACACACACTTAAGGCTTGCAAAATGACAGCGTGGCTCTCATACCGTCATACAGCATCCAGCGCCAGATTTGCACATGATGGTCACAAGCGGAACCAACATTTTTCCAGCGTAAATCGGTTCCGTTTTAACGCTGCCAGACGATAATTATAGCCCTATCGAGAATTTGGTTTACCGTTCCGCGATGTTACTCCTCAGAATTGTGGGGATCACACGGATATTGTGCGAATAAATGGAATCAATGAGTTAATGAAGGCCATACGCAATGTCACGTAGGATCTCAACGATAACACAAGACTAGCGTCCGAGAGGACACACATTTTGTTCACTTTGGTGTGCATGGTTGTATAATCACATCACATACCTTGAGAAAGGAAATGGACCTGATTCATGCAAGACAAGAAGCCACAAGGATAACGTGATGGCGCCTCGAGAGTCACGAATAAAAGTGGTGATCATCCTGGTGCCTTCTCTTGAAGATGGGGAGAAGGCACCAAGAGTGATGTGCCCCACAACACTGGACACAACATACGGGAACATGACGGACGTATCCATGTGAGGAGGATACATGGGAAACAAACGTTGCTATATAGCAGTCATCGTCATCATGTTGCTGGCCCAGCACCTGGCATGATAGTATGGCGTGCCACTGGGTAGGCGACACGATCACCTCTGTTTTGCATAGCACACATTACATTTCTGGCATGTTAAGGGCAGTATCTGTACTCTGCATCCAGTTCTCTTTTAACTTTATTTTTCAACAAGGTAACGCAAGACCCCATGCTTCCTGACATACCTCGATACAGGTATTCGACTGTTGCCCTGTCCACTACTTTATCCAGATATTTTATTCCTTGAATAGATCTGGTCACCGCTTACCAAGAGACTCTGACGCTCCACCGCCAATCAGCTGCAACATCTACTATGAACTCCGACAAAGAGTTCAAACAGCGTAGAATAGAGTACTCGTACCTGTCGTCCAAGCACAACTCAACTTGATGTACAACCGGGATAAAGCCACTGTTGCTGCCGGTGATGGCAGCTCTGTATACAAAATTTCGCAGCCTCCATACCTCCAAATCAACTACAAATTTAATCACGTTTGCTTTCTATACATAAAATTTCAGTTTTTGCTATCCTTCCTGGCGTTACATCTTAATGAGCAGCAGTGTAGGAATACGTTGACGTACGAGGGAGGTTCAATAGGTAATGCAACAGTTTTTTTCCTCTGCCAGTTTCGGTTGAAAAAACGCGGAGTTAGTTGTGGGGCATCGTGGAATATTTTTGCTTCAGCTCCCGTAATTTCATGACGTTTCGACGGGTCGGTAAATTAGCCTACTATGCCATATCAGCTTTTACTTTTGAGTGAATTTATTATTTTCCTAATTTCAGTAGGAGAAGTGGGTTAAATTTCAATTTTGTCGAATTGCATAGGTATTACTTCATTACTACAGCCTTGCATTTTTAATGAATAACTGTTTCCCATTTTAGCAACAACACTTGAAAAATGAGTAATAATAATTTTTCCACTTCTGACTTTTAGTTAACAAACTTTTCATTGAGTTTGATAGAAATACAGTCTTCCTGTGCTCTCAGTTGCCCTATTTCCCTTTTCACAATTTTCCAAATTCTTTTAATTTTATTATCAGAGGCGCTAATCTCAGACATAATGCACATACTTCTGGACTTTTTAATAATTTTCCTTAATACAGTGCAGTAGCTTTTATAATTTTTAGCTGTTTTTGGATCATTAGTCCTTTCAGTTGTAAGATACATTTCCCTTGTGTATTTACAAGATATTTCTATCCCTTCAGTAAGCCACAGCTTTTTAGACGGTTTCTTAGGGAAACTGGTTTCAAATATAGTTACAAATATATCATGCAACGGGTTAAATTTTCAAGCAGCATCAGCTTTCCTGTACACCTCTTCCCAGTGTAACTGCTGCAAGCTTTCCCTAAAATTAGCAATTGCTAAATCGTCAATTGAATGCACTAGTTTGGGGAATGTTTTGCATTAATGTATATTAATATATACATTATATACTGTAACCAGCTGTGCGTCACGGCCAGAAAGACCATTCTTAACAGGAAAAGCTTTTGTTTGATTAAATTTATCTTGGTTTATAAAAAAATTACCTATCACTGTGCAGCTTTCCTGTACTGCCCGAGTAAGTAAATCAATAACTGATGTCAATCTGAAAAAAACCATGTAATACTTCATGGCCATTCTTTTTATCACACTCTTCTAGAAAATCTACATTGAAATCCCCAAAAACAACAATTTACTTCTCTCTCGCTGACAGATAGCACAACAAAGAAACCAAATCTTTCATAAATATTTCCCAATGGGGACCTATACACAGCTTCAATTATAAAAGTACCATTACTTAGTTTAATCTTGCGGGCAGATGCTTCTGTATGTTGCCCTACACAATTTTTTTTAGTTTCTAAATTTTTCAGACTATGGTAAATTTTAACTTGTATGACAACTCCTCCTCTCTCCATGTGTCTCTACTTACATGTGCTGAAATTTTATATCCACCTACATTTGCATTTTCCATATTTGTGATATATGTTGTTCAGACAGGCGTAGTAAATCTATTCCATCATCAGTTTCTAAATCTTCTAAACAAACAAGAAGCTCACCTACTTTGCTTTTTAATCCCCTGATGCAACATTCTGATTTTATTTGTCACTGTACTTTTATCAGAATTTTGTGATATACTAGCATTATTTTTCACTGTACTTTTGTAAGAATTTTGTGATATTTTAACATCTCTAGTACCTGCCTGACCCAGCTTCTCATTAAGCTCAATTTCATTCAATATTGAATCATTGGACATTGATCTCAGCGTAAAAAGCAGGTACTCCCGTGAGGTTCAGTGACCACCTTAAAGATTTTGCTTTCATTCCGGTCAATTTACGCTTCCCTTTCCTACTGAGGTACGGGCCATGCCTTGTGAAGTCCCACCTACCAATAGTATCAACAGGAAACAAACTCATGTCTAACAAAGTAGCCACCTGAAGCAACTGATCTGACTCCAAATTGACCCTCCTGTCAAAGCCGTTCATTTGGGGCCAATCATACCACATGCAAGAAGGAACCATCCAACATTTGTATGGTTCGTTGCAGATGCTATTTTTACCAGATCACACTCAGTATTGTAGCCCTGATTCCTATCAATACTGTTTCCTGCCACACCCACTGTCACAATATAATCCTGCTTTGTAAAACCTTTGCACAATGATCCTATGTCCACTAGCATTTGGCTAAGACATGCACTGAGTTTGAAAAAGCTTGTGACCTGATGCCTGTCACCTAATTTTTCCTGCAAGATCTGACCCACACCTCTTCCATGGCTACTATCTAACAACAGAACTTCCCTCCTGCTTTCTATTTCTTTTGAAAAAGTTGGTTTCCTAGTGAAAATTTGTTGATTATTAACTATACTCACATCTATTTGAGTCTCGTTCTTAGTTAACTGAGGTAGCAAGGCAAATCTATTGTTTTTGCCAATGATGAAACAGTCACTGTTCTATTTCCGTGAACCCTGTTCCTTCCTACCACTTGCCACCCATGGAATTGTGTTGGGATCATTGCTGTCCATTTTGTATGTTAAAGACCTTATAGAAATAGTAAACGAGCCTCAAATTTTTCTGCAGATGATGCATTTATCTATAGTGAAGTATTGTCTGAAAGTAACTGTATAAATATTCAATCAGATGTCGATAAGATTTCAAAGTGGTGCAGAATTTCCCACTTGCTTTAAATGTTCAGAAATGTAAAACTGTGCACTTCACAAAACGAAAAATCCGTAGTAGTCTATGGCTATAATTTCAGTGAGACACAGTTGCAATCGGTCAACTACAAAAACCTGGGCGTAACACTATTTAGGGATATGAAATGGAATGATCACACAGACTCAATGTGAGGAAAGTAGGTGGCAGATCTCGATATGTTGGAAGAATACTAGGAAAATGCAATCAGTCTACAAAGCGGATGCTTTCATATAAATTATGCGACCCATTCTGGTATACAGCTCGAGTGTATGAGACCCAAACCAAAGAGGGCTAACAGGGAATATTGAACGTTTACAGAGAAGTGCAGCATGAAAGGTCGCAGGTTTGTTTGACTCGTGGGAGAGCGTCACAGAGATAATGAAGGAACTGAACTGGAAGGCTCTTAAAGACAGACGTAAATTATCGCGAGAGAGCCTATTTACAAAGTTTCAAGAGCTGGCTTTAAATGATGATCCTAGGAATATGCTGCGACTCTCTACTTATCGCTCACATACGGATCATGAGAAAAGGTTAGACTCACTACAGCAGACACAGAGGCATTTAACGTATCATTCTTGCTGCGCTCAGTACGAGAACGGAACGGGAAGAAACCTTATTATGGGGCGTTGTCAATACTAGTGAAAATAACAAGCAACGAAAGTAGCTGCAAGGCGCACAGTGTCAACTAAAACACTTCGACAGGGACTACACAAACGGAACACTCTTAGCATAAATGGTTCTGACAAGCCTACTGCAAAGCAGGCGAATGCAAAGCAAGGACTTCCGTGGTGCAAGCAGCGCAAATTGGAACCAACAAAAAGTTTACACTACTTCTTCCCACAGCAAGTCTTCACAGATGGGGAATACTTGAAGGATTGTGGACATTAATCTACACTGATTTGAGCCTGTTATTCGTTCCGCAGAAAAACTGTCTCTGCGAGAAACCCAGAACATGTGCTCTCCTCTGAGAATGGGCCGCTATTGTTTGTTGTGCGATGATATTGGCGTGGCACAAAATGTATAACTGACTTTTTAAAGAACCCTGGAATCCAAGCTCGCCTCCAGGCCTGTCCCATAAAATGAAAGAATTAAGAAATTCAAGTCTACATATATGTATAGACGAATAATTTCTGTTTCAAGAACAACCGATGACCGTTATGAACGATTCCATTTCGATTATGTGACAGCATTGTATAACGCATCATTCAATCTTAAGTGGAAATTACACTGTATGAAACTTTCTGACTGAACCAGTCTGTTTGGCTCGTGAAATCATACCCTTCACTTTTGCAGGCAATGAAATAACTGAATTTTTATATATAGTAAACGAGAAAGCCCTACTAAACCGCGCAGAACCTCAGCTGGATTCAAAACTAGGCGAATACCAAGGTGGGTTCAGGAAAGGTCGATCTTGCGTAGAACAAATCCTTAACTTGAAAAACTCAATGAAATATTTACATAGTACTTCAAACAAAAATTATGTCATCACGTTTGTCGACTTTAAAAAAGCATATGACAGTATAGACCGAGAACCCCTTTTTGAAGTATTAGCAGAATTTGGACTAGATCAAAAGACAACAAACATCATAAAAGAAACACTCACGGAGACCAAATCCAAAGTAAAATTTATGGGAGAATTGAGCACAGAATTTGAAATAGACACAGGAGTACGACAAGGGGATGTACTGTCCCCAGTGCTCTTCAATTGTGCTCTTGAAAAAGTTGTTAGAGAATGGAAAAAAGCAGGTGCATCAGCACACAGACTGGGACCAAGACATAAGGGCATAGAATTACACTGTTTAGCATTTGCTGATGACATGGCACTGATCGCACAAGACATTACCGATGCACAGAAACAGCTAGAATTATTACAAGAACAGGCAGCTAAAATAGGATTACAAATTTCATTTGAAAAAACAAAATTTATGACTGACGTCAAAGATGCACCTTCTGATCTCAAAATTGCTAATAACTACATCTCTCGAGTAAAAGAATTTAAATATTTAGGTGAATGGATAGCAGAAAATTGTAATGAAAAGAAATCTGTCAGATCAAGAGTCCAGAAAATGGAGACGTCGTTTCAGTTAACAAAAAACATTTACAACAAAAAGAGTCTCTCGTGGAACTGCAAAATACGACACTATACAACAGTAATTAGACCCGAAGCTCTCTACGCATCTGAGACACTAAACCTTCAACACAGAACACTAAAAGAGGAATTAGAAGTGAAAGAACGTAAGATAATGAGGAAAATCCTAGGACCAAGAACTAAAGATGGGGTACATTATCCAAAACCCAATGCAGAAATATATAAAAATATCTCCAAAATAACAGACACAATGCGCATGAGAAGAATCCTATTCATGGGGCACTTAGAAAGAATGGACTCAAACAGGTTAACGCACAAAATCCATACATTTTTAAAGAACAAAACTACAAGACCGAACTAGTACAAACAGACGGAAAAAGACCTGAGAGAATTATGGTCTCCAAATCTACATGATAGAAATGAAATCAGAAAAATCACAAACACACGGGGTTTTGAGGAAGAAGAGAGAAAAACTAACCGACATGCATGGTCTACGCAACGAAAGCTAGCCCATTCGTTGTTTATGAAGGAATACTGGGCGAAAGGGAAGGCCAACAAATGTTGATTACGCGTGGTCCTAAGTGATCCATCCGCGAAGAAGAAGAAGAAGAAACGAGAAAACTAGTATCTCGGAAATTCTGCAAAAAACAATCGAAGGAAAATGGTAACGAGGCGGTATAGCTATTTTATGCAGGTGATATCTGTTTTGAGGGTTCACAAGCATGGGCGCCTATACGATAGTGAGGGGGGCAAGACCTGAGAAGTGTGGAGCATTTTAAATATTTTGGAAGAGGAATGGCGGCTTGCAGCTAGCCATAAAAAGTTCCAGTTCTATCCCTGTTGAAAGCCTGCGTAATATCGACTTTTGAATTATTTTCTTGAAAGAAATACACTACACTATAGTTTTTCCTTTCCCTGAGAGCTGGGAGGGGACCTAGCTCCAGGGTATTGGCACCTTGTTTATGGGAATCCGGATATAAGATAGATCAGAGAGCTTGCGGATGTTTTAGCTGCCTTAATATAGCGACTCTGCTAGACTGGGGGCTTCTATGTTCTAACATGGTAACCAGTAGCTGGGATAAAACACCATAGCAGCCCGGACGGCGCACCTTTGCATGTGAATATTCTCATCAGTGCGAAAATCCTACGGTCGAGAGGACCCAAAAAAGGATTCGCTAAGGCTTAGTCCAAAATTGATGTCTTCGAAGTTTTGCAGAGAAGGATAACATGTGTACCAGTCCCAGTAGATTAATTATTATTAACAATTCCGAGACAAAAAGTTGGATGATTTTACGGTAGGAAGGGGGAACCACATAATTGTTCAAGAGGGGCGGAAACTGTTAGGGGAGCACAGAGAGACTTGGAAGGCTGACAGCTTACTCTAGTTACTGAGTGTGTGCAAGGATGGTGACAGAATGCGCTGGAGAAGCGGTGAATGACTACAGGCTTAGACGGCAAGCAGCCATCGAACTGACACAAAGGTAAGATACTGAGAATTTTCATCTGTATTAGACGCGTGTAATTGGGTGGAAAATACAAAGGCACTCCAGAACAGGGAAAATAGGGAATTGCGTAGCAGAATTTTTGATCAGATACACTAGGGGCACGCGCTAAAACTTAAATACGGTTTTAGCGAGAAGTATCATTCATCAGCATCGCTGAAACTTGATTATTTTTTGAAAGTGGTTGTTTTAAAGAAAGTAAAGATTATTGCGTATTTCCGCATCTAGTACTCGGTTTCTTTCACTGTAGTTCCTCTGACTTCTTATTTCCCTTATACAAGGGGCACAGTTATAACTATGGTAATTGTACAATAACTTTGGGTTGGAACTCTTCCATTTGGTCCGCGTTTGCATAGAAAAACAACAATATTGGAATTGTGAGTTTGCCTCGATGCAAAACACATAAATAACTAAAATTGTATTAAGTCGTTCAGTTAATTACTTCAAGTTTAATTATGCTTTAATCTTAGAAAGTCATTCAAAAGTTTTTGTGAAGAGAACTTGATTTCAAGTAAGGTCTAAATAATATAATGTCTGCTGTGTGCGCTACTTTCATCTGTAGGTCCAATGAACTCGTCCTTTCGGGACAGCAAAGGTTTAACCCACAAACACTATACATCGAAATGATGTAAAGTAAGCAGAGACTAATGATTTTATTTCTAACCATTTTTGGACTCCAATGCGATTAAAATGCCGCAGTATGCTATTGATCATGTTGTGTCGTTATGGTGTTGGTCCAGGCACATCCAAAATCTTGTCCAAAAATGTATTTTTCGTTCAAATGTCTCTGTCCCCTACCCTGAACTTTGTATGATATAGCACCAAGTGATTCTGGGCTCCTGAAGAATGCATATGGGCACAGAGAAGGTTCAAAGTGATGATGATGTGGTGATTCATGAGTGGGTATGCGGTGAATCTGAAGAATTCTTCTCACATGGAATCTACTCTTAGTGAAATGTTGGCACACTTTTAATTACAATGTGAACTGTGACGAAAATGAGTAACACATTTGAATTCTCTTGTAAATATTTAAAGAATAATGTATTAAGCTTATGTTCTCAGAGGTGTACAATATACTTGTTATGAGGATGGTATAAGGAGCAATAGAGAACTAAATTCCGTTACAGGAATGATGAGGAAAATCTAATAGAACATGTTCCTTAGCAGCTGACACTGAAATACGTGATATAACATACTCTGAACTGGTAAGGTAATTTTATTAAAGCAGCAACCTCTCCGTGTGAGAACAATTATCGGAGATAGACGGAAAGATCACACTCAACCAGATGTGCAAGTTTATTGTAATGAGACGGTGAAAATGTCTGTAATAGGAAATACGAGGGAGCCACAAATACGTAAAAAAAATTTATAATGTACTTGTACCTGGCAAACTACAGCATGTTTGGTGGACGTATGGTAGTTGTACATACTCCACTGGAAACTTATTGGAATGACCATGACCCTAAGAAAAGTTGGTCTATCTTATTAAAAATATTATCTCAGATGAGTTGCAATATCCACATGTTAAATACTACATAAATTTGACGACAAATGCCGACCACGTAATTCGATCGCAGAATGGACTTCACACGCATGCTTCACTCCACAGCCCCCTGTTACAGCACCACGAAGTCTTCTGCGAGTGGAAATGTAGTAGTCGCCCGCAGAGCTTCATTTGTTGCGCACATCTGGCACACCGTCGTGAAATAGCTTCGTCGCAGTAATGTCTGGAAGCACCGTCACTTCTGCAGTAAAAGCACGGGAAACGCAAATACGACGGCGGCAAATCATTGCGCTCAGGGCTCCAACCGACTGACGCCTCACCGTGACAAGAACGGACGTCGTAGATTTGCAAGCTGGTTCGCCAGAGATGGCTCTCTGAGGTCAAGGTTGCACCGCCTGAGGCGCCGCCAGCAACTGCGCAGCAGCGCCAAGCAGGCACGCCAGAGAGTGAGCGTCGAACGAAAACAAACCAAAACCAGAGAGACTGAAATAGTAGAAGGAAAGAGGTGAAGATAAGTTAAACCTCATTTACACTGGAGCGAATGAAAGCGAACGAAAATTTTCAGACAAGTCTCCATTCAAATGCAGCTGTGAAAAAGAGTTTACACTGGACACAAAGAACATTGCGTGCCAACGACACGAACGTTGAGTTACTGTTTCTTTGGTGTCACGCAGATTTGACAAGTAAGTTGCACACACGATGCAAAACTTCGATATCGAAGTAGGATTCTTTTGCACGAAAAATACCGTGGGGTAAGCATGAAACCTGTAAAGATACTGCACTGAAAACTAAATTGCAGTTCCAGCATTACTTAGCATTATTCCAAACTTTGAACGTATGTTGGTTGACACTTCTAGCTCGCTTCTCATTACAATTGAGGAGGAAATTTAAAAGAAGAACACTAACTATCGACAAGAAACATAACATTTTCTCGTTGGTTATCAGCAACTGGAGACATTTGCGATAGTTATTTCGAATTTCAATAGCTACTTTATCTAATGTAATTCCTGACATCTGCCATGACATATTCTAAACACTACCGCCTTTCTTAAAGCACTCACGAGGAAGATAATGTCAATAAAGTATGATTACTGAAATGTTAAAAATACCCACAGCCTGTGAAATAGTCTACCCTATAAAATTTCAAAAATGGTTCAAATGGCTCTGAGCACTATGGGACTTAACATCTATGGTCATCAGTCCCCTAGAACTTAGAACTAATTAAACCTAACAAACCTAAGGACAGCACACAACACCCAGCCATCACGAGGCAGAGAAAATCCCCGACCCCGCCGGGAATCGAACCCGGGAACCCGGGCGTGGGAAGCGAGAACGCTACCGCACGACCACGAGATGCAGGCAATAAAATTTCAGATAAGGCATTTTTCTGTATAATTTAAAAAAATAAGAGAAAAGAATAGCTACTTAGATAGCTTAATTTGAGAAACGCTACTCTTTTTGCAGAGCTAGGAACATAATTTAGCTCATTTAGTTGTTCTAAAGAGCTTTTAAATAAAAGCATTATTTGCTCTGTGGAGCTGATAAATTTAAACCACTTACAAATCAAATTAAATCAAACTTCCATCAGTTTTAATTAAGGAGTTGGAAATCTTGAAAGTTTTAGGGGTGGATGCTACGTCTTCTTCATGATGTAGTAGGTGTCAAGGGTGCCCATTCCCGGCGGCAAGACAAGGCCGCATCCTCCTCTAACACCCAGGTAAAGGAAAAAATATTTCGAGAATATGATTTAAAAGTCGGTATTACGCAGGTTTTTAACTTGATGTTACTGGAACTTGTTAGTGGCTACTCCGCCATTCGTCTTCCAAAATATTAAATATTAAATACCTCCAGGCACTGATGAAACTTGTCACTATGTGACACCAGCGATGTAGCATCTACATCTAAAATTTCGAATATTTCCGCCCCCTCCCCCCCCCCGTAGTTAAAATCGATAGAAATTTGATTTGTACATAGCTGATTTAAATACCTCAGCAACATGATGTTCTACTCAAAAAACTATAACTCGTCACTGTAACACTCTGAAAAATAAATAAATAAATTACTTTCATAACTCCAAAGAAAGAGTTTCTTATCTGCATCTATCTAGAAAACTCTTGTTTTCATCTGCTCTTTTGTAAATTACCTAGAAAACATCTTCTATGCTTTGTTGGAGGTATGGTAACAAGGTCACAGGCAAACGATTTTCATTTAGTTATCACATCAAAAACTTCTACAATAATGTTTACATATGAAGGGCTTATTTCAGTAGTGGGGTACAAGTCCATTTTTGTTCATTGTGAGATACAGAGTCCTAAAGTTAAATGAGCGCTGAAAAATCTGCAGTTGAGAACCAAAAATATCCAAGCATATGGATTCTTGCTAGAGATGAACCTTTCTTTCTGTTTCTTTGGATCAATAATTGCAGAAGCATTATAGGCAGAAAGGTGGAGGTAATGGACTTGTACCACTATTGAAACAATCCCTTCATATAAGCCATATAATTACAGTTAACACGGACGCAGTCAACGAAAATGATAATGCATTTCCTATATTTTTAATTTTAATGAACTTAATAGATACACATTCGTACCTGTTTACTTTAAAGGAAATTTACTGTGCCATTTCTTTTTAACCACAAGAAACGCAAAGCTCGTGCTTATTCACCCTGTTCCCACCTAATGAATTTATCGTCTTTCTCAAGTCTCCAGTTGGACCTTGGAGTCCTTTGGTAATTTTCTGTCAAATGTATTTCTTTTCTACTGTAGATCTCCTGGATGCCGCAAGCACCTACTATATCTGTATCATTCGTTCTGTCACCGATATTACATTCTCTTCCGATCGTTTAACCACTCACGCAACTCATGCCAATAACAATATTACACTGTCCAGTCACATTAATGTGATCACCTGTCAAAAGTCTGAATAATCTCATTTTGTAACGCAGACTGCCGCAAGACGTGTAGGAAGAGAGTCAGCGAGGTTCTGGAAGGCCACTCCAGCCGTGGCCAGCTGCGCGAGGTTCATCGGTTACGATCCATGTCGCGAAGAGCCGGTCGAAGTGGTCCCACACATTATCGATTGGGTTTCGATACGGGGAATTTGGTGGCCAGGGGAGTGGGGTAAACTCATCCTGTTGCTCTTCGAGCCACGCACGTACTCTATGAACTGTGTGATACACTGAACTGTCCTGCTGGTAGATGCCATCGTGCTGTTGGGGTGTACATAGTCCGCAAGGATAGATACATACTCGTATTAATCCGTTGCTCCTTCGAGAATGACGAGATCGCCAAGGGAATGCCACGAAAACATTCTCCAGACAATAACGCTCTTTCCACTGTTGCTTTCAGATGTTTCAAACCGTAAGCCTCAACGACCATCTGTCTGATGTAGCATAAAACGTGAATCATCTGAAAAGGCCACCTGTCGCCATTCATTTGACGCCCAGCTGCGGTATTGGCGTGCCAGCTCCAGCTTTCGCCTCCATGAGCAGCGTGAGCGCATGAACCAGGCGCCTACTGCGGAGGCCAACACGCAAGAACTTTCGCTGAACGGTAGTTGAGGAGACATTGCTGGTAGTCCCTTGGTTCAACTGGGATGTTGGTTGTTCAAAAGTTGCACGTCTATTCGTCTGTACACATCTCCTCAGCCGTCCTTCACCCGTGTGATGCACCACAGTTGCCCCGGCGCCGGTTTTGGATATCACCATTTTTCCATTGACGGTATACTTTAACCATGGTGGCACGCGAACAGTCTACAAATTAGACGCTTCGGAAATGCTTCCACCCTGGTCCGAAAGCCTATGATGATTCCTTTTTCTTTCTTTCTTGCACTGTTGCCATGTCCCACGCTGACGCAGGGTCGACATTGTTAGGAACGGATTTGGCAAGGCTAGTGGAAAGGGGTGGCCGGCTGCCCTTCCTACCGCCACCCCGTACCTCCCGGGACGGAATTCGTGTACCCCAACTGTCTGCGTCGAGTGTAATTCATGGAATAGTGGGAACGTGTTCAGATGTCTATGAGTCGTGTAACTGAGGCGGAACGTGGGGACCATTCCGGTATTCACCTAGCAGAATGTGGAAAACCGCCTAAAAACCCCATTCAGGCTGGCCTGGCACCCCGACCGACGACGGTAATCCGCCGGGCGGATTCGATCCAGGGCCGGTGCGCCTACCCGAGTCCAGGAAGCAGAGCATTAGCCCGCTCGGCTAACCTGGCGGGTAATGATGATTCCTTTTTGGACGTCAGAGAAATCGCTCCGTTTCCGCTTTACGACAACGACTGCGCTGTTTTCGGCGTCTGCTCCACTGCTAGTGTTGCCACCTACCGTCTGTGAGTGGCTATTGTACGTTGACGTCGAACATAGGCAGCGATCACATTAATGTGAATGGGCCGTGTAGATCGCTCGTTAACCAGACGATTTCTCCCTGAGCAGTTTTCGCGCCAAGTGAAAAGGAAGCGAACTTCTTTTGATGAATCGCTGAAAGACCGATAACAGCGGAACACGAGCGAGCACTAGACGAATGCGAACCGAACGCGAAAGATTACATTCGCCGAATATTACACCAGAGAGGATTTTCATTCGCTGACGTTAGTTCGCTTACGTTCACTATGCTTTACTGCGCACCAAAAGAAGTTAGCGGATAGGTGTTTACTGCACAGAATTTACACCTCACGGTGAGCTTCTGAAATGGCATCAGGCGACGGATCAGAAAAAAGCGTGGACGCCGTGAATGCGAAATGCAGGACAATGTTGACAGATCATTGCATTCTGTGGCTGCCAAAGAACTCTGATATTTTTAATGTGATACTGAAGACTGGCAGACGGTGGACGTAATGCATCAAGATTAGTTTCAATGAAGCAAGGCATCCTCAGTTTATTTTTAGAGATTATACGAGATATGGTGGAACGGGATCATAGGAAAATAAGATGGCGTCTTGTACCGCTATGTAACGTGGTTACATTTCAATTCGGAATTCAGAAACAATCACGTACACTCAAGAGCCAAAGAAATTGATACACCTGCCTTATATCGTATACGGCTTCTGCGAGTACCCAGAAGTGCCGCAACATGGCGTGGCATGGACTCGATTAATGTCTGAAGTAGTGCTGGAGGGAACTGACATGATCCTGCGGGCTGTCCATAAATCCGTAAGAGTATGAGGGGATGGAGATCTCTTCTGAACAGCACGTTGCAAGGCATCACAGATATACTCGATAATGTTCATGTCTGAGGAGTTTGGTGGGCAGTGTAAGTGTTTAAATTCAGAAGAGTGTTCCTGGAGCCACTCTGTAGCAATTCTGGAGGTGTGGTGTGTCGCATTGTCCTGCTGGAATTGCCCAAGTACGTCGCAATGCACAGTGAACATGAATGGATGCAGTGATCAGACAGGAAGCTATCAGAGTTGTACCTAGACGTATCAGGAGTCCCATATCAGTCCAATTGCGCACGCCCCACACCATTACAGAGCCTCCATCAACTTGAAAAGTCTCCTGTTGACATGCAGTTTCCATGGATTCATGAAGCTGTCTCCATACCCATACACGTCCACCCGTTCGATACAATTTAAAACGAGACTCGTCCAATCAGGCAACATGTTTCCAGTCGTCAACAGTCCAATGTCCGTGTCGTCAGGCCAGAGGAGACATAAAGCTTTGTGTCGTGCAGTCACGCGAGTGGGCCTTCGGCTCCGAAAGCCCAGATCTATGATTTCATTGAATGGTCCGCACGCTGACACGTGTTGATAGCCCAGCATTGAAATCTGCAGCAATTTGCGGGAGGGTTGCATTTCTGTCAGGCTGAACGGTTCTCTTCAGTCGTCGCTAGTCTCGTTCTTGCAGGCCACAGCGATGTCGGAGATTTGATGTTTTACACCCGTGAAATGGCCAAACGGGAAAATCTCCACTTCATTGCTATCTCGGAGATGCTGTGTCTCATCGCTCGTGTGCTGACTATAACACCACATTCAAATTCACTTAAATCTTGATAACTTGCAAATGTAGCAGCAGTAACCAATGTAACAACTGCGCCAGACACTTGTCGCCTTATGTACGAGGTGCATTCAAGTTCTAAGGCCTCCGATTTTTTTCCTCCGGACTGGAAAGAGATAGAAACATGCGCATTGTTTTAAAATGAGGCCGCGTTCATTGTCAATACGTCCCAGAGATGGCAGCACCGTATGGCAGATGGAATTTTACCGCCAGCGCCGAGAATGAGAACTGTTTTAAATGCTTAAAATGACGACGTTTTCCTTACTTGAACAGCATGCAATCATTCGTTTTCTGAATTTGCGTGGTGTGAAACCAATTGAAATTCATCGACAGTTGAAGGAGACATGTGGTGATGGAGTTATGGATGTGTCGAAAGTGCGTTCGTGGGTGCGACAGTTTAATGAAGGCAGAACATCGTGTGACAACAAACCGAAACAACCTCGGGTTCGCACAAGCTGGTCTGACGACATGATCGAGAAAGTGGAGAGAATTGTTTTGGGGGATTACCGAATGACTGTTGAACAGATCGCCTCCAGAGTTGGCATTTCTGTGGGTTCTGTGCACACAATCTTGCATAACGACCTGAAAATGCGAAAAGTGTCATCCAGGTGGGTGCCACGAATGCTGATCGATGACCACATGGCTTCCCGTGTGGCATGTTGCCAAGCAATGTTGACGTGCATCGACAGCATGAATGGGACTTTCTTTTCGTCGGTTGTGACAATGGATGATACGTGGATACCATTTTTCAATCCAGAAACAAAGCGCCAGTCAGCTCAATGGAAGCACACAGATTCACCGCCACCAAAAAAAATTTCGGGTAACCGCCAGTGCTGAAAAAATGATGGTGTCCATGTTCTGGGACAGCGAGGGCGTAATCCTTACCCATTGCGTTCCAAAGGGCATTACGGTAACAGGTGCATCCTACGAAAATGTTTTAAAGAACAAATTCCTTCCTGCACTGCAACAAAAACGTCCGGGAAGGGCTGTGCGTGTGCTGTTTCACCAAGACGACGCACCCGCACATCGAGCTAACGTTACGCAACAGTTTCTTCGTGATAACAACTTTGAAGTGATTCCTCATGCTCCCTACTCACCTGACCTGGCTCCTAGTGACATTTGGCTTTTTCCAACAATGAAAGACACTCTCCGTGGCCGCACATTCACCAGCCGTGCTGCTAATGCCTCAGCGATTTTCCTGTGGTCAAAACAGACTCCTAAAAAAGCCTTCGCCGCTGCCATGGAATCATGGCGTCAGCGTTGTGAATAATATGTACGTCGGCAGGGCGATTACGTCGAGAAGTAACGCCAGTTTCATCGATTTCGGGTGAGTAGTTAATTAGAAAAAAAATCGGAGGCCTTAGAACTTGAATGCCCCTCGTATGTGTTGCCGATCGCAGCGCCATATTCTGCCTGTTTACATATCTCTGCATCTGAATACGCTTGCCTATACCAGTTTCTTTCTGGCAGTGGTACGGTCCTAGACAGTGTATAACACATCACGATTTGTAGCTAAAATCATGTGCTGTCGATCACATTGTCGAGCATTTCATCAACTTATCTAGCGCTATACATGAGCACATACACCTATTCCTAACTGACTACACCGAAACAGGGATCGAAAGGCCCAACGGTTCCGACCGACCGCCGGTAGGCGGATGAGCATGAGGAGGGCTACGTGATCAGCACACCGCTCTCCCAGCCGTTGTCGGTTTCGTGACCGGAGCCGCTACTGCTCACTGACGTAGCTCCTCAATTGGCCTCACAAGGGCTGAGAGCAGCCCACTTGCCAACAGCGCGCGGCACACCTGGGCGGTCATCCAGCGACGTGCGAGCCAAGCCCTACAGCGCCTCGAAGATCTGACGGGAAGCGGTGTTACCACTCCGGTAAGGCCGTTGGCATACTTATATTAGGCTTTCATATACTTGTCTAGAGCATATTGACTCAGAACTATATTAAATACGGTTCTCATCTCGCAGTACTGTTCTAGGTTTAAGGGAATTCAAAATCGCCTCGCAGATATTCCCAATTTGAATCCCCTTACACCACACTAGCAGCTCGCATGGTATTTGGTTGACAGGTCCCTCACTCAACTATGAGCCATTACTCGAGTTATGTGCTCTACTGAGAGAAAAAATGAAGTTGCTAAACCATCACGTATAATATTTGCACGATATGATGATACTCGTTGTAGAGCCTAATCTTTCAGATCATTTTCTCTTCGATATAATTACTTGACATTTAGTTTAATAACGCCAAATGAGTGTGACCGAAAGTTTCATTATTCCACCCCCCATGAACCACGGACCTTGCCGTTGGTTGGGAGGCTTGCGTGCCTCAGCGATACAGATAGCCGTACCGTAGGTACAACCACAACGGAGGGGTATCTATTGAGAGGACAGACAAATGTGTGGTTCCTGAAGAGGGGCAGCAGCCTTTTCAGTAGTTGCAAGGGCAACAGTCTGGATGATTGACTGATCTGGCCTTGTAACAATAACCAAAACGGCCTTGCTGTGCTGGTACTGCGAACAGCTGAAAGCAAGGGGAAACTACGGCCGTAATTTTTCCCGAGGGCATGCAGCTTTACTGTATGATTAAATGATGATGGCGTCCTCTTGGGTAAACTATTCCGGAGGTAAAATAGTCCCCCATTCGGATCTCCGGGCGGGGACTACTCAAGAGGATGTCGTTATCAGGAGAAAGAAAGCTGGCGTTCTACGGATCGGAGCGTGGAATGTCAGATCCCTTAATCGGGCAGGTAGGTTAGAAAATTTAAAAAGGGAAATGGATAGGTTAAAGTTAGATATAGTGGGAATTAGTGAAGTTCGTTGGCAGGAGGAACAAGACTTCTGGTCAGGTGACTACAGGGTTATAAACACAAAATCAAATAGGGATAATGCAGGAGTAGGTTTAATAATGAATAGGAAAATAGGAATGCGGGTAAGCTATTACAAACAGCATAGTGAACGCTTTATTGTGGCCAAGATAGATACGAAGCCCACGCCTACTACAGTAGTACAAATTTATATGCCAACTAGCTCTGCAGATGACGAAGAAACTGAAGAAATGTATGATGAAATAAAAGAAATTACTCAGATAGTGAAGGGAGACAAAAATTTAATGGTCGTGGGTGACTGGAATTCGAGTGTAGGAAAAGGGAGAGAAAGAAACGTAGTAGGTGAATATGGATTGGGGCTAAGAAATGAAAGAGGAAGCCGCCTGGTAGAATTTTGCACAGAGCACAACTTAATCATAGCTAACACTTCGTTTAAGAATCATGAAGAAGGTTGTATACATGGAAGAACCCTGGAGATACTAAAAGGTATCAGATAGATTATATAATGGTAAGACAGAGATTTAGGAACCAGGTGTTAAATTGTAAGACATTTCCAGGGGCAGATGTGGACTATGACCACAGTCTATTGGTTATGAACTGTAGATTAAAACTGAAGAAAGTACAAAAAGGTGAGAATTTAAGGAGACGGGGCCTGGATATACTGAAAGAACCAGAGGTTGTACAGAGTTTCAGGGAGAGCATAAGGGAACAATTGACAGGAATGGGGGAAAGAAATACAGTAGAAGAAGAATGGGTAGCTTTGAGGGATGAAGTAGTGAAGGCAGCAGAGGATCAAGTAGGTAAAAAGACGAGGGATAGTAGAAATCCTTGGGTAACAGAAGAAATATTGAATTTAATTGATGAAAGGAGAAAATATAAAAATGCAGTAAATGAAGCAGGCAAACAGGAATACAAACGTTTCAAAAATGAGATCGACAGGAAGTGCAAAATGGCTAAGCAGGGATGCCTAGAGGACAAATGTAAGGATGTAGAGGCTTATCTCATTAGGGGTAAGATAGATACTGCCTACAGGAAAATTAAAGAGACCTTTGGAGATAAGAGAACCACTTGTATGAACATCAAGAGCTTGGATGGAAACCCATTTCTAAGCAAAGAAGGGAAAGCAGAAAGGTGGAAGGAGTATATAGAGCGTCTATACAAGGGCGATGTACTTGAGGACAATATTATGGAAATGGAAGAGAATGTAGATGAAGATGAAATGGGAGATACGATACTGCGTGAAGAGTTTGACAGAGCACTGGAAGACCTGAGTCGAAACAAGGCCCCCGGAGTAGACAACATTCCATTGGAACTACTGACGGCCTTGGGAGAGCCAGTCCTGACAAAACTGTACCATCTGGTGAGCAAGATGTATGAAACAGGCGAAATACCCTCAGACTTTAAGAAGAATATAATAATTCCAATCCCAAAGAAAGCAGGTGTTGACAGATGTGAAAATTACCGAACAATCAGTTTAATAAGCCACATCTGCAAAATACTAACACAAATTCTTTACAGACGAATGGAAAAACTAGTAGAAGCCGACCTCGGGGAAGATCAGTTTGGATTCCGTAGAAATACTGGAACACGTGAGGCAATACTGACCTTACGACTTATCTTAGAAGAAAGATTAAGGAAAGGCAAACCTACGTTTCTAGCATTTGTAGACTTAGAGAAAGCTTTTGACAATGTTGACTGGAATACTCTCTTTCAAATTCTAAAGGTGGCAGGGGTAAAATACAGGGAGCGAAAGGCTATTTACTATTTGTACAGAAAGCAGATGGCAGTTATAAGAATCGAGGGACATGAAAGGGAAGCAGTGGTTGGGAAGGGAATGAGACAGGGTTGTAGCCTCTCCCCGATGCTACTCAATCTGTATATTGAGCAAGCAGTAAAGGAAACAAAAGAAAACTTCAGAGTAGGCATTAAAATTCATGGAGAAGAAATAAAAACTTTGAGGTTCGCCGATGACATTGTAATTCTGTCAGAGACAGCAAAGGACTTGGAAGAGCAGTTGAATGGAATGGACAGTGTCTTGAAAGGAGAATATGAGATGAACATCAACAAAAGCAAAACGAGGATAATGGAATATAGTCGAATTAAGTCGGGTGATGCTGAGGGAATTATATTAGGAAATGAGACACTTAAAGTAGTAAAGGAGTTTTGCTATTTGGGGAGCAAAATAACTGATGATGGTCGAAGTAGAGAGGATATAAAATGTAGACTGGCAATGGCAAGGAAAGCGTTTCTGAAGAAGCGAAATTTGTTAACATCGAGTATAGATTTAAGTGTCAGGAAGTCATTTCTGAAAGTATTTGTATGGAGTGTAGCCATGTATGGAAGTGAAACATGGACGGTAAATAGTTTGGACAAGAAGAGAATAGAAGCTTTCGAAATGTGGTGCTAAAGAAGAATGCTGAAGATTAGATGGGTAGATCATATAACTAATGAGGAGGTATTGAATAGGATTGGGGAGAAGAGAAGTTTGTGGCACAACTTGACCAGAAGAAGGGATCGGTTGGTAGGACATGTTCTGAGGCATCAAGGGATCATCAATTTAGTATTGGAGGGCAGTGTAGAGGGATACGAAGAGATGAATACACTAAGCAGATTCAGAACGATGTAGGTTGCAGTAGGTACTGGGAGATGAAGAAGCTTGCACAGGATAGAGTAGCATGGAGAGTTGCATCAAACCAGTCTCAGGACTGAAGACCACAACAACAACAATATGTTTGGCTGCTCCTAACACTTTATGTTCAGCAGAGATTTGAATATGGAGCTATCATGAAATTTAATTTCAACCATACCATGAACAATACAGAATTTTCCTACTTCATTAATAAAGGGATCTATCGGCTACAGTATACCCAAAATCGAAAAGATGCTTTCCTCCGTTCAGTTTGGTTACCAGAAAAAAAAGTCCAACAACTCGCCTAAAACGCTTCTGTTGGTAAACCAAACTCCTTTCATCAGAGCTACTAATCATTTTAAGTACAGCCGTTGCAGATCTCTGTCAAATATGTAAATACCTGGACCGATTCTTCCTCAGTTTCTACTACACTTAAGTTTATCATGCAGATACGAATAACTAATATTTTGTGCAAGTGAGCAATATCAGGTCCAGTGTGTAACAGGAAAAGTTACACTACTGGCCATTAAAATTGCTACACCAAGAAGAAATTCAGATGATAAACGGGTATTCATTGGACAAATATATTATACTAGAACTGACATGTGATTACATTTTCACGGAATTTGGGAGCATAGTCCTGAGAAATCAGTAGCCAGAACAACCACCACTGGCCGTAATAACGGCTTGATACGCCTGGGCATTGAGTCAAACAGAGCTTGGATGGCGTGTACAGGTACAGCTGCCCATGCAGCTTCAACACGATATCACAGTTCATCAAGAGTAGTGACTGGCGTATTGTGACGAGCCAGTTGCTCGGCCACCATTGACCAGACGTTTTCAATTGGTGAGAGATCTGGAGAATGTGCTGACCAGGGCAGCAGTCGAACATTTTCTGTATCCAGAAAGGCCCGTACAGGACCTGCAACATGCGGTCGTGCATTATCCTGCTGAAATGTAGTGTTTCGCAGGGATCGAATGAAGGGTAGAGCCACGGATCGTAACACATCTGAAATGTAACGTCCACTGTTCAAAGTGCCGTCAATGCGAATAAGAGGTGACCGAGACGTGTAACCAATGGAATGTACCATCACGCCGGGTGATACGCCAGTATGGCGATGACGAATACACGCTTCCAATGTGCGCTCACCGCGATGCCGTCAAACACGGATGCGACCACCATGATTCTGTAAGCAGAACCTGGATTCATCCGAAAAAAATGAAGTTTTGCCATTCGTGCACCCAGGTTTGTCGTTGAGTACACCATCGCAGGCGCTCCTGTCTGTGATGCAGCGTCAATGGTAACCGCAGCCATGGTCTCCGAGCTGATAGTCCATGCTGCGGCAAACGTCACGAACTGTTCGTCCAGATGGTTGTTGTCTTGCAAACGTGCCCATATGTTGACTCAGGGATCGAGACGTGGCTGCACGATCCGTCACAGCCATGCGTATAAGATGCCTGTCATCTCGACTGCTAGTGATACGAGACAGTTGGGACCCAGCACGGCGTTCCGTATTACCCTCCCGAACCCACCGATTCCATATTCTGCTAACATTTATTGGATCTCGACCAACGCTAACAGCAATGTCGCGATACGATAAACCGCAATTGCGATAGGCTACAATCCGACTTTTATCAAAGTCGGAAACGTGATGGTGCTCATTTCTCCTCCTTACACGAGGCATCACAACAATGTTTCACCAGGCAATGCCGGTCAACTGCTGTTTGTGTATGAGAAATCGGTTGGAAACTTTCTTCATGTCAGCACGTTGTAGGTGTCGCCACCGGCGCCAACATTGTGTGAATGCTCTGAAAAGCGTATCATTTGCTTATCACAGCATCTTCTTCCTGTCGGTTAAATTTCGCGTCTGTAGCACGTCATCTTCGTGGTGTAGCAATTTTAATGACCAGTAGTGTATATGTAGTAAAATGTATAACTGTGACATATTATCAGTTGCCTCCTCCTTTTGGGTGCCAATACTGCAACTTGACGTCAGATGAATGGTGACAGGTGGCCTTTTCAGATTAATCTCGTTTTATGCAACATCGGACTGATGGCCGTTGAGGCGTACGGTGTGAAACGCCTGGAAGCAACCATGGAGACAGCGTTATTGTCTAGGGAATATTTTCGTGGCCTTCCATTGGCGACCTCGTCATTCTGGAAGCAACAGATCATCACAAATTTGCATCTGTCCTTGAGGACTTTGTGCGTTAAAGCCTGAAGAGGAACCGAAGTGCACATGAACACTAAAATGAAAGCAACTCACTATGTCTAATATGAATAGGTAAAATACACTGAAGAGCGAAAGAAACTGGTACACCTGCCTAATATCGTGAAGGGCCCCCGCGACCAGGCAGAAGTGCTGCAACACGACATGGCATGAACTCGACGAATGTTTGAAGTAGTGCTGACACCTTGAATCCTGCAGGGCTGACCATAAATCCGTAAGAGCACGAGGGGGTGAAGATCTCTTCTGAACAGCATGTTGCAAGGCATCCCAGATATGCTCAATAATGTTCATGTCTGAGGAGTTTGGTGGCCAGTGGAAACTAGGAAAGTGTTCCTGGAGCCACTCTGTAGCAATTCTGGGCGTGTGGGGTGAAGCATTGTTCTGCTGGAATTGTCCAACTCCATCGGAATGCATAATGGACATAAAGAGACGCAGGAGATCAGGCAGGATCCTTACCCACTATCTTGAACAGTCCCCTGCTGACACGCAGGATCCATGGATTCATGAGGTTATCTCGATACCCGAACACGTCCATCTGCTCGATAGAAAATGAGGCTCGTCCGACCAGGCAACAGATTTCCAGTCAATAACAGTCCAATGTTGGTGTTGACGGGCCCAACTGGGGCGTGAAGCTTAGCGTTGTGCAGTCAGCAAGGATACACGAGTGGGCCTTCGGCTCCGAAAGCCCATGTGCATGATGTTTCTTTGAATGGTTCCCACGCTGACACTTTTTGATGGTCCAGCACTGAATTCTGCAACAATTTGCGGGGGTTGCACTTGTATCACGTTCAACGATTCTCTTCAGTCGTCTTTGGTCTAGTTCTTGCAGGATCTTTTCCGGCAGCAGCGATGTCGGTGATTTGACGGCTTGGTACACTCGTGAAATGGTCGTACGGGAAAATCCCCATTTCATCACTACCTTGGAGATGTTGTGTCCCATGGCTTGTGCGCCGACTATAACATCTCGTTCAAACTCACTGTCATTCCAGCAGCTATGACCGGTCTAACAACTGCGCCAGACACTTGCCTTATACCGCAGCGTCGTATCTCCGGAATATTTTATCCAAGAGGACGCCATCACCATTTAACCATACAGTAAAGCTGCATGCCCTCGGGAAAAATAACGGCCGTAGTTTCCCCTTGCTTTCAGCCGTTCGCAGTACCAGCACAGCAAGGCCGTTTTGGTTATTGTTACAAGGCCAGATCAGTCAATCATCCAAACTGTTGCCATTGCAACTACTGAAAAGGCTGCTGCCCCTCTTCAGGAACCACTCATTTGTCTGGCCTCTCAACAGATATCCCTCCGTTGTGGTTCTACCTACAGTACGGCTATCTGTATCGCTGAGGCACGCAAGCCTCCCCACCAACGGCAAGGTTGGTTGGTTGGTTTGAGGAAGGAGACCAGACAGCGTGGTAATCGGTCTCATCCGATTAGGGAAGGATTGGGAAGGAAGTAGGCCGTGCCCTTTCAGAGGAAGCAACTCGGCATTTGCCTGGAGTGATTTAGGGAAATCACGGGAAACCTAAATCAGGATGGCCGGACGCGGGATTGAACCGTCTTCCTCCCGAATGCGAGTCCAGTGTCTAACCACTGCGCCACCCCGCTCGGTCCAACGGCAAGGTCCATGGTTCATGGGGGGTGGAATAGTGAAACTTTCGGTCACACTCATTTGGTATTATTAAACTAAATGTCAAGTAATTGTATCGAAGAGAAAATGATCTGAAAGATTAGGCTCTACAACGAGTGTCATCATATCGTGCAAATATTATACGTGATGGTTTAGCAACTTCTTTTTTTCTCTCAGTAGAGCACATAACTCGAGTAATGGCACATAGTTGAGTGAGGGACCTGTCAACCAAATACCATGCGAGCTGATAGTGTGGTGTAAGGGGATTCAAATTAGGAATATCTGCGAGGCGATTTTGAATTCCCTTAAACCTAGAACAGTACTGCGAGATGAGAACCGTATTTAATACAATTCTGAGTCAATATGCTCTAGACAAGTATATGAAAGCCTAATATAAGTATGCCAACGGCCTTACCGGAGTGGTAACACCGCCTCCCGTCAGATCTTCGAGGCGCTGTAGGGCTTGGCTCGCACGTCGCTGGATGACCGCCCAGGTGTGCCGCGCGCTGTTGGCAAGTGGGCTGCTCTCAGCCCTTGTGAGGCCAATTGAGGAGCTACGTCAGTGAGCAGTAGCGGCTCCGGTCACGAAACCGACAACGGCTGGGAGAGCGGTGTGCTGATCACGTAGCCCTCCTCATGCTCATCCGCCTACCGGCGGTCGGTCGGAACCGTTGGGCCTTTCGATCCCTGTTTCGGTGTAGTCAGTTAGGAATAGGTGTATGTGCTCATGTATAGCGCTAGATAAGTTGATGAAATGCTCGACAATGTGATCGACAGCACATGATTTTAGCTACAAATCGTGATGTGTTATACACTGTCTAGGACCGTACCACTGCCAGAAAGAAACTGGTATAGGCAAGCGTATTCAGATGCAGAGATATGTAAACAGGCAGAATATGGCGCTGCGATCGGCAACACATACGAGGGGCATTCAAGTTCTAAGGCCTCCGATTTTTTTTCTAATTAACTACTCATCCGAAATCGATGAAACTGGCGTTACTTCTCGACGTAATCGCCCTGCCGACGTACATATTATTCACAACGCTGACGCCATGATTCCATGGCAGTGGCGAAGGCTTCTTTAGGAGTCTGTTTCGACCACAGGAAAATCGCTGAAGCAATAGCAGCACGGCTGGTGAATGTGCGGCCACGGAGAGTGTCTTTCATTGTTGGAAAAAGCCAAAAGTCACTAGGAGCCAGGTCAGGTGAGTAGGGAGCATGAGGAATCACTTCAAAGTTGTTATCACGAAGAAACTGTTGCGTAACGTTAGCTCGATGTGCGGGTGCGTCGTCTTGGCGAAACAGCACACGCACAGCCCTTCCCGGACGTTTTTGTTGCAGTGCAGGAAGGAATTTGTTCTTTAAAACATTTTCGTAGGATGCACCTGTTACCGTAATGCCCTTTGGAACGCAATGGGTAAGGATTACGCCCTCGCTGTCCCAGAACATGGACACCATCATTTTTTCAGCACTGGCGGTTACCCGAATTTTTTTTTGGTGGCGGTGAATCTGTGTGCTTCCATTGAGCTGACTGGCGCTTTGTTTCTGGATTGAAAAATGGCATCCACGTATCATCCATTGTCACAACCGACGAAAAGAAAGTCCCATTCATGCTGTCGTTGCACGTCAACATTGCTTGGCAACATGCCACACGGGCAGCCATGTGGTCGTCCATCAGCATTCGTGGCTCCCACCTGGATGACACTTTTCCCATTTTCAGGTCGTCATGCAAGATTGTGTGCACAGAACCCACAGAAATGCCAACTCCGGAGGCGATCTGTTCAACAGTCATTCAGCGATCCCCCAAAACAATTCTCTCCACTTTCTCGATCATGTCGTCAGACCGGCTTGTGCGAACCCGAGGTTGTTTCGGTTTGGTGTCACACGATGTTCTGCCTTCATTAAACTGTCGCACCCACGAACGCATTTTCGACACATCCATAACTCCAACACCACATGTCTCCTTCAACTGTCGATGAATTTCAATTGGTTTCACACCACGCAAATTCAGAAACCGAATGATTGCACGCTGTTCAAGTAAGGAAAACGTCGCTATTTTAAGTATTGAAAACAGTTCTCATTCTCGGCGCAGGCGGTAAAATTCCATCTGCCGTACGGTGCTCCCATCTCTGGGACGTATTGACAATGAACGCGGCCTCATTTTAAAACAATGCGCATGTTTCTATCTTTTTCCAGTCCGGAGAAAAAAGATCGGAGGCCTAGAACTTGAATGCACCTTGTATATTTGTAATTGCCGGTGGTGTGCTTTTGTATCCTGTGTCATTTGAGGACAGTGTGATAGAGCAGGTGAGATACTCTCAAGTAATCCAAAAGCTCGAGGAGGGAGAGGAAGTCGTCTGGGGGAGACGATGATACGCTATAAGTATTTGAGTAGCACTAGTTTCAATCGAGGCTAGTTGTAGCAAGGAGGCGATGGTGGTGATACGTTGTGGATTTTGGGTTCAAAATGGTTCAAATGGCTCTGAGCACTATGGGACTTAACATCTATGGTCATCAGTCCCCTAGAATTTAGAACTATTTAAACCTAACTAACCTAAGGACACCACACTCATCCATGCCTGAGGCAGGATTCGAACCTGCGACCGTAGCAGTCGCGCGGCTCCGGACTGAGCGCCTAGAACCGCTAGACCTCCGCAGCCGGCTGCATTTTGGGGGACAATACGGTGAATTGCGATCTCGATGTGGTTATAACCCTGTTAAATAAGAGGAATCACATCCCATGTAAATTGAAGGTGGTGGAAGAGAGGGAGGGGGGGGGGGAGGAAATGGAAGGGAAGGGAAGGGACTACTTATGTCAGCTGCATCGGGACATTAAGCGGTATCAGCGGTGACGAGCGAAAAAGTGTACCGGACCGGGATTTCATGCTTACGAGGCAGGTGCATTAACCACTGCGCCATCCGGGATACATAGTTATCGCAACTGCTCGGACTATCTCGCCACGCCTCTTGGCTTCTCCCACATTCCTAAAGCGCCGCTTATCCGCAGTTCCTGTCTATTTCCTCCATCCTCGCTACTCAGAAATTCGCGCAGGTCGGACGCAAATGTGCATCAGCACTGAAGAAGGTGGATCCATTGCCCTTCTAGGCGAATCAATAATATGAATGCCTGGTGTCTGTTCTTGCCGACATGTCCATGAGAACACCATCATGCATTCATACAAATGCATTCAGCTCATAAAATAGGCCAACAGTCAACTTGAACTAACCCGAGAAGTTTTGTTTTGTGGCACAATCCAATGACTCTTTACACACACCTGTGTTTAGCAGCCAAATCATTTTAAATGATTCCTAAATGTGGTACATATTTATGTAATCTATTTTCTGCTGTCAACAGTAACAAAACTCGCATCGAGCAAGAACGGGAGAAACTCATGGTTTGAGGTAAATGTTGATAGAGGTCACCACAGCGTAGTCGATGTATGCAGAGACATCTGCCGACGCTTTGTTTAAACTCGACTGCTAGCTCACAGACAGTCTTAGAAATTACACGGAACTCATTCAAAAGAGAAAATAATTCCTCTGAAATATATCGAAGATCTGATTTATCAAGCAAGGCGTCATCCAAAAATATCACTCTGAATAGGGGTCGAAAATATTCATTATGCAAGAGATGTTTTTTGCGTTTGTGTTTTGTTAGAGGTTGCGAACTTCTATGACACGTAGACTTCTCTGTATAAAAAAGCAGATAAAAATTTGCACATACAGTATTCGATTACATTGTTATGGCTACCTGCTTCCTTTCGGTATTTTACGAGGAAGATACGCTCTCATTTGACAGGAATCAAATTTTGAAATATTTCGTAGTAGATGCTATGGAACGTTGTAATTATGTTCTGTGTTACTATTTTCTTTCCAAATTAAAAGTCAAAATATATGAAAAAAGTTTTTTTGTATGTAACTGTATAATGAGGTTCGAAACAACAGACCATTCATCAAAGAAATATTCTATAATTTTCAGTGCGACAAGATCTCCAGCTTCGATGAATTTTTTGACTGAATTCCTGATGCCTTCAGCTGCAATTATCTTTATTTCATGTTCGATTGTATAATTTCGGCCTTAGGCCATTTTCAAGTATTTAAAATGGAAGCGTTATAAATTAGTGACACTTGTGATTTTGATACAGGAACAAGTCATATCTGTAGATATACTAGGCGCATTATAACTTACTTTTTTAGTACCTAGTAAATTATGCCACGTACATCCTTGCCCCTATGACTCCATGTTATGCTCATAAAATAAATTAGAGAGGATTTACGCTGAATTAGGGGCAAGTTACTTTCGAGCAGTTGGTGCAAAGCTCTTACGCATATGATCCATGTTTTAAGGTATTTAACACTAGAAATATTACAGTTCTTTTACAGAAATTTGTTAATTAATCTGCATATGCTTTCGTATTCAGTTATATTTAATTATTTGCTGTCAGATTATTGCACTACAGTTTTTCAGAAGTAGCCTACTAGTAATTTCCTGTCATACTGTGAGTCAACTTGGCCAAGGCGTTGTTTAGGCAAATCATCTTTCTAGTAACTGCTTATAGAAACTGGAAATCAATTACACTGAATTCCCAAAATAATATCCTAACTCGTTGTTTTTTTTTTTTTTTTTATTTTATTTTCTCTTGAGTTTCGGTGGACGAATCGCCAAACATTTAAGTATTATCAGTGATATTTCGTAGTTTGTTTTCTAAAAGGGTAAACTTTACGAGATTTATTCTTTGAACATTATAGTTCGATATCAATTTTAAAAATTACGGGCGTCTTGCACGGAAAGTTGTAGGTGCAATATTCGTCTCGACGACTGCCCGCCACCGTACTGCTCCATTCGCATGCCCCTGCCATCTACCGGTCATATGCGAAACTAAATAGCCAACCAAATCTGTAAGCCATTCGTTCCGTGTGTTGGTTGACACATGAAACGTAAACCATTAGTATTCGCCCTTAGGAAGTGAGTGCCATATTCATGATGAGATTATAGGCTTTCCAAGATATAAATAAAATGTTAGAACGGAAGGAAATGGACACATTTTACAGCACTGTGACCTGCGTACAGTAGTGGAATATTTCGGGAACAACTATTGTTAGTACTATCGTGACAATGCACACTGTCATAGAGCAGCATCTGTTAGGCCATGGTTTTTGGACAATAATGTTCCTGAAATGGACTGGCCTGCCCATACTCTCGACCTAAACCCAATGGAACACCTAGACCTGGGTTAGCGTACAGCAGTAATGTTGTTTCAAATAGTTGACGAGAATAGAAGGCTTTTCGCCCTTGTGTTTACTACGACAGAGTTTAAATATCTAAATGACGACCACACATCTGTATACACCCACGCTGGATGACGGTGTAATATTACGACGATAGGAGCAGCATTTGAAAACGACAAACAGCCGAAATCTGCTGATCGTGTAATATAAAATAACGGTGATTATATAACAGCCAACGTGGGAAATAAATTTGTTTATTAAGGATACAATCGAACAAGTCCACAGTCAAATTTACTAACACAGAAGAAAATGAAACAATAGACGGAGAACAGTTGTAATATATATTTTTCGTCTCCATCGTAGCCAGGAATTAAATTGGTAATAAATATTGAAGAGAATGTCACTCACTACACTTACATGTGACACATCTTCCGGAAGATGAAAATCGGGTTTCGGAAATCGTTTTTCGCTGTCGTGTTTACATGTTAAGGACTGAAGCGGATTTGCTGGCCCCGTTAAAAATCTTTAAACATAAGGCGAAACCTGACAGCTCAAGCACATTTCAAAACCTGTTGCTTTTACAAGGGAGCGAAAATCGACTGCGGAATAGGAAAACCGTCAACCAGAAGCGGATTTACGGAATCGATATTGAAGTTTTTACGTGAGCACCCAGAAGCGGTATTGGGAAATCGCTTTACGAAATCCGGATATGGAAGCACCATGTAAATGAGGTGACTATGTAACTTCAACCTGAGACCACGTAGATAACAGATAAATTCATCTGTGTCTTCCTTCATTTATCTACCTCTTTCCCAGAAGGAGACGCAGATTAATTACATTCTATGCATGACAATGGCGCACAAGAAATAGAATGCACAGAATCTAATGTATAGAAGCTTTAATCCGTCATTAAATGCAAGCCTATAAATACGGCGACAAACGTAACAATAATATATTAAATACATATTTCTTCTTCTTTTTCCTAGTCTGAACTCGTGTCTACACGGGGTCGGTATGTTATTCTGGATTTGGCAATGTCAGTGGTAGGGGATGGACGGATACCCTTCCCGTGCCAAACTTCTCTCCTCCCTTCCCCCCCCCCCCCTCCCCAATTCCTGGACGGACTTTGTGCACCCCATGGGCGTCTACTGTTGTCACATGTGAAAGTATGAGAACGTTTTTGGATTATCTGCGAGTCGTGTAATGGAGCAGGACTTGATTACTAGCCCGGTATTCATCTGTTTCCACGTGGGATATAGCGTAAAAAGTGCAACCACGCTGGCCCTCGTTGTTAATCAGGCGAGTGCATTCGTACTGGAGCTGGAGCACTTCTCCGAATCCCGGAAGCGGCGTTCTAACACTAATGTCACAGTGGCTCTGACATCGATGGATCTCGCCAACGGCCGACGTCGGTCAAAAGCTGCCGATGTTTTCACGCCAAAACGCCCGCGTTCTCAATGCAGCCGATCTCATCGCCAGAACGTGCTGACTTCGGTCGACAATCGGCGAAATTCAAAACGGTTTACTTTTTTTCGGTCATATCGGCCGAAGTTCTCTAATCAAATATGAACTGTGAGAAACTGGTAAGTTTAGTCCAAGAAAGAAGGAGATTTTGACATCCTGTGGGTGAAAAGTACAATAAGCTAGATACAGCTCACAGTCTATGGACTGAAATCGCAACATTATTGGTAACCACATCTAGGCAAAACCTTTATTGTAAATTTTAGGCCTAATTTATAATTCCAAAAGAATTATTTTTTCAAAGGAGAAGGGTGGCGTATGTTTTGCTTGAAGTTACTGCTGTGGACCTTTTTTGGATTGTGGTACGTGGGCATTACGAGGCTGTCTATCAATTATTATAACTGCTTTTTGGCATTTTTATGTCAATCAAAGGGTAATTCTGTTATATGAAGTAGTCTGCAAAGGTGTGCACGTGTTCATACTTTTCAGCACTTTAGGTGATCGGAGTATCTTATTCTAAAATTTATGTTTGTCTTTCATATATATGCTGAATGACTGTCACTTAAAGTTAATTGACCTATGTCTGTTTTTCTGAATTTATTTGAAGTTATGCAGAGTGTTTGTAATCTTGATTTTCAATGTCTCTACGAATCAATTCGTGGGCATCTCAAACCTTCTGGATCAATTTGAAACAGGTGATAGTGGGTCCTACAATGTTGTTATGCGATGTACAATCTGTATGCCCATAACCCAAAAATATGCATTTCCGACCGTTTGTTCCCTGTCTCGACATAATCGCTTGTGGAACCACTATCACCTTTTTCAGACACCTTGTACAATCTTACTCTCTTCATCTCATATATTCGTAAAATTTGTCTGTTTATTTCAGTAACTGAGGGAAGAGTGTACAGTAATCGCCAGGGTCTATTCGACACAGCTGTATCTTACTCACAGGTCTGACATCTTTTTAATAGCAAAAGTCTGAATACAGCACTCATTTCTAAGCATCCCGCCCGAAGAGGTTAATATACAGGGTGTATCAAAAAGAATCATCCGATTTTCACGTCTATATTTCTGAAACTAATAAACATATACAATGAATTTTGTTTGTTGATGAACGGGAAACTCAAAAAGTTTTCTCATACCTTTTCAAAGATGCTCAACATACCTCCCTTAAGACTCACAGTGTATGTCAATGCGGTATTCAGATTGTTCCCGCACCCCAGCGAGAACGTCTTGAGTTACAGCTTCCAGAACTGCTGTTATGCGATGTCTCAGTTCATTCATTGTCCTGGTAACGCAGACACACATAGTCTTTTATAAACCCCCACAAGAAATAATCACATACAGTCAGGTCCAGTGACCTTGGAGGCCAATAATGTAAGGCTGAATCATTTGGTCCAGTGTGACTGATCCACCATTCAGTAATCCTTTGATTTAAAAATTCCCGCGCTTCCAGATGCCAAGGTGGCGGTGCCTCATTCTGTTGATAAATGAAGTTGTTCGAATCAATCTCCATCGGTGGGAAAAGAAAGTTCTCAAGCATATCGAGATATGTGCTTCCTGTAACAGTGTTCTCGGCAAAGAAAAATGGGCCATACACCTTTTGCCGTGAAACTGCACAAAACATGAGAGTCCTTCTCATGTTGTACAACTTCATGTGGTTGTTACGTACCCCACAGTTTCGCATTATGACGGTTCACCTTTCCTTTTAAATGGAATATTGCGTCACTAAACACTAAGCGTGGAAGAAAACTGTCATCCTCCATTTTGCCGGGAACTAAATTACAGAACTCCACACGTTGTTGTTTGTCACCTTCACAAAAAGCTTGTAGTCGCTGAATTTTGTATGGTTCGTGAGTAAACGCCGTCGCAACACACGCCGGAGGAGCGTCGAGGGCATGTTGAGCTGTCGAACTGCACGGCGAACGGATTTACGCGAACTCTTTGTGAAACTATGGCGGACGTGTTCGACGTCTCTTCAGACACTCGTCGTCGGCCAGGCGATTTGTCTTTACACAAACAACATGTTTCTCGGAATTGTTCATACCATCGTCTAATGCTCTAAACTGTAGGAGAATCCACGCCATGCCTAGTACCAAAGTCACGCTGAACGGTTGTTACTGATACGCACTGCGCAAAACGTAGAACACAAAACGCTTTCTGTTGTCCCGACACCATTTTTACTAGACATGTAGTGGGCGCACACTGCTGTTACTTAGCGGGAACCATGTAAAACTGGAGAGTTTGCTCTTTCCAACACTACGTTGTTCACGCACACATCTAAGTAACATAATAGTTAGGATACTTTTAAAAATCGGTTGATTCTTTTTGACACAACCTGTACAATGCGTAACACAACGAAAGAATTACTTTTGCGAAACGCCGCAACTCTCTCCCATTGCAACATATAAGTTTGAAACTTGGCTCAAAGATATCTGCAACCATCCTCTGCAATGGTCCACAGGCATGACGCCCTGCGACGTCCCCCACAGGTTTGGAAACGCTTCAAACATACAAAAAATACCGGGTCTCATAGGCTCATATGAGATGTATATCCGGTTAATGACGTCACATTGGCACCAAATTTCACCACAATTCTGCCCAATGCTATAGAGGACGAGGCGCACGATGGGAAGCTCGTCAAACCCCGTCTTACTGGGCACCACCCATTCTTTGTACGCCTCCACGGTGGAGGTCAGAACTGCGATGCGCAGCGTTGAAATCACCTGACTTTCTTACGGGTGGCCAGGAAAACATTTCAGAAACACCTTTCTCAGAATCGCCAAAAAGGGCGTCGATGAAACTATGCCTTCCCTTGAGGCGTAGATTCGCACACATTTCTTGGTCGAGAACGACACTTCGAAATGAGATGAGCAACAGGACGATGTTATTGACAACCTCTGACACTGCTGACGCCGCTAGGACGATTCAACCGTTCTCTAAGGACAATGTGGGTCAGGAACCCCATTGACCATGATCGCACCCCCTTGGAATGCAAGTTTTGCTCTGATGTACAGGGTAGAACGAGGAACCGTTCAAAATCATTCGACAACCGCTTGACAGCCCTCATACCCGGCATGCCTCCTGGCAGGCGCTAGAGCAGCAGTGTATCCTGCCTGTAGGCCCTTAGGACTCCGTCAAGGATTGTCTTTATATAAGTACATTCTTAAAGCGCTCAACAAAGGCGAGCGTTAGCAGCAAACGTGTTGCCGGACTGGGGGGGGGGTCTTAGAGGGACTGTTTGCCGTTTTCCTTCGCATGTTCCAATGTCATAATCCTGGGGAGGGTGTGAAACAGGAGGGCTGAAAAAGCCTAAGTACCCTCTGCTGCTTCGGATGGTTCTGGAGAGTCCCTAGTGGTTCCACCCTGTACAACACCAGAGCAAAGGTCGCTGTCGTACTACACTCCAAAGGCGTGCGACCACGTTCAGTGGAGTTGCAACCCACGATATCCTTGGAGGAGAGTTGTTGAAGTATGGAGGATGTGTGCCATAGGTTGTCAAGAATGTCGTCCTGTTGCTCATCGCACTGCGAACTGTCGTTTTCGACAGTGAATGTTTGGAAATCAACGCCTCAAGGAGAAGGGAAGTTTCATTGAGGCCCTTTGGCCGACCACCTGAGGCCTTTTCGTGGCTATTCTGAACGGCGGTGGGTCTGAAATGTTTTCTTCGGCCGCCCAGAAGAAACCGCGTGATTTCAGCGCTGGGTGTCGTGGCTCTCACTTCCAACGCGTAAGCGACAAAAAATGGGGTGAAACATGTGTAAGAGGGGTGTTACGAACTTCCTATTGTGTGACACGTCCACGATGGCATCGGGCACAATTGTGATCAAATCTGCTGCCAATGTGGCACCGTTAACTCACCATATGGCTGACATGAACTTCTGAGCTCTGGCCTTTTTTCCGCCTGTGTGAACACCTTGCTGTTTGAAGCGTCGCGGAGCTAGAGGGTTACGTCTCAGGGCGCCACGCTTTTCCACCATTACAGAGGAAGTCTGTAACAACGTTTGAGCCACATTGGCAAACAGTTACGGGGTTTCGTAAAAGTGATCCTTTAATTGTGTGGTGCAGTGTGAGTTCTAATATCCTTGAGTCGCAGAGTAGACTCTAACCTAGCCTAACCTAACCTCCTCAATGTCGCCAAAAAGTGATGAAGGAGTTGTCGGCCTGCGACCGTTGTCAGTGGTTCCACACTCTGCCAGTTTGAACGCAGCCTAACACATGTCTGTGACCCAGGCGGCTGAAAAGTAATATAAACAAAAAAAAACTACTCCCGAATAGGCCATGAAGCCCCAAAGGTACCGACCGGCCGCCGTGTCATCCTCAGACCACAGGCGCCACTGGATGCGGACATGGAGGGGCATGTGGTCAGCACACCGCTCCCCCAGCCGTATGTCAGTTTCTGAGACCGGAGCCGCTAATTCTCAATCAAGTAGCTCCTCAGTTTGCCTCACAATGGCCGAGTGCACCCCACTTGCCAACAGCGCTCGGCAGACCGGATGATCACCCATCCAAGTGCTAGCCCAGCCCGACAGCGCTTAACTTCGATGATCTGACGGGAACCGGTGTTACCACTGCGGCAAGGCAGTTAGCTCAGAAGTAATATACTTGTAGATATGTGGGGGAAGTTATTGTTCGTGGTCGCATACCACTGAAATGGTGCGAGGAAAAAAAACTGTCTTCAGTGTCTTTTGAACCTTATTAACGAAAAAAATTTCTTTGCTTCCAGATTATCCCGGATGAAATTTCCTGTTTCACTTGACTTAACTTGGCTTATTTCCTGTTGTTCAAAAAATCAGAAATGTTCAAATGTATGTGAAATCGTATGGGACTTAACTGCTAAGGTCATCAGTCCCTAAGCTTGCACACTACTGAATCTAAATTATCCTAAGGACAAACACACACAGCCATGCCCGAAGGAGGACTCGAACCTCCGCCGGGACCAGCTCCTGTTCCTGTTGGATCATAGGGCAGCAGTAAAGACCTTCCATCTGGTTCTGTCGACAGCCAAACATTTCACTTCACTCCATGTTTTACCAGCTTTCAGAGCTTCTTCTTCCACCGTTCTTTTCAATGTCTTGAAACGTCCCCTTAGAAAAATTATACAAGACTGTGCTTAAACTGACACAAAATATTTTTTAGCTCAACGCAATCTGACTATCAAAGATCCCTGCAAAAGAATGGCCCTGCGTAACATTAAACTATTCCTTTCAGAAATCACTTACCTCACAAAAATCTTCATTACTCGAACTACTGCAATACAGCGAGCGCCACTACTGCCAGCTAAATAAAAGATTCAAACTACAGAGGGCACTAACTACTGATAGGGATAGTTAGCAAATGAAAGATATTAATAGAGAACAAACAATGTATTTACCTTAATAGTCATAATATATGTAATTTCAAAACTCCGCCATTTCCTTCCACACATCCACCACTGCTGGCGGCTCACCTCTAACTGCGCAACGCTACGCGCTGTTCACATCCAGCTGCCGCTGCCCAACACTACAATGGCAGACAACAATGCAAACTAGCCACAGACTGCACACAGCACAGCCAGTGATTTTCATACAGAGAGCGCTACGTGGCGGTGGCGTTACCAATATAAGAACCTAAACAGCCTACTTACATAAAGAAAACATAAACAGCCTACTTACAGTCTTTTTCGGGCGGCCACGTCTACGTGTTCCTTGTGGGTTCCAATCCAGTGCTGCCTTTCCAAAAGCTCCTTGTTGTTTGCGTATTGTGTGACCTATCCACCTCCATTTCCTTTCCTTTATTTGTTCACGGACTGGTCGCTGGTTTGTCATCTCCCACAATTCATTATTTGATATAACTTCTGGCCACCTCAAATTTATAATTTGCCAAAGACACCGGTTTATGAAGACTTGCAGCTGGTTTACAATCATGTTTGTTACCTTCCATGTTTCACAACTATACAGGAGGACTGACTTTACGAGCTATTGATCAAGCGCAACTTGGTTCGTCTCGAGATGTTCTTATTACGCCAGACAGGGTACAGTTGTACCAAGGCTCCATTTGCCTTCCGTATCCGACTCTTTACATCCTCCTCGGTCCCTCCATCTTTACAGACGGTACTTACTAGATATACAAAGGAGTCTACTTGTTCCAAGTCCTTTCCATACAGTGTTAGCTTAGCTTGTTTTTCAGATCGCATTCTCATTTCCTTAGTTTTCTGAACATTTATTCTAACTCCTGCAATTTCTGCTTCATCTTTCAGTCTTTTCAACTTTTCTTCCATGTCAGGCAATCTATGCGAGAGCAGACAGATATCGTCAGCAAAGTCAAGGTCTTCAAGCCTGTCTTCCATTCCACACTGAATACCTCTTCTCCTACCATCTGCAACTCTTTTCATTACGCTGTCCAGTAGCAACAAGAACAAGGTAGGTGACAGAATACATCCTTGCCTCACCCCAGCATTTGTTTGGATATATTCATTAAGTTTCCCATTGTGTAGCACCCTACATTCACATGTTTACAACATTGTAACTTCAAAAATGGTTCAAATGGCTCTGAGCACTATGGGACTTAACATCTATGGTCATCAGTCCCCTAGAACTTAGAACTACTTAAACCTAACTAACCTAAGGACAGCACACAACACCCAGCCATCACGAGGCAGAGAAAATCCCTGACCCCGCCGGGAATCGAACCCGGGAACCCGGATTGTAACTTCCAAAGCGGAGAGAGAGGATACATGATCAAAGAAATCATTTAATGCAACTGAATGAATCGAAATTTGCTGTGAAATTTGAGTTAGAATATTATGCTGTGACATTTGTCCATATCTTAGAAACAGCTGAGATGTAACGATCTCATGTCCTAAGTGGTCTTGGTTTTTTGACTTGCAAAATTTTTATCTATGCTTCTGCTGAAATACGCTAATCACCTTGTCAAGTATATCTCGATGTTCCTCCTTTCAAGTACAATATCGAAACAGCTCGTATTGTTTGTGATACGTAATGCCTGTTATGGAGTACCAGTCGCTTACGTGCCACACGTCTTCTGCCACCCCTCGCTATGACGACGGACCACAAGTAGTTAAATATCCTATTAAATGCCAACTCGACGCCGTGAGGACGGCATTCTCACTCTTTCTCCCATGCTGGCAGGACGTCACATGTTAAATACTATAGAAAGGTAACTTTTCCCCCTTCATTTATATTTATTGATATTAGTTTTACGCGCTATCGATTTCGAAGCAACATAATTTCGAACTCTGTCATAGGATATACGAATCAATTGAGATCTACAAAGCTGTGCTGTGTTATATCGATTTCTGTCCAGCTGACGTACGTAAATTGTAAGTGAAGCATCGAAGCCGTTCAAGAAAGGTAACTCTCCAGCTGTCGTCCCTTTTCTTTATGATCTGCTAACGTATCGCTCTTTTTTTAAATTTTTTTCTTAATTTATGGAAATCAGGTCATTAATAAATGGCGACAGCAACTACCAGTTCTTGACTCTTGTAGATTATTCAGATGCAGAACGTGAATTTTACCTACGTCACTGTTGATTTAACAGTTCTGGTGTATATTTTATTAGTCTCTCATATAGGGTTTAAGAGGTTGTCTTCCAGTGGCAACGGTAGAAATCTGAATCTGAATGTAGTTCTGTAAAGTGTGGGACACAACAGGGGTCTAGTCTAGGTCCACCTATGTTGATATTATTGTGTACCAGTGATCTCCCACCAAACAAGAGAGAACACTTCAATATATTTTTTGTACGTAAGACTAGTATCAATGTAGAACATGTGGAACATAATCTAAATGATTTAGCAAATACGGTGTTGTTGCTGCGCTCTTCAGTCCAACGACTGCCTTGATGCAGCCCTCCGCGGTAGTCCGTCCTATGCAAGCCTCTTGTGTCTGTATAACTGCTGCAACCAATCTCCATTTGAACCTGCTTGCAGTACTCAACCCTTGACCTCCCTCTACAGTTTTGAGAAGAAGTGGGCAGTGTTAAATTCTTGGGATTACAATTGGATAATAAATTCAACTGGGAGGAGCATACCACAGAACTGATGAAGCATCTAAACAAATCTCTATTTGCAATGCCAATTCTGTCAGACATAGGGGACATAAAAATGAAAAAGCTGGCATACTATGCTTACTTTCATTCCATAATGTCATATGGGATTATTTTTTGGGGTAATTCATCAAGCTAAGCTAAAGTCTTCCGGGCACAAAAACGTGCAATAAGACTTATATGTGGTGTGAACACAAGAACATCCTGCAGAGGCCTGTTTAGGGAACTAGGGATACTAACTACTGCATCGAAATATATTTATTTCTTAATGAAATTTGTCATGGAGAGCGTATCACTTTTTCAAACCAACAGCTCAGTTTATGGAATCAATACTAGAAATAAGAATAATCTTCACAAGGATTTAAAGTCACTTACTCCCACACAAAAAGGTCTGCATTATTCAGGAATACCCACTTTCAATAACTTGACAGCAGCCATAAAAAGCTTAACAACCAATGAAATTCAGTTTAAGAGAAGCCTAAAGGATTTATTGGTGGCCAACTCCTTCTACTCCATTGATGAATTTCTCAGTAGATCCAACTAATTTTGTGTGTGTGTGTGTGTGTGTGTGTGTGTGTGTGTGTGTGTGTGTGTGTGTGTGTATAAAGTACAATCTAGCTTCTGCACCATTTGAGTCCAGCAATGTGTTCATTGTAAATAAGTATTGTAGTAGTTCTATTATATGTTTATTACCTTATAAATAAAAAAAAACATTTTTTAATTTTAAATTCAGTGCATTAATGCGATCTTAGTAAATGAGTGTTGTAAAATGATTCTTCCATCTAGTGTTCACTAAAAAATGTCGATCATTCCACTTGGGATCTGTGGAAGGTACATTATCTTACTTGTTTTAGTTGTGAATATTTGTCATGTATTATTGTCTTTCTGACATGTTCTACATCCTGAAGGACCTCTTCACAATGGATTAATTGAAATCAAAGTAACTCCAATCTAATCTAATTAGTTATGCGATCTACCCATCTAATCTTCAGCGTTCTTCTGTTGCAACACATTTCAAATGCTTGGGTTCTCTTTTTGTCTGCGCTGTTTATCTTCCACGTTTCTCTTCTATAAATTCCAGACAAATACCTTCAGAAAAGACTTCCTAAAAATTGAATTTGTATAATTTATTGTCCAATGGACCCACAGTGTAGAAGATATTGTTTAGAGACATTATGTAATAAAAACCAAATTGCTGCTTTAGTAGTTTAATGCTGTATTTATTGTGATGGATCAATTTCGGCTAGATTACTATCTTCAGATCATCTGCGAAAGTTTCATAAAATTTTTTTTGTTTCATTATAGTTTTGGTTCATCATATTTTCGAATACACAAATTTTGTACTTGCACCCGTACATCATCAGCGGTCGCTGTCACTCTGTATGGTACAGATTTAGGACTCTTATGGTATAAGCTAATTTGTGATTCGCTCCTGTTTCTAGTGGTCCTTTCTTGTAGTCTTTATAATCTACGTTTTACCGTCAGATCTGACACATCGACAGTTGTCACTGTTGGCCAAACATGCTGAATGGTTGCAGTTGCTCTTGTGTGTTGATGTTATCATTTTGGGCTGTATGTATGATGTTGTAATCGAGGTGACTGTGGGCAGTTGTTTGTGTCTGTATGTTATGTTTGGTTAAGAATTCAATCAAATTTAATAGGAAATGTTTATGTTTTAAATTCGTTTGTTCATTTAAAATGTCATCAGGGCATTGTATTACATGTATGTAGATTTCTTCCTCTTCAGGTACGTTCATTGTTAAACCTTTAGGTTATTGTTGTTGTGGTCTTCAGTCCTGAGACTGGTTTGATGCAGCTCTCCATGCTACTCTATCCCGTGCAAGCTTCTTCATCTCCCAGTACCTACTGCAGCCTACATCCTTCTGAATCTGTTTAGTGTATTCATCTTTTAGTCTCCCTCTACGATTTTTACTCTCCACGCTGCCCTCCAGTACTAAATTGGTGATCCCTTGATGCCTCAGAACATGTCCTACCAACCGATCCCTTCTTCTAGTCACGTTGTGCCGCAAACTCCTCTTCTCCCCAATTCTATTCAATACCTTCTCATTAGTTACGTGACCTACCCATCTAATCTTCAGCATTCTTCTGTAGCACCACATTTCGAAAGCTTCTATTCTCTTCTTGTCTAAACTATTTATCGTCCATGTTTCACTTCCATACATGGCTACACTCCATACAAATACTTTCAGAAACGACTTCCTGACACTTAAATCAATACTCGATGTTAATAAATTTCTCTTCTTCAGAAATGCTTTCCTTGTCATTGCCAGTCTACATTTTATATCCTCTCTACTTCGACCATCATCAGTTATTTTGCTCCCCAAATAGCAAAAATCCTTTGCTACTTTAAGTGCCTCATTTCCCAATTTAATTCCCTCAGCATCACCCGACTTAATTCGATTACATTTCATTATCCTAGTTTTGCTTTTGTTGATGTTCATCTTATATCCCCCTTTCAAGACACTGTCCATTCCGTTCAACTGCTCTTCCAAGTCCTTTGCTGTCTCTGACAGAATTACAATGTCATCGGCGAACCTCAAAGTTTTTATTTCTTCTCCATGGATTTTAATACCTACTCCGAATTTTACTTTTGTTTCCTTTACTGCTTGCTCAATATATAGATTTAATAGCATCGGGGAGAGGCTACAACCCTGTCTCACCCCCTTCCCAACCACTGCTTCCCTTTCATGCCCCTCGACTCTTATAACTGCCATCTGCTCTCTGTGCAAATTGTAAATAGCCTTTCACTCCCTGTATTTTACCCCTGCCACCTTCAGAATTTGAAAGAGAGTATTCCAGTCAACATGTCAAAAGCTTTCTCTAAGTCTACAAATGCTAGAAACGTAGGTTTGCCTTTAGGTAATATATGTAAAATTTTCATTGCTGACTCCTTTTATTCAGCGTTGTTGTTATCATTCTTTAAGTGATTGAAGAAAGTAGATGTATTATTTACTAAAGTTGTGTCCTGTCTGTACTATGTAAAATGTATTACAGTCCAGACACTCGATTCTATATATTCCTAGGTTTGTGAATATTGTTAATTTTGTTTTTCCTGAGTGAAGCATCTAATAAGGTGCCGGAAATACTGCAACCCATGCTATTCTGTGTGACTGGAAGTATGTATAATCGTTGAATTTTAAATAAATTTTGTATTGTAACAAATCCTATAATACTACCAGTCTGTATACAAATACAGAAACATACAGAATACTCTTTCACAATAAAGAAAAAATTCAATCGCTCGCATAAAAGAAAAAAAAAATAGACCACTCATCTTAAGTACAACGCAAAATTATTTCCAATTTGACGAACATACATACTGTCAAGTAGATGAAAAAGCCATGGGTTGCACTGTTGCCGGCACCTTGACAGGTATTTTCTTGAATACATTAGAAGAAAAACTTTTTGCGCCCGCAAATTCCTTAACATATGTAAATGATCTATTATTTTAGATACGTGGATGACTCGTTTGTCCTTACAGTTGAATATGAACTTGACGTTCAACATCTCCATCAAGCACTAAATAAACTACATCGTAAAATGCATTTCACCTTGGGACCAGAAACGTAAAAATCAATTAAGTTCCTGGACCACATAATCACTAACAACAATAATTCACGTATTCGAAATTCATAGAATGTACAGAACAAATGGCTCTGAGCAATACGGGACTTAACATCTGAGTTCATCAGTCTCCTCGTACTTAGAACTACTTAAACCTAACTAACCTAAGGACATCACACACATCCATGCCAAAGGCAGGATTCGAACCTGCGACCGTAGCAGTCGCGTGGTTCCGGTCTGGAGCGCCTAGAACCGCACGGCCAGCGCGGCCGGCCATAGAATGTACACAACAACCGAAAATATTACACATGCTAATTCATGCCATCCAAAAGCACACAAGCACGTGTATCAAACAAATTAGACGCGCTAAAGAAGAACAGAAGTATCCAAATCACACATAGAAGCAACAGCAATAAGCGGCATAGATTTCACTCACGAAAAACAAAATTACCAATATGCTGAAACCGAAGCACACATAAAATCAAATGTCTGGACTGGAATAAATTTTAAGTTGCAGACAGGGCACAACTTCAGTATAAGACAAGGACAGCACACGAGAATTAGCGATAATAATCCATCTAGATTCTTCAACCACTTAAAGAATGATAGCCGCAACGCAGAACGAATGGAGTATGTAGTGAAAGTTCTACATGTTACCTAAAGGTTTAACAATTAACATGCTAGAAAGGATAGAAATCTACATACACAAAATACAACGCCGTGAAGACATTTTAAATGTACAAACGAATTAAACTTTTCATACAAAATTTTATTGACTTCGTAAACGACGGATAGACACAAACAACTACCCACAAACACATCGACTGCAATGATCATACATACAGCCCGAAATGATGACATCAATATACCATAACAACTGTAAACATACAGCATCTCTGGATGACTGTCAGATACATTCATATATATACATACATATATTAATCCTTGTTCCATTGATAATGAGTACGACATTTCGTAATGATGTGGAACGTGTCACTTTAACGTAAGTTTTCTTTACACAAAATAATAATAATTATTATTTTTTACAGTTACTACTTCATATCTAAGAATTCAGCTATTGAACAGAACTAGTTGTCATTCATAAATTCTTTTAATTTGCTTTTAAAAGTTGGTTGGCTATCTGTCAGACTTTTAATACTATTTGGCAAATGACCGAAGATTTTTGTGGCAGCATAAGTCACCCCTCTCTGTGCCAAAGTGAGATTTAATCCAGAATAGTGAATATCATCCTTCCCTCTAGTAGTGTAGCTATGCACTTCACTGTTATTTTTGAATTGGGATGGGTTATTAATGACAAATTTCATAAGTGAATATATGTATTGCGAAGGTACTGTGAATATCCAGAGTTCCTTAAATAAATCTCTGCAAGGTGATCTTGGGTGCGCTCCAGCTATTATTCTGATTACAAGCTTTTGTGCAATGAATGCTTTCTCTCTTAATGACGAATTGCCCCAAAATATGGTGCCATATGAAAGCAGTGAATGAAAATAGGCATAGTAGGCTAATTTACTGATATGTTTATCACCAAAATTTGCAATAACCCTAACAGCATAAGTAGCTGAACCTAACCGTTTCAGCAGATCATCGATGTGTTTCTTCCAATTCAATTTCTCATCAGTGCATACAACCAGAAATTTTGAGTTTTCTATCTTAGCAACAGACTTCCGTTCATAGTCTGTATTTATGAATGGTGTTATTCCATTTGCTGTACAGAATTGTATGAACTGTGTTTTCTCAAAATTTAGTGAGAGTCCGTTTGCAGAGAAGCACTTAATAATTTTCTGAAAGACATTATTTGCAATTTCCTCAACTGTCAATCTGTCAAATCTAAAGACAAAATGTCAAATTATGAAAATTACAAGGAAGGGCCATTAACAACAGAACAACAGGAACAATCCATAAAACAGCTTAACTATTAAGAGTCATTTTTCTTTCGAGGATGTGTTCTTCTTGTTGTTGCCAGCTTGAGTTATTTTGCTGCGCAAACAGTAAAATTTGTCGACTAGTTTTAGCGTTTGATTTCTTAATCTATTACTCAAATAACGTAAGATGGTAAAATGACCTCCTGGTCTACAGACAACACATGATTAACTGCAACAAACAAGACTGCATACAGTCTCTGCTGTAGAACTCTGGTAAAAACTAAGTTCTCTCAGCGCAGGCAATTCAGACAAACAGTAATGTCAAAATATTAGATTGCTAAGGTTGAAGAAGCAGTAATCTTTTGGAAGTATCGCATTCAAGTGCTACCTACAATATAAAAACACTCTGACACTGAATCTCGAGATATTACTTCCTGTGACTGTTATCTCATATGCTGCAATTCCGTTCACGAAGTGGATTATTAGCTCAGAAATGGATTGTCAGAACAATCTTTGGTGTCAGTTTGCAAACTTCGCGTAGATTGCTGTTCGAAAGTCTCACAATCGTAATTCTGCTGTCCCTGTACGTGTGTTCGTGATGGCACTTGTAATTAACAATCTGGTCTCACCGATAAGGAACTGTTGCATTGTCAGTGAACACTCGATAGAAAATTGATCTACACTTTCTTAATCATTGTAGGCAAAGGCGCGTAGCATTCATAATAGAGTCCATTTTACAATAAAATTGAAAATATTTGAGTTCTAAACGAGTTATTTTCAAATCTAAGCTTAAAAACGTCGTTGTTACAAAGAGGAGGAGGAGGAGATTGGTGTTAAACGTCCCTTCGACAACGACGTCATTAGAGGCGGAGCACATGCTCGAATTAGGGATGGACGGGGGAAGGAAATTGATCGTGCCCTTTCAAAGGAACCATCCAGGCATTTGCTTGAAGCGATGTAAGGAAATCACGGGAAACCTAAATCAAGATGGCTGGAGGTGGTTTGAAACGTAGTCCCGAATGCGAGTCCAGTGTGCTAACCTTTGCGCCACATTGCTCGGTTATTGCGACAAACACCTTTTGTTTTGTACGAGAGTTGCTCGCGGTAATTAAGACCAATTCTCCGAGAAACGTTAGTGATTTATCAATACTGTCAAAAAACTTTTGTTTGGAGAGTTTTTTAATGTCTTAATGTTGTATAGTGACTTGTTCCATGACCTAGTACGTTTAGTTCACATGGTTCCACGAAAGCTGTGAAAAAAATAATTTACAACTGGAATCAGCTTATTAAAGAAATATACTGGTGTACGTCGACATATTGCGCATCTGAAATTCCCTACCTTCCATACGTGGAATTCATTCTAACAAGATGCATGAAAAGTCGTGTTTCCGACGATTAGTAATGAACGTCGTTGGTCGTTTAAAGAATGTCTAGACGAGATACAGAATATTGTGACCCCAGATAGCGTTACAAAAACAACGCAAAAAGCCACGTGGAGATACTGAGTCCTATTTTCTGAACACAGATAAGACAGTTTATGACACTTAGTTAGGCCGTATCTGATTTCTCAGATGTTACATTACCTGACAAACAGAGTGATAAGAAATGTTTTTTGTCTTCAGTCACGGCAGAATTGTGTCATCGTACTTCAGGCAATATTCAGATAGTGTAACCGTAGAAAAGAAAAGGCAGGCACTTGACTTTTCTGTTTTGTGTCTTTCCCGCTGTTTGACAATCACATTGGAGACTGCGTATGACTGCAACTTTTTTTATTTTTATTGTAATTGTTGTTGTGGTCTTCATTTCGGAGACTGATTCGATGCAGCTCTCCTTGCTACACTATCCTGAGTGAGCTTCTTCACTGCAGTTTACATCCCTCTGAATCTGCTTATGTGATCATCTCTGGTCTCCCTCTACGATTTTTACCCTCCAAACTTCCCTCCAAAACTAAATTGGTGAGCCCTTGATGTCCCATAATGTGTCCTATCAACCAATCCCTTCTTCTGGTCAGGTTGTGCCAAAAATTTTCTTTTCACCTGATCTTAAGCATATTTCTGTAGCATCACATTTCAAAAGCTTCAATTCTCTTTTTGTCTAAAATATTTACCGTCCATGTTTCAGTTCCATTCATGACTACACTCCACACAAATACTTTCAGAAGAGACATCTAAACACTTAAATCCATATACACTGTTAACAAATTTCTCTTCTTCAGAAACTTTTTTCTTGCCATTGTGTGTCTACATTTTATTTCCGCTCTGTTTCGGCCATCATCAGTTATTTTACACGTTGGCTTCTTTTTTCCCGCAACTGCACATGTACAAGTAGTATAGGTAATTTCCGTCTCCAGCAACTTACATTACAGTTGCTAAAGCGGCAGTTAACCTACATAACTTGTGTCATTTATTTTGCTGCCGAAATAAAGAACTTCATCTGCTACTTTAAGTGTTTCGTATCCTAATCTAATTCCCTCGCCTTCACCTGATTTAATTCGACTACATTCCATTATCTTTTTTTTTTCTTTTGTTGATATTCACCTTATATTCTCCTTTCAAGACACTATCCATTCAGCTCAACTGCTCTTCCAAATCCTTTGCCGTCTCTGCCAAAATTACAATGTCATCGACAAACATCAACGTTTTTATTTTTTCACTGTGAACTTTAATTCCTACTCCAAATTTTTATTTTCTTTCTTTTTCTGCTTGCTGAATAACACCGACTATAGGCTACAACTCTGTCTCACTCCCTTCTCAACCACTGTTTACCATCGACTCTTTATAACTGCCATCCGATTTCTGCATAGATTGTAAAAAGCATTTCGCTACCTGTATGGTACCCTTGCCTGTATGGTACCCCTGCTACCTCAGAATTTCAAAGAGAGTATTCCAGTGAACACAGTCAAAAGATTTCTCTGAGTCTACAAATGCTATAAACGTGTGTTTGCCTTTCCTTAACCCATCTGCTAAGATAAGTCGTAGGGTCAGTATTGTCTCGTGTGTTCTTACATTTCTCCGGAATCCGAACTGATATTCCCCGAGGAGGGCGTCTACCAGTTTTTCCATTCTCCTTCTGTAAATGATTCATGTTAGTATTTTGGGACCGAGACTTATCAAACAAATTTTCCGGTAATAATCACACCTCACAGCACCTACTTTCTATGAAATTGAAATCACTCGCAATGCTGAGGGTTCCGAACAAATTTAAATATGTATAACATAGACAGCTCATCCATCCACAGAATCAACAATCTCGGCGATATTTACCTGTTATTGAAATCTATGAAATAGGTCTCGGGACGTCCAAAATTTTCGAGAATATTTTAAGTGTTAAGCTTAAATTTATGGTGCAATTTCGCGACAGTCTGACAGTAAAGGACAAAAAATATTTTTTCGAGTGATATAATTAGGAACTAACCGTTTTCGGATTTTTTCCTTTACTTGTACTGTGAAATCATGCTTCATGCCAAATTTCATGATTCTAGGTCAACGGGAAGTGCCCTATGGGAGTGGACGAGTGAGTTTGCGAGTATCAAAATATATGACATAAATAGCCGTACTGACTTAGAAGCTTAAATTTTTTACGCAGCTAGGGGGCCGTAGAGCTTAGTATCTGACATAAATTTCAACGTGATACGCCTGAGAAAAAGATTTCTTAAACAGTCGGACAGACAGACGGACAACAAAGCGATAGGGTTCCGTTTTTATTTATTAAGGTACGTCCCTCCAAAAAGAAACTAAGTTTGTAGGATTCACAGGTGGATGACCTTAGCTAATTTCTTCCTTCCCGCAACTGAAGTTTGTGACAGTAGCAGAGGCATCTGTGCACAGTCCCAAGGCTCGAAATCTCCTCATTACTGTTACTTAGTTTCACGTTAAATGAGTCGTTTTTATGATTAATCGTGATGACGTAAAACGAATAATTTTACATCCACATAACGTATTTATTAATAAACATGGTCACATATTAAACTTCCTGGCAGATTAAAACTGTGTGCCAGACCGAGACTCGAACTCGGGACCTGCCTTTCGCGGGCAAGTGCTCTACCAACTGAGCTACCCAAGTACGACTCACGCCCCGTCCTCACAGCTTTACTTCTGCCAGTACCTCGCCTCCTACCTTCCAAACTTTACAGAAGCTCTCCTGCGAACCTTGCAGAACTAGCACTCCTGAAAGAAAGGATATTGCGGAGACATGGCTTAGCCACAACCTTGGGGGATGTTTCCAGAATGAAAAGTTTGGAAGGTAGGAGACGAGGTACTGGCAGAAGTAAAACTGTGAGGACGGGGCGTGAGTCGTGCTTGGTAGAGCACTTGCGCGCGAAAGGCAAAGATCCCGAGTTCGAGTCTCGGCCTGGCACACAGTTTTAATCTTTCAGGAAGTTTCATATCAGCGCACACTCCGTTGCAGAGTGAAAATCTCATTATGGTCACATATTGACCATTTACAAGTTTTTTTTTAAAAAATATAGTTTTCGTTAATAATTCCTACGTACCTTTTCCACTTTGTAAAAATAGAAATTATGCTACGAAACAGAAAGAGTCGTCAAAGAGAAACTTTCTCAGTTTGTTTTCAAATTTAATTTTGCTGCCTGTCAGACATTTTATATAAAAACTTTTGGTGGGAGCTTTGTGCACCCCTTTTGTGCTAAAGAAAAAGGAAGACTAGGGTTTGAAGTCTCGCCGACATCCACTTCGTTAGAGATGAAGCCCAAGCTGGGATTGTTTCAAGGAAGTAGAAAGAAGTCGACCGTGCTCTTTCAAAGGGAGAATCCCAGCACTTGCCTAGAGCGATTTGGGAAAAACACGCAAAACCTCAATCTGAACTAAGATTTGAACCGTCGTCCTCCCGAATGCGAGTCCAGTTGCTGACCACTGCACCATCTCGATCGGCTTGTGCTAAAGACATCCTTAATGTTGAGTAAATGAATATAATTTATTTTTCCTCTGGTACTGCAATTATGTACGTCATTCTTATGAATTGTAGCGGATTATTGACAACAAACTTCATGAGGGAATAAATATACTGCGAAGCAGTAGTCAAAATGCTTAACAAACTTGAAGAGGGAATAAATACGTATACTGTGACGAAGTAGTCAAAACGCCTAACATCTTAAACAGATGCCTAAAACATGATCGTGGGTGAACAGTTCGTATCATTCTTACAGCATGCTTTTGGACAATGAAGAATTTATTTCTTAAACATGAATTAACCCACAGAGCTATTCTAAGTGATATTATTGGATTGAAATACCCTAAATTTGTTAACTTACGATTTGCTATTATTCGAAATGCAGATGTGACTGATTCAAGTTGTTTTAGGGGTTCCGAAATGCGTTTTGTCTGGTCTCTTCTTCTTTTTTTTCTTTTTTTTCAAGTTTAAATTCTCATCAATGTGGAGATCTAAAAATTTTTTAGTTTACACTCTAGTTATTATCTCCTCAACAAATATTACATTTGTATTGGTGTAGTTTTTTTAGTTTACACTCTAGTTATTATCTCCTCAACAAATATTACATTTGTATTGGTGTAGTACCTCTAAGCTGTTGCATTGTGTCTTTATGCAAGCATCTAATGATCTGGGTTCAAATGGTTCGAATGGCTCTAAGCACTGTGGGACTTAACATCTGAGGTCAGCAGTCCCCTAGACTTAGAACTACTTAAACCTAACTAACCTAAGGACATCACACACTTCCATGCCCGAGGAAGGGTTCGAACCTGCGACCGTAGCAGCCGCGTGGTTCTGGACTGAAGCGCCTAGAACCGCTCGACCACAGCGGCCGACGATTATCTGGGAAGTCTACGAAAACAGAATGGTACAGAAACACATGAATAATATAAGTGATTAAATAAAAAAGGAAATAAATGTTTTGATCCCTCAGGATAATAATGTAGGCTAACCACACTATTAGATTTCACTGTCAATTTGTTCACAGAAGACAGAAATTTAGTCTGAATAGTTGCCCTACACAGTGCTATGAATGAAGTATGAAATCAGAAGTAACTGTCCTACGAGAACGAGCACTGCGTACGCAGGCGCCGACTAATGTACGCCAAAGGTTTTCTGTAGTGCATTAGACCCTTAAACTGAACAAATTCCTGACATTTTCCCAGTTCACTCAATTTTCAATAATTGATACTTTATATCACAAAAATGGTTCAAATGGCTCTGAGCACTATGGGACTTAACTGCTGAGGCCATCAGTCCCCTAGAACATAGAACTACTTAAACCTAAGTAACCTAAGGACATCACACACATCCATGCCCGAGGCAGGATTCGAACCTGCGACCGGAGCGGTTGCGCGGTTCCAGACTATATTATATCACACTTCAGTCATAAACGTCTATATGGTACCGAGTTAATACACACTCCCTTAGTTGCAAACTTTTGCACTAGAAGTTACTAAGTCGAGACTAGCTGCACATAATGCTGTTACTTATATGCGTGTGTCACAAGCCGCAGTAGATCTTACGGCCTTACCCTACCATGAACAGCGACCAAAAGACACTTCTTCCACCTCTGCTTGCTCCCCTGTCAACTCTGTCACGTGGCTACCACTGTAGTCAAGTCAGCTCTTAAGTGTTAGTCCACGATTCGCATTTCCTTACAAAATTCTCAACACACTCACTATAAACAAATAAAACCTTACAGTTCCTTTGCATCCCATTCATAAACAGAATAATTTAAGGTATCTTTGAAATCATTATTTAGATAATTGTTTTGCCCTGCAAATCGGAACTGCAGGGACCTAGTCAAGTCCACATCTTTATTCTTCACGCCCAAGCGGTACTGCTAAAATCAATTGACATTCTTACACCATTATATTATCAAACTTTCACGCTAAATACGTACCAATAAACTGGGATAATTAGGTAGAGGGCCGCGCGGGGTAGCCGTGCGGTCTCAGGCGCCTTGTCACGGTTCGCGCGGCTCCCCCCGTCGGAGGTTTGAGTCTTCCCTCGGGCATGAGTGTGTGTGGTCCTTAGCGTAAGTTAGTTTAAGTTTTTAAGTTAGATTAAGCAGTGTGTAAGCTTAGGGACCGATGACCTCAACAGTTTGGTCCCATAAAACGTTACCACAAATTTCCAGTAAGGTAGAGGACTCGTTGTTTTGGCACTGGGACATAACTTATAGAACTAGTGATAATAATTACTTTCTTCCTCAAACGCTCGGAATCGCATGAAACTAAGCCTAACCTAATATTCGATTATAAAAACGACAATGGTCTGTGTAGCTTCTGTGCAAAACTCTGTGCTTGCCTCGTATCACCATGAGACGGTGTCATGTTGCAGCTGCAAGTGCTCGAGTTGTGCGAATGGTATAGCTGCAACACCAATGTTTCTCTTGGAATGTTTGCACGGGTTACTATGTAAACTGTGTACAGTGATATCAAGAAGAGAATTAATCCTACAAATGTCGTTCGGACATTAGGGACAAAATTGCGACGTGTTGAATATGAAAATGAAATCGGGATCGAGCGTGTAGAGTTCGCAGATATGCTATATAGCATAATAATTCAGACGTATAATGGGGATTGCACAGAAATACATGACGTTACGCTGGATATATATACTTATTTTGAAGGACGGGAAGTAACTGAATCTGAAGATGGCTTTTCAAGCAGTACACGACGTTCATCTCCAGAGCGAGATGAATAGCCCACTCAAAGACAGTACGAGCTAACTCCACCTAAACAATAGAGACCCAGTACACTAGAAGATACTGATGAAGGCGTTCTAGAGAACATTTACGAGTATGAAGACTATTGCAATCGTGGCTTCAATTCCTGTACCAAACTATGAGGCTGTATAAATGTATTAAAAGTAAATCAAATTCCAAATTAATTCTAAATTATGTTTCTAGCAAAAGGTGAGGACGAGCTCGTTTCAGAAGAAACAGTCTGCCGGAGTTACAACTGAAAAAGGGCATGTAATACCGCAATTTGATAGAGCAAGGTCGTGTGGCTCTACAGTCCACTACTGGCATCTGCAAGTGTGGGCACTAGAAGCGTCCATCATCAACACTGTCTCTCAGGGGAGGAAAAACTATGGGTAGTGTGTTGCAGCCTCTACATGGCTCTGCCCACAACTACGCAACTGATATGGCTCTATCAGTGACAGGCAGACTAGTAAAGGAGTTATACATCTGTTTTCAAGAGGCACAAGGCACTTTCGTCATCAAATATTTCAAAGAAAGTTGTAACAACCTGCCCAAGAAGCATTCATGTGGAGGCAGGCAAAAAAGCAAAAATGACTAAAGAACACTTGATTCGTTTTCTGACTTTAGTCATTGGCGAACATGTAACAAGTGAAAAGAGCCTTCTGCTGTGTGGTTCCTGGTCAGGTCATACTGATCGTACCCTTCGAAATTCATGTTTACCAAACGAAGATGTCGTTCTGAAGATATTGCCACCGGCAACAACGAACTATTGGCAATTCCTTGATGTTTACTGTTAATATAAGCACTATGTCAAAGGACTGCAAAGACTAAAATACGCCAAACCACAAGTGAAGATACATGATCGTTATTTCATCATCAAACTCTGCACTGTGAATTACAATCAGTTTTCTACACCAAAGTATACGCCACTGCTGTAATATGTTTGGTGATAGGCGGTTGTGACGTTGACATACCCACATCATCATCATTTTGCCTTTTGATATGGACTACTTGGATGTGAAAGTGATTTTGAATGCTAAACCGACGCTTTAGTGAGGTGTGCACATTGTTCCCTTCCACTTTGTTGTAACCATTTCATCGAAATCTCGCATCTGTACTATGAGGACTAATACAAGTACTTTCTGATGTGTCTGATATATATGTTTTGCGCTATTGTTATTACTTTCAGTTGAGGGCATTTGCCACTGTTGATTGAAAATGTAATGATACACTGACGTCATTATTAATTATGTATAACTTCCCTCCAGTGGTACTGATATCTAGCTGTTTCATTCCATTAAAATGCCACTTTCGGCAGAATGCAACGTTTCACACGGAAATGACACAGATCACAGTTTTTTTTATGATCGAGCCGAACACAATCGTTTCCAGTCAATGATCGCTTCAGCTGGACCAGAGGACACAGTCCATTCCATTTGGACACAGCCCTGCTTTGTCGACGACTTGGAACCACGGCTTCGCAAGGTCAGCACCACACTCGAACCTTGCCATCAGCTGCTACCAACTGAAATCGGGACATCTGACCGGGTCATGGTTTTCCATTCGTCTAGGGTCCCTAGACCATTCGTCTAGGGTCAGGATCCCAGGAGGGGAGCTGCAGGCGATGTCGTGATGTTAGTAATCGCATTCGCGTCGGTCGTCTGCTGCCATAGCGCATATCACGCCGCACTGTGCTAACGGATACATTCGTCGTACGTCCCGCATTGATTTCTGCTGTTATTTCACGCAGTGTTGCTTGTCTCTTAGCACTGACAACTCTACGCAAACGCCGCTGCTCTCGGTCGTTAAGTGAAGACCATCGGTCACAGCATAGTCAGCGGTAATAGGTTACGCCTGAAATGTGGTATTCACATCACACTTTTGACACTATGGATCTCGGAATATCAAATTCCGTAACGATTTCCGAAATGGAATGTCCTACGCGCCTAGCTTCACTAACTATTCAGCGTTCAAAGTCTGTTAATTCCCATCATGCGGCCATAATCTGCTCGTAAACCTCTCCACACGAATCATTAGTGTAAAAATTACAGTTCCGCCGATGAACCTTGTATACGCGGCGGTACTAACACCAGCTTATTGCTGCTCCATGAGTTTTGTCCCCTCAGTTTATGCTGCGTGTTTTTGAAACTGAAAGTGAGACCATATATACAGAACATCTTTTAACATCATTGGTTACCATTTTTATGTATCTTCGTCTGGACTGATCACAGTGCTAGTGTCATCCACAAAAAGAACTAATTCTGTTTTTTCCATATTAAATGGAAGGTCATTTGCATATGAGAATTATGTTTAGGGGGCGCTAGCCTCAATTTTACCAACGAAACAACGTTGAAAAGTTACATCTCTGGCACTACTGATCGCCTGATTTGTAGCGTTCCAATTTCACTCAGATAAAACCACTTCATACTTAAAATGTCGTAATCAGGCCAATTCTCTGTTACGTTGTAGATAACCCATCATTAGATGTGGGATTGCAGCTGGTCATAAACGTGTAGAACTAAAGAATACCAACAGTCGTACTTTTTATAAAATATATTAACTACGTGACCGGTTTCAGTACATCAGTAAGTTAAGGCACAACTGTTAAAGATATTAAAAAATGTTACTTAAAAAAAATAACGCTAATGACCGTAGCAGTTTCGCGCCCTAAATTTTAATTTGGGCTTACAGTCTATAATAGGAATGAATACGTATCTTACATTTGTTCATACGTCTGAGGTAATATTTCATCTCTCTCGTTGTTTCAGTGTATTATATCTATTTTGTTTTAACAATATGTATTAATATCTAAACAATAACTTTTATTCGTACATGAAGTATGTGCATAACTACAGTTATCAGTTCCTACACGTGCTTTAATGTTTTCAAATAGCCATTTTAAGGTACCGTAATGTATGATTACAATATCATCAACACTTGTGCACTAATTATAATATATTATATATCTTTTGATTTCTGATGCACAGGGGCCTGAAGATGACATGCATTTTCTACTTTCTGGGCTTGATCATTTAAATACGTTTCTATGGTTTCTTTTTGTGTCATTTCTAAATTGTCCATTCGGTTCGCAAGCTGTTCTACTTCGTCCCGGATGACTGTGTGTGCCGTCTGAAGCGTTTGCACATCTTGTGCTATGTTGCTTAGAATGTTCGGCAGTTCGGCATGGGCTTTCTTTATTTCTGTCATTTCTGAATGTATCTTTTCGAACATTGTACCCCATACTTTCTATTAAGACCTTTTCTCTCTCATCGTTTTGTTCCCTTATCTGATTGACTAGCTGTTCATTCCTCTCTTCCCTCAATCTCTCTCTTTCTTCGTTTTGTTCCCTTATTTGACTGACTAGCTGTTCGTTCTTTTTCTCTAATTTCCGTAAAAATTCAGCAAATGGATCCGGTATTGGTGAGCATACCGGTGTGGTAGTTGTTCTAATCATTGGAAAATTATCACTAGCCCTACTAGTAGCACCTATCGGTTTTATTGTTTTCGTCTGCTGGCTACTTCCTGGCATATCACCGGAAACTACATTGTTTACATTTTCTCCCTCCCGATCACAATTAATATTTAGTAAGTCAGTGTCACTATCCATTTCGCTCAATAATTGCGCATTATTTGTAACATTGGACACATTATCTTGTTGCAGATCTAACACACGTCCAACTTTTCCCATAATGACGATAACTTTCACTGGGCTAACTACAAAATTTGTTCCAAACTACAAATGCGGACTAAGTTCACATTCAATAGGAGATTGAAGCTTTCTGTGTTATCATTGTCGTATCTTCCCTTTCGACGTATCTAACCTATTTTCCTTCTGTCCAACAGGGAACCAGTTCCTCTGTCATATGTAATCTATTTCTGTTTTCCTTCTTCCATCTCAACTCCTAATCTTTCGCTATTATGTCTCTCATATCTTCTGACCAGTCAACATCTTCTCCACATTGATTCCTTCTGTACTGCTGCGACACATTTCTGTTACATGTCATTACTCATATTCGACAAGACCTTAATGAGGATATCGCTTAACACAATTTTAATATGACTGACATTTCTTAAATTAAATATCTTCATTAATATACTAGGTGATTCAGCCGCCCATACAAATGTCGTTTTATGCAGCCAACAATGTTATATCCGGCCTTCAAAAACCACGCGGGACATTTTCATGTTCTCTCGCTCGTTAAGCGAAAACTATGAGCCCTACAGAAAAAATGAACAGGTCGTTTTTGTGGGAAATTTGATAGTTAAATGTTGTACTGGGATATGTTTTCGCAAAAGGCCGCAGTTTTTTAGTTACTCGAGAAAAACGTACAAAAGTGACTTTAAAAAACACTCCCATTCCCACACTCAGCCCCACCGATCATCATTTCTAGTAAGTTGTTCATGGCAGTCCGTCCTACCACTGCACAAAAACTTGCAACTGCACGAATTATTTCCCACATTCGATCTTTCTGGATTTCATTGAGTAGTTTTATTAAACCACCTGCTTAGTAGGGCACTTACAAATTATAGAATTGACGTTCGTGTAAATTTTATCTAACAATTTTGTTAATTTTAACAGCATAAAATAAACGACTACGTCGATGTATTCGTCAGACCTCCCGACTACTGAATTACTGTTCTCGTAAGGGTTACGTTTAGATCGAATTGTTAATGCAATTAGTTTTAGAGCAACGTTTACAAAATTCGTTTTTCTTTCATTGTCCTCAAGAGGACGTTTACGTTAGTAATGTTAAGGAAAGTGACGACTGTGCTGGTGGCGGAATAGCCCAGTCAATAGAGAGAAAAGTAGGTCGAATATCGGGAATAGTTCGTACAGTCAAAAAATATTGTGCGGTGGTAGGATGGAGTGCCAAGCACAACATACTAGAACTCCTGACCGGTGGGGGCTGAATGTGGCAGTGGGAGTGCTTTTGAAGGTCACTTTTGTAGGTTTTTCTTGAGTAATTCGGAAACTATGGCATCTTATGAAAACGTGTCACTGTTCAATATTTAACTAGATTAAATTTCCTTCAAAAAGGTTCAGTTATTTTTTTTCTATAGGACTAATAGTTTGCGCTCAGCGAGCGATAGAATATTAAAATCTCGGCGTGGTTTTTGAAGGGCAGATGTAACATAGCGGGTTGCATAAAACGAAATGGTTATCCATAGCTGAATCATCCTGTGTTCTGAATGACTTCGAGGACATCAAGACATTGGATACACATAACAGGAATTTATTTAGGAACAAGATTCAGAAACTGTTCTTCAGGGACGAAAAAGAGAGAAACTTCGAAGGCCTCCTGAAGCAGAGACCAGAAGATAGGAAACGAATGTGGGCGATGAGGAAGAAGAATACACCCAACAACAATTAAATGGTTCAAATGGCTCTAAGCACTATGGGACTTAACATCTGAGATCATCAGTCCCCTAGACTTAGAACTACTTAAACCTAACTAACCTACGGACATCACACACATCCATGCCCCAGGCAAGATTCGAACCTGCGACCGTAGCAGCAGCGCGGTTCCGGACTGAAGCGCCTAGAACCGCTCGGCCACAACGGCCGGCCAACAACAATTGACATATTGATTTAAGGTGCTCTGTAAAAGACCGGTTCGAAGGAATAAATATATTATCACTTTTACTATTATTCATATTATTATGACAATTATTTTCATGTGATATAACGTTGTAATGTCGACTCACGAAGGATGTCTGGGCATATGTAAGCCAGGTACATACATTCATAAATAAATAAACAGGTAATGGGAATTTCAATTACAAATTGTTGGCCATTTCTGCAATGTAAAGCTTATAACATAAGAATAAATAGCTATTGTGCTTGGCAGGTCTGAGTGACTTTTTTTTTTTGGGAGGGGGGCGGGGCAGGAATGACGTATACATCGAAATAAAATTCATGTTAAGAAATGAAATTCACCTGAAGGTTAACTGTAACGAGGGGATCAATATTCTTTAGGAATATAAATCTGAACTTAATTAATTGGGGCCTCGTTCTCTGTTATTCTACAGTGAGCACTCATGCATTCCTCTCGGCATGCAGCAAGACTGACTTGAATTGTAGTGTCACAAAGTGACAAATAAACTAATCCAGTAAGAGTTCTCATACACTGAAGAGCCAAAGAAACTGGTATACCTGCCTAATATTGTATAGAGACACCGCAACATTGGACAGATGGCCGTTGAGGCGTACGGTGTGAAACGTCGTGTAGGGCCCCCGCGACCACGCAGAAGTGCCGCAACACGACGTGGCATGGGCTCGACTAATGCCTGCAGTAGATCTGGAGGGAACTGAAACCACGAATCCTGCAGGACTGTCCTTAAATCCGTAAGAGAACGAGAGGGGGAGATCTCTTCTGAACAGAACGTTGCAAGGCATCTCAGATATGCACAATAATGTTGATGTCTGGGGAGTTTGGTGGCCAGCGGAATTTTACCTGGAGCCACTCTGTAGCAATTCTGGACGTGTGGGTTGTCGCATTGACTTGCTGGAGTTGTCCAAGGCCGTCGGAATGCACAATGGACATGAATGGATGCAGCGCATCAGTCAGGATGTGTCACCTGTCAGAGTCGTAGCTAGACGTATCAGGTGTCCCGTATCACTCCAACTACACGCGCCCCACACCATTACAGAGCCTCCACCAGCTTGAACAGCCCCCTGCTGATATGCGGGATCCATCCACGTGAGGCGTAAAGCTTTGTGTGGTGCAGTCATCAAGGGTACATGGGTGGGCCTTGGGCTCCGAAAGCCCGTATCGATGATCTTTTGTTGAATGGTTCGCACGCTAACGCTTGTTGACAGCTGAGCATTGAAATCTGCAGCGGAAGGATTGCACTTCTATCACACTGGATGATTCTCTTCAGCCGTCGTTGGTCCCGTTCTTGTAGGATCTTTTTCCGGCCGCAGCGATATCAGAGATTTGATGTTTTACCGAATTCCTAATATTCACGGTACGGGAAAATTCCCATTACTTTGGAGATGCTATTTCCTATCGCTCGTGCCACGTTCAAACTCACTTAAATTTGATAACCTGCCACTGTAGCAGCAGTAACCGACTCAACAACTGCGCCAGACACTTCTTGTCTTATATAGGCGTTGCTGATCGCAGCGCCGTCTTCTGTCTGTTCACTTATATCTGTATTTGAATACGCATGCGTATACCAGTTTCTTTTGTGCTTCAGTGTACTATTTTTCCTACACACATCGGAGTAAATGTACATACAAGCCAGACGGCCCGTGTATGAAGATGAACGAAGTGATTCTGTTTCAGAAGTGCCCGGGCGGTAAAAACGAGGTTCCCGAGCAGTGGCTGAGCGGAACCGAACGGGGGACCTTCAGGTAGCGGAGCGGCGCTCACCTTGCAACAGGTCGCGCAACGACCACGGAAATTACCTCCCATCTGGTGCGAGGTCGGTCAGTGATCAGTCTTTCCGGTAGACTGCCGCGTGACTGAGAGCAGTTCTGTAGCCTGTGTGTCCTATAAGAGCGGGCGATACTTCTGTCCGATTTGCTGTCTCCGCTACTGCACTCTCACTTTACAGTTAGCTGCGGCCTTCACTGTCTTGTCGCTCATACATTATCAACACACATACACACACACACACACAAACACACACACACACACACACACACTGAACAGCTGGGCACGGATGTCTAGAGAGGACTAAATCTGTAAGTGAATGTTCTTCTGGGAATGGTACGGGTCACAATTTTTACCGTACTTCGAAAGCGCCTCTGATTCATACGACGTTAATAATAACAACAATAGAATGTATAAAATGATTTAATACTCGTATAATTCTAACCATTAAACAAATAATTAGGTGCATAAAATGTCAAATAAAAAGATAATGCTAATGTTTGTTGATTTTAAAAAGCCTTATGGAAGGATAAACCGAGATTCCGTCCACAAACCTATTAATGAATTTGCAGTAGATAGGATGGGTTGGGTTTTTTTGGGGGAAGAGACGAAATAGCGATGTCATCGGTCTCAACGGATTAGGGAAGAACGGGTAAGGAAGTGGGCCGTGCCCTTTCAAAGGAACCATCCCGGCATTTGCCTGGAGCAATTTCGGGAAATCACAGAAAACCTAAATCAGGATGGCCATACGCGGGATTGAACCGTCGTCCTCCCAAATACGAGTCCAGTAGCAGAAAATAAAACAAATTCTTACAAACACAGTATCTCAAGTTAAATTTCTTGGATCAGCTTCTAATACCTTCCAAATTTTGTCAGAATACAGCCAAGGAGATGGTTTATCACCACTATTATTCAACTGCGCGCTGGATAAGTTGTAAGAGAGTGAGAAATAAAGAAAGAAAAATGAAAAGGTAAGAACTACATAAACGTAAGTGCTCTAAAGAAGCAACAATTATTTTGGCATTGCCGACGATCTCGTAATAACAGATGGAACCTTAGAGAGTACAATGAAAATACTGGAACTACTGAAGGGGGCAGCTCAAAAGGCAGGCCTACAAATATCTTTTTAAAAGACATAATTAATGAAAACAGCTCACCAAGAGTTTTAAAAACTAAGTATGGCAACATCAAGAATTACAGACAACCTTAAATATCTGGGTAACAATGTAAACATAAGAAGTGAAAAAGAAGCAGTTAAAATCAGAACTTAAAAAATGAAAACACCATCATGAAATTGAAAAACACGTACAATACAAAAACGTTATTTCTAAGGATGTTAAATTAAGACATTATATACACATCAAAAAAAGTGTTGCATCACGTCGGTTTCGAGAGTTCCGGAACCTGTCCAGAAAAGTGGAATAGCGTTCAACATAAACATCATTTCCGGTCTTTTTATTGCTCGTGAAAACCACACATTGCATGTTGTACCACCATACAGCGAGACCTTCAGAGCTAATGGTCCTGATTGCTGTACACACCAGTACCTCTAATACCAAGAAGCACGTCCTCTTGCACTGATGCATGCCTGTATTCGTCGTGGCATACTATCCACAAGTTCTTTAAGGCATTGTTGGTCTAGATTGTCCCACTCCTCAACGGCGATTGGGCGTAGATCCCTCAGTGGGTCACGTCGTCCACAAACAGAACTTTTCAATCTATCCCAGGCATGTCCGATACAGTTCATGTCTGGAGAACATGCTGGCCACACTAGTCGAGCGATGTCGTTATCCTGAAGGAAGTCACTCACAAGGTGTGCACGATGGGGTCGCCAATTGTCATGCTGCCGACATAGTTGCACTATCGGCCGGAGGATGGCATTCACATATCGTACAGCCGTTACGGTGCCTTCCATGACCACCCGTGGCGTATGTCGGCCCTACGTAATGCCACCCCAAAACAGCAGGGAACCTCCACCTTGCTGCACTCGCTGGACAGTGTGTCTAAGGCGTTCAGCCTGACCAGATTGCCTCCTAACACGTCTCTGACGACAGTCCGGTTGAAGGCATGTGCGACACTCATCGGCGAAGAGAACATGATGCCAATCCTGAGAGGTCCATTCACATGTTATTGTACCCATACTGCGCTGCATGGTGTCGTGGTTGCAAAGATGGACCTCGCCATTCACGTCGGGAGTGAAGTTGCGCATCATGCAAGCTACTGCGCACATTTTGAGTCGTAACACGACGTCCTGTGGCTGCACGAAAAGCATTATTCAGTGCGGAGGCGTTGCTTTCAGGGTTCCTCCGAGCCATAATCCGCAGGTAGCGGTCATCCACTGCAGTAGTAACCCTTGGGCGGCCTGAGCGAGGCTTGCCAACGACAGTTCCTGTCTGTATCTCCTCCATGTCCGAACAACATCACATTGGTTCACTCCGAGACGCCTGGTCACTTCCCTTGGTGAGAGCCCTTCCTGGCACAAAGTAACAATGCGAAAGCGATCGAACCGCGGTATTGACCGTCTAGGCATGGTTGAACTACAGACAACACGAGCCGTGTACCTCCTTCCTGGTGGAATGACTGGAACTGATCGTCTGTCGGATCCCCTCCGTCTAATAGGCTCTGCTCACGCATGGTCGTAAAATGAAACATCTACAGACATCGTTATTTTACACTGAAGACCCAAAGAAACTGGTACAGCTGCTACCGTCGTGTAGGGCCCCTGCGAGCACGCAGAAGTGCCACAACACTGCGTGGCATGGACTCGACTAATGTCTGAAGTAGTGCTGGAAGGAACTGAAACCATTAATCCTGCAGGACTGTCCATATATATTCGGGGGTGGAGATCTCTTCTGAACAGCACGTTAGAACGCATCTCAGATATGTTCAATAATGTTCATGTCTGTAGAGTTTAGTGGCCAGTGGAAGTGTTTAAACTCATAAGATGTTCCTGGTGCCACTCTGTAGATATTCTGGACGTGTGGGGTGTCGCATTGTCCTGCTGGAATTTTCCAAAGCAGTCGGAATGCACAATGGACCTGAATGTATGCAATTGATCAGACAGGTTGCTTATGTACGTGTCACCTGTCAGAGTAGTATCTAGACGTATCAGGGGTCCCATATCACTCCAATAAGCATACGCCCCACACCATTACAGAGCCTCCACCAGCTTGAAAAGTCCCCTGCTGACACACTGAGTCCATGGATTCACGAGGTTGTCTCCATACCCATACAAGTCCATCCGCTCGATGCAATTTGAAACGAGACTCGTCCGACCAGGCAACATGTTTCCTGTCATTAACAGTCCAATGTCGGTGTTGACGGTCCCAGGGGAGGCTTGCAGTCATCAAGGATACACGAGTGGGCCTTCGGCTCCGAAAGCGCATGTCGAAGATGTTTCGTTGAACCGTCCGCACGCGGACACTTGTTGATGGCCCAGAAATTTACAGAAGGGTTGCACATCTGTCACGTCGAACTATTCTCTTCTGTCGTTCTTGGTCCCGTTCTTGCAGGATCGTTTTCCGGGCGCAGCGATGTCGAAGACTTGATGTTTTATCCGATTCCTGATATTCACGGTACACCGGTGAAATGGTCGTACGGAAAAATCCTCACTTGATCGCTGCCTCGAAGATGCTGTGTTCCATCGCTGGTGCGCCGACTATAACACCACGTTCGTACTCACTTAAATCCTAAAAGCAGCAGTACCGATCTAACAACTGCTCCAGACACTTTTTGTCTTCTATAGGCAGTTGCCGACCCCAGCGCCGCATTCTGCCTGTTTACATATCTCTGTATATGAATACGCATGCCTATACCAGTTTCTTTGGTGGTTTAGTGTATTATATTGCAGCCAGATTCAGTGACTCAGTGCACCGTCATCTGGCGGTAATTGACGCTGAAGGAGTCAAAAAAATGTGTGTGAAATCTTATGGGACTTAACTGCTAGGGTCATCAGTCCCTAAGCTTACATACTACTTAACTTAAATTATCCTAAGGACAAACACACACACCCATGCCCGAGGGAGGACTCGAACCTCCGCCGGGACCAGCCGCACAGTCCATGACTGCAGCGCCTAAGACTGCTAGGCTAATCCCGCGCGGCGCTGAAGGAGTCAGTTAAGGGCTGCAGACGGTGTATTGAGTCATTGGTTGCAGTATAACAACATCAAAACGACGACTGTAAGTGTTTCATGTTGTTACGTTAGTGAATGGCGGAAGTCCCGCGGACCAACAGGCACGAGGATGGGCATTAGCGCCATTCCATGTTACAATGTTTGTTCCCCAATGGCGATGCTGTGTTGTAAGTCGACAGGGCCTCCTGTTCACATAGCTCGCGTCGTCTAGGATCGGTGTTGTGAGCACGAGAATGAATCGTCACGATCGGTCTGGCTATCACACTCGCCAGATCTAAATATTATTGACCCTTTGTGGTCTACTTCGGAGCGTTTGCCATTCACCTCCATTATCGTTACCTGAACTTGCCGGTAGGAAGAATGCTCTAAGATTCCCTTAAAAATCATACAGGTCCCGAATAAAGCATTCTGAGATGACTGGAAGCTGTTGTGAGTTCTAACGGTTTTCCAGCAGCGTATTAGGCACGGCAGTGTATGTGTTTTTGGTTGTTCGGGACTTTTGGTCCGCCCGCTGTACTTGTATTATGTGACGTGCTCAAGACGTTCATCTTCCAGCTGTGTGTACAAAGAGGAAGTTTGAAAGTCAAGAAGTTGGCGACAGGGCGGCAGTAATTCAACTCTATTTTCGCGGCAGTGCGACAGGAGTAAAAAACAAGGAAGAGAAGAGAAAGAGCGCAACGGGGCCCCACGCTGGCCGGCGACCTCGCCCAAGAGCAGCGCGTGTCGGCGGAGCAGCGGCGGCTGCGTGCGAGTGTGAGCCGTCAGTTTTAGCGGTGACGGCGTGTGGGCGGGCAGCCTGCCACCAGGGGAGCGCCCACTGTGCTGCCGAGGGGGCGGCTTCCGCCTGCCACCGGGCGGCGTGGTCGCGGTGAGGTGGACACGAGCGAGGAGTGCTGCCTCCAGCCAAAGAGGCTGACAAATTATCACGTACCGTACTTTAAATGGACAAACCTACATTTGTATTCAAAAGGGTCTTTCTGCTAAGTCTACCAAGGCAGCACCAACTTACTGAGCACCTAATAAAATCTTTAAATGATAAAAATAAAATTTTAGAAGAAAAAATCCAGTAGAACGTATTTAAGAATCCCTGCAGAAAAAAATCATATTTTTAACAAACACTGAAAATGGGTGGAAATTTCTTAAAACAGATGATATGATGATATCCTCTCTTGAGGCAAGCTGGCTTACAGCTGTTGTAATTGGTCCTTGACATCCTGGTTACTGGCCGAACTGGTCCCACACGTATTGAATTATTGCTGACCACGAGTGTACGTCATCATTTGGTATTTTTCGATAATTATTTGGTCTCGGTTGAAACAGTTTCTTTTTTTAATTTTTTACTAATAACCGAGTAAAACCACCGAAATATCATTTAGCCATGTTATCATTGCTAAACTGTATCGTTTTTAAACAAAAAACATTTTTTTAAGGGGGGTAGGACGTCGAACGGGCCGACTTGGAGCAGGAGAGGCTTAACAGGACATTTTAATTTCCAGTGTCTATACTTTTACAAATAATCTCATAAAACTTCGTCAGCATCACCAGGAAGGATTCAGGATTCACACTCATTTCAGTGGAATTTCGAAAACATAACAAAATAATTTTTTTACATGTGAATTTCTTTCATTTTTTCACTTACTTATGGCTGCCTTTGTTGCTATAGGTACACTTTTCTTCATACGTTAGAGAGATTCTTCGATGAATTTTGCACAGCATACATACCATACTTACAGGTGTATGAAACTATAGAATTTATTTAATTTATGAAAAAACGAATGAGCTGTTATATTTTAAAACACAAATTTTATAGTTAATTACCTCAATTTTTACCACAGTTTTTAATAGATGTTGAAAATTCTAGACTTTCATACATCTTTAAGTATGGTTTGTATGCTGTTCAAAATTCATCGAAGAATCTCTCATACTTATGAAGAAAAGTGTACCTATAGCAACAAATGCTGCCTTTAGTAAGTGAAAAAAATGATGAAATTTCACATGTGAAGAAAATTATTTCGTCATGTTTTCGAACTTCCACTGCTATTAGTGTGAATTCTGAATCCTTCCTGGTCATGCTGACAAAGTTTTATGAATGTATTTGTAAAAGTATAGACACTGAAAATTAAAATGTCCTGTGGTGCCTCTGCTGCTCCAAGTCGGCCCGTTTGACGTCCTACCCCCCCTTAAACGCAGTGATTTTTATTCGTAAAATTTGCATTAGTATGAAATATCGCGTTACTATAGAAAATAGAAAAAGTTATCAGTGCTATTTAATATCAATACCGACAGAAACGAGCAACCGGCCGCGGTGGCCGAGCGGTTCTAGGCGCTTCAGTCCGGAACCGCGCTACTGCTACGGTCGCAGGTTCGAATCCTGCCTCGGGCATGGATGTGCGTGATGTCCTTAGGTTATTTAGGTTTAAGTAGTTTTAAGTTCTAGGGGAGTAATGACCTCAGATGTTAAGTCCCATAGGGCTCAGAGCCATTTTTTTAGAAACGAGCAATAAACACATTGGATAAGAAATGGTACAGCATTCAAATGGTACTGCATTCCTTTGACCCAATAATGTCCCTGTTGCCGAGAGTAATGGCGTATACGTGCAGTGTACAAGTCATTCCCACACCTGGTCTATGTAGTAGTCTCTCACTGTCATCGCCAGATATCCGTTGTATTGCAGAACGACACTAACCCTACTCTAGAAATATTTTTGCAAAGTGACGAAGCAATGGAATACAATGCTTCATTCGCTTTAAAATATTACAGATTTATCTGCCATTTCTATCAAATAATAAACGTAGCTGATCTTCTGCCTACGTCTACATAATTTTTGCTTTATCTGCTTGTATCCCTTGAAAACGGACAAATTAACACGAAAAACAGAGCTCTCTGACTTCAGTTTTCACCCTTTAGCTCTGTGTTCGTAATGCCCAAACAGTCGTGTGATCCCTGACTACAATACGATTTCTGAGCAGAGTTTCAAAAATTAGAATCAATATCAGAATACTGCTGTTTTTTTTTGTGGTATTCACCACTTATCACTTTTCGAGAAAAGAGGCGAACGGTGCCTGTTGCCTGTTTAATTTAATATTTTCTTTCAATGTATCTTTAAACTGAGTGAGTCATACTTTTTTCGATTTCTACGTTTATTACAGGAAATAATACGAATAAAAAAGCGTCATTCGGTTATTTCAGAAAGCGATTATTTTGAGCGATATTAACAGTCAGGTTAAAGTAGCGTGGAGAGAAAACGAGATAACCGAAAACCTGTTATTTCAGCGATAACCGCCATCTGTACCTCATCATCGCGCAGACAGTTTATAGAGTGCCACGTGTGAACAAATATGCTGTTGATATGTGGCACCAGGATACTGAAACTTAGGAAGTAACACATAAGCACGCGGGATGTCGGTGATGTACTGTTGTATCGTTCGAGTTCCCTCCATCACAACCAGCCGCGACCCGAAGACATTCCCCGCACCATGACGTCAGCTGTGACCGCTAGGCCTCTACAAAACATTGGAAGAGTGGAATCTCTTTCTCTGGGTCGCAGCCGTACCCGCAGAAGACGATCATCCGGGATAGTCTATAACCGCGATCTATCGATAAACGCAATGCGACTCCCACCGTCAAGTGTCGTGCGGAGTGTAGCTGTAGACGTCATTCGTGAGCTGTCCATGCTCCTCAGTCACAGTATCACTCTAACCGCAACCATCCGTGTTGAGATGTTTATGGCAGCCTATGCATAGGATGGTAATTTCCTCGTCAAGCTGATGCTGGTCTCGTGCTGTACTACTTATTCTCGGATGGCAGGTGCAAAAAATGCCTCTGAGCACTATGGGACTTAACATCTTAGGTCATCAGTCCCCTAGAACTTAGAACTACTTAAACCTAACTAACCTAAAGACATCACACACATCCATGCCCGAGGCAGGATTCGAACCTGCGACCGTAGCAGTCCCGCCGTTCCGGACTGCAGCGCCTAGAACCGCAAGACCACCGCGGCCGGCATGGCAGGTGCGGATGTGAAGCGGTTATCATCCACTTGGTGCACAATTTGGCGCTCCTCCCTTCTGGTGGTCCGGCGTGGTCAACCTGAACCTTGACTACGACTATGTCACATGGATATACGCAAGTTTACAAAGAAGATTACAGACATTTTTCCATTCAAAAAGCGCTCAGTAAATGCAGTTGACCATTGGAGGCAAGAGTAAAATGAATTTTCGAAGCACACACTTTGTAAATGTTCTGACTGTGAGAGGTTGCATTTTATCATCAGTATTCTTGCTTCTCAATCGCGGTCTCCGCCCATGGTAATTGATATTGAGCTGGAATACGCTAAACCAGGGATTCCCAAAATGGTCGATATCGACCCCTTGGGGTCGATATCGGTTCCCTAGGGGTCGACATAAACGAAAACTGATTTTGGGGTCGACGAGGTCAAAAAATCGACCCCTATTAAATTAACACAAGTTCTTATTTAAAACTTTCAAGATAGGTAGGTACTGTATTGTTTATGTTGTGTTACGTGTACTAAGAATAATTAATATTTTTGTAGGAAATTGTTGTAGTGAAGTAAAGTTTCAAGTTCGTACAAGATGAAAAACTCGGCAAGTCTGTGTGGACAAGTTTGTGCAAGATAATGTGTTCGAGCGTACGTCTTTTTATTTCGTTAAATTTTGATTAGAAAATGAAGTCAACTTTACTCACTTAACCAAGTGCAAAGTTTTCCAATTGGTACCTTAGTACCTAGGTATTTTGTATCAATAGGAAAAAACTAAAGTTAGGCCCCCTTATTCATTATAGTCTGCTAACTTAAAGCATTGCTAATTCTCACTCTGTCTTCTTCTATTGACCTAAGTCAGAATGAAAACCGAGCGAGGTGGCGCAGTGGTTAGACACTGGACTCGCATTCGGGAGGACGACGGTTCAATCCCGCGTCCGGCCATCCTGGTTTAGGTTTTCCGTGATTTCCCTAAATCGCTCCAGGCAAATGCCGAGATGGTTCCTTTCAAAGGGCACGGCCGACTTCCTTCCCTAATCCGATGAGACCGATGACCTCGCTGTCTGGTCTCCTTCCCCGAAACAACCAACCAATCAGAATGAAAAATAACACTCTGTAGCAGCTGTTTTAAGTTAGCGGACCATTATGAATAAGGGGTTTGATCTTAAAAGTAGGTAATTTGGCCATGGGGGTCTGATGTAACAGTTCATTTTGGAAAAGGGGTCACTTGTCCAAAATAGTTTGGGGATCCCTGCGCTAAACGTTTGAAGACTTACCATATTTGTAGCGTCTGACAAGACGATTGTCACCGAGGAAAGCTTATAAATTATTTTCTGACTGCATACAGTTTCAGCTACCTACGTGTAAACTACTTGGAGATTCTTAGCACCAACTCCAACAAAGACGATACACACTGTGGTAACAAAAGTCATGGGACAGTGACTTGCACGCATGCAGACAGCGGTAGTACCGCGTACACAAGGTATAGGAGGGCAGTTCGTTCGCAGACCTGTACTCAGGTGATTCTAGTCAAAAGTTTTCCTACGTAATCACGTCCGCACGACGGGATTTATCAGAATTTGAACTCGGAATGGTAATAGGAGTTGGACGCATAGAACGTTCCATTTCTGAAATCGTTGGAGAATTCAGTATTCCGAGGTCCACAGCGCCAAGAATGCGTCGATTATTCCGAATTTCAAACATTACCTTTCACCATGGACAATGCAGTAGCCGACGGCCTTCACTTAACAATCGAAAGCAGCGTTGTTTGCTTGCAGTTACCAGTGTTCACAGACAAGCAACACTGCTTGAAATATCCGCAGAAGTAAGTGTGGGACGTACGACAAACATATTCGTTAGGATAGTGCGAAGAAATATGGCGTTAATGGGCTATAGCAACAGATGACCGACGCGAGTGCCTTTGATACCATCATGACATCACTCGCAGCGCTTCTCCTAGTCTTTTGACCATATTGGTTCGTCCTTAGACGACAGGAAAACCGTGACCTGGTCAGAAGAGTCCCAGTTTCAGTTGGTAAGAGGTCATAGTAGGGTTCGATTGTGGCGCAGACCCCACGAAGCCATGGACCTAAGATGGCAACAAGGCACTCCCCAAGCTGGTGCTGGCTGTATAATGGTTGTGTTTACTTGGAATGGACTTTGACTGGCAACGGTTATGTTCGGCTACTTGGAGACCATTTGCAGACATGCATGGTCTTCACGGTACCAACAACTATAGAATTTTTATGGATGACAATGGGCCATGTCACTGGGTCACCACTGCTCGCGACTGTGTTGAAGAATATTCCAGACAATTCGAGCGAATGATTTGGTCACCTAGATCGACCGACATGAGTACCATCGAACTTGTGGGACACAATACAGAGGTCAGTTTGTACTCAAAATGCTGCACCAACACCACTTTCGCAATGATGAACCGCTATAGAGGCAGCATTACTCAATATTTTATGCAGCGGACTTCCAACGACTTTTTGAATCCATGCCATGTCGAGCCGGTGCACTACTCTGGGCGAAAGGAGGTACGGCATGGTATTACAAGCTATCCCGTTGCTTTTGTCACCTCTGAATATTATGTTTGTAGCGTTTGATAACATGGATCAAATGGCTCTGAGCACTATGGGACTTAACATCTGAGGTCATCAGTCCCCTAGAACTTAGAACTACTTAAACCTAAGTAACCTAAGGACATAACATACGTCCATGCCCGAGGCAGGATTCGAACCTGCGACCACAGCGGTCGCGCGGTTCCAGACTGAAGCGTCTAGAACCGCTCGGTCACAACGGCCGGCTTGATAACATGATTGTCTGGAGAAACCCACGTCCCATTCAAAATTCCACTACTAAATTGTTTCGTCCAACTATCGATACATCGAAAATTTCATGTTTCGTAATTTTACCTCCGATACTCCCTCAGTATCGGTATCAGGCGTCGATATGTCGACACCTCAGAAAATTTTGCATCTTTAAAATTGTACCGTTTTCCAGCATTGCTGCCGATTGGTTTCCGTTACACTGTAGTAATTCGATGTGTTGACAGGTCAGTTGCAGTGCCTTCGCGGTCCAACAAAGTTGGGAAACCGCCATCCTCGTTCTCCGCATAGCGGCAGACGGCTTGTGGAATTGCACCGTCGTCGGTTTTCACAGCTAGTGGCTGTGCTGGCGTCTCCCTGACACCAGTTCTGCCAAGAGAAACAACCGCAGCGCCACGTGGCAGCCTACGGCCTTCAGCCACTTGAGAAGCGCTCAGTTTAACGACCTGAGACAATGTGTCCCCCATTGTTCGCTCAATATTGTTGTACTCGTCGGTGGCAGGGAGAGCGGTTATCGCTGAAACAACCGGTCTTTGGTTATAGTGGTTTTTCCCACGCCAGTCTAGCGTCGTTGTTAAAACCGCTCAAAATAACCTGACAAAAAAACCTAGGGGACTGATGACCTCAGATGTTAAGTCCCATAGTGCTCAGAGCCATTTGATCCATGTTATCAAAATTCTGACATAATTTTTTTTTCGTTTTAATTCGTAGTATTTCCTGTAATAAACGTAGAAATCTAACCAATATTTAAAAATTTTAACTGTATCAGCTTCAAGATACACAGAAACAAAATATTAATTGAAATACGTAGCAAATAAAAGAAAACTTAGTCCGTCCACGCATGGCCGCTTTTCTCAAAAAGTGGTAAGAGGTTGAATCTACAAAAAATCGCCAGTATACTCCTAATGATTCTAATTTTTTGAAACTCTGCTCAAAAATACTGTCTTAGCCGTGGATCATACCACAATTTGAGCATTATGAATAGTCAGCGCTAAAAGGGCGAAAACAGAGGTTGAAGAACTATTTTTTTCGTCGTAATTTGTCAGTTTGCAAGGGCTTTTTTTTGCGTAAAAAGTCTTCTGAGTGGTTTGATACGGCCTGCCACGAATTTCTCTCCTGTGCCAACCTCTGTGCCAGAGTAGTATTTGCAACCTTCATCCTCAATTATCTGTTGGATGTATTCCAATCTCTGTGTTCCTCTACAATTTTTGCTCTCTACAGCTCCCTCTAGTACCATGACAGTCAGTCCCTGATGTATTAACAGATATCCTATCATCCTGTCCCTTCTCCTTGTCAGTGTTTTCCACGTATTCCTTTCCCCTAGGATTCTGCGCAGAACCTCCTCATTTCTTATCTTATCAGTCCACCTAATTTTCAACATGCGTCTGTAGCACCCCATCTCAAATGTTTCGATTCTCTTCTGTTCAGGTTTTCCCACTGTCCATGTTTCACTATTATACAATGCTGTGCTCCAAACGTATATTTTCAGAAATTTCTTTCTCAAGGTAAGGCCTATGTTTGATACTAGTAGACATTTCTTGGTCAGGAATCCCTTTTTTTCCAGTGATAGTCTCCTTTTGATATCCTCCTTGCTCTGTCCGTCATTGGTTATTTTGCTGCCTAGGTAGCAGAATTCCTTAACTTCATCTACTTCGTGACCATCAGTCCCGGTGTTAAGTTTCTCGCTGTTCTCATTTCTGCTACTTCTCATTACTTTCGCCTTTCTTCGATTTACTCTCAATCAGTATTCTGTACTCATTAGAATGTCCATTCCATTCAACAGATCATGTGATTGTTCTTCACTTTCACTCAGGATAGTGACTTCAGCGAATCATATCATAGCCAGCCGCTGTGGCCGAGCAGTTCTAGGTGCTTCAGTCCGGAACCGCGCGCTGCTACGGTCGCAGGTTCGAATCCTGCCTCGGGTTTGGATGTGTGTGATGTCCTTAGGTTAGTTATGTTTAAGTAATTCTAAGTCTAGGGGACTGATGACCTCAGATGTTAAGACCCATAGTGATTACAGCCATTTGAACCATTTTTTAATCGTATCATTGTAGCCTTTCACCTAAAATTTAATTACACGCCTGAACCTTTCTTTTATTTCCGTCATTGGTTCTACGAGGTACAGATTGAACAGTGGGGCCTAAAGACTTCACTCCTGTCTTACACCCTTTTTAATGCGACCATTTCGTTCTTGGTCGTTCACTCTTATTATTTCTCCTTTGCTGTTTGCACATATTGCATATTACCCGTCTCTCCCTATAAGTTATCCCTACTTTTCTCAGAATTTCGAACATCTTGCACCATTTTAAATTGTCGAAGCTTTTTCTAGGTCGACAAATCCTATGAACATGTCTTGACTTTTCTTTAGTCTTGCTTCCATTATCAACCGCAACGTCAGATTTGCCTCTCTGGTGCCTTTACCTTTCCTAAAGCCAAACTGATCGTCATCTAACATATCGTCAATTTTCTTTTCCATTCTTCTGTATATAAGTCTTGTCAGCAACTTGGATGCATGAGCTGTTAAGCTGATTGTGCAACCATTCTCGCACGTTTCAGCTCTTGCAGTCTTCGGAATTGTGTGGATGATATTTTTCCGAAAGTCAGACAGTATACTGCCAAACTCATACATTCTACACACCAACGTGAATAGTTGTTTTATTGCCGCTTCCCCCAATGATTTTGAAATTCTGATGGAATGTTATCGATCACTTCTGCCTTATTTGATCATAAGTCCGCCAAAGCTCTCTTTAAATTCTGATTCTAGCACTCGCTCACCAATCGCTTCTAAGTCGACTTATGTTTCTTCTTCTATCACATCAGACAAATCTTCCCCCTCATACAGGCCTTCAATGTACTCTTTCCACCTATCCGCTCTCTCCCCTGCATTTAACAATGGAATTCCGGTTGCACTGTTAGTGTTACCACCCTTGCTTTTAATTTCACCGAAGCTTGTTTTGACTTTTCTATATGCTGAGACAGTCCTTCCGACTGTCATTTCTTTTTCGATTTCTTCACATTTTTCATGCAGCCATTTCGTCTTAGCTTTCCTGCAGTTCCTATTTATTTCATCCTCAGCGACTTGTTTTTCTGTATTCCTGAATTTCCCTGAACGTTTTTGTGCTTCCTTCTTTCATCGATCAGCTAAAGTATTTCTTCTGTTACCCATGGTTTCTTTTCACTTACCTTCTTTGCACCTATGTTTTTCTTTCCAGCTTCTGTGATTGCCCTTTTTAGACATGTCAATTCCCCTTCAACGGTGCTGCCTACTGGTTCATTCTTCATTGCTGTATCCACAGTTTTAGAGAACTTCAAGTGTATCATGTCATTCCTTAGTACTTCCGTATCCCATTTCTTTGCGTATTGACTCTTCCTCTCTAATCTCTTACACCTCAGCCTACTCTTCATCATTACTTCATTGTGATGTAAGTCTATATCTGCTCCTGGGTACGCCTCACAATCCTCAATCTGATTTCGGAATCTCTGTCTGACCATGCTGTAATCTAAGTGAAATCTTCCGATATCACCTGGTCTTCCCAAGTACACCTCCTCCTCTTGAGATTCTTGGACAGAGCATCCGCTATTATTACCTGAAATTTATTACAGAACTCAAGCAGTCTTTCTCCTCTCTCATCCTTGTCCCAAGCCCATGTCTTCTGTAACTTTTTCTTCTACTGCTTCCCCTACAACTGCATTCCAGTCTCCTATGACTATTAAATTCTCATCTCCCTTTGCGTATTTATATTACCCTTTCAGTATCCTTGTTTTCAGCTTGCGAAGTCAGCATGTATATCTGAACTATAGTTGTCTGTGTTGGTTTGCTGTCGATTCTGATAAGACTAACTCTACCACTGAACTGTTCATAGTAACACACTCTCTGCCCTACCTTCCTATTCATAACGAATCCTACTCCCGTTATACCATTTTCTGCTGCTGTTGATTAGCATATACTCATCTGACCATAAATCATTGTCTTATTTCCATTTCACTTCACTGACCCCTACTATATCTAGTTGAGCCTTGGTATTTCTCTTTTCAGATTTCCTAACTTCATTCAGGCTGCTGACATTCCACTCCCCGACTCGAAGAACGTTATCCTTTCGTTGATTATTGAGTCTTTTTCTCATCGTCACCTCCCGTTGGCAGTCCCCTCCCGGAGATCCTAATGGGGGACTATAGCGGAATCTTTTGCCAATAGAGAGATCATCATGCGTCGCAGTGATTTCCATTGCCTTCTGCCTTCTCATCATTGGTGATTCTCCCGCCTTTAGGGGCAGTTTTCCACCCCATGGGCAAGAGAGTGCTCTGAACCTCTGCCCGCTCGTCCGTCCTCTTTGACAACGCCGTTGGCAGAATGAAGGTGACTTTGTATGCCGGAAATCTTCGGCCGCCAATTCTGATTATTAATCAAAATTTAAGCGGTCGCGGGTTTCGAACCCGGGGCCGATGACGTTTTAATTAGGAATCAAACACGCTACCCCTGGCCCACGTGCCAGGTTTTATGTAGACACAGGCAGCGTATCAGGTACTTTCTGTTTTTATTGTATACTATAAGTGAACTATTGTTAAGTTTTAATTTATTACTCTTACCATAATTTCCGTGCTCCTTTAATAATTTCATAGAAGTGAGAGGTAAATCTTCAGTCCTTTAAAGAAAATGATACATTGTGTTTCATTGCAATGTCACTTTGCTATGCAACGGATGTCCAACGACGACAACGAGGAATTACTGTGTATATCAGCTGAGGAGGTGTTGGATTTCATCATCAATATTTGCATTTGCTGAAAGATGGCTGCCAAGTTTCACTGTAAAGCCTCTTTACTAGCCACTAATAATAAATATTCTTTTGCGGTATACTACAAGCAACTGCATAACTCTGCTCAGAGTAGGGTACGACTTTGCCCCCTACAGATTCCACAACGAAGGAATTCCTCTTCGGGATATGTAATTGTAAAAAATCAGACCGACGAGAATTGCCGGAACACGTTATTTCTTTGCACCTACCATTCGTTCTCGATGCCGCTTGAAGTTGTGCACAGACTCCTACGGTCCCATACTCTTTCATTTTAGCTTAGGATGGAGAAATGAAATGACTGTATGACGTTGCCCCATTTGGTGAAATTCAGCCGCCGCATGAGAGTCTTATTTCAGTCAACGCCACACTGGGCGACTCGCATGCTTGTGATGAGGATGAAATGATGATAACAACACAGAACACCCAGTCCACCAGCAGAGAAAAATCTCCAACCCAGCCGGGACCAACTGAGCTACCCAAGCACGACTCACGCCCTGTCCTCACAGCTTTACTTTTGCCAGTACTTCGTCTCCTACCTTCCAAACTTAACAGAAGCTCTTCTGCGAACCTTGGCAGAGCACCGAGCGAGGTAGGGCAGTGGTTAGGCACTGGACTCGCATTCGGGAGGACGACGGTTCAATCCCGCGTCCGGCCATCCTGATTTAGGTTTTCCGTGATTTCCCTAAATCGCTCCAGGCAAATGCCGGGATGGTTCCTTTCAAAGGGCACGGTCGACTTCCTTCCCCGTCCTTCCCTAATTTGATGAGACCGATGACCTCGCTGTCTGGTCTCCTTCCCCAAAACAACCCAACCAACCTTGGCAGAGCACTTGCCCGCGAAAGGCAAAGGTCCCGAGTTCGAGTCTCGGCCCGGCACACAGTTTTAATCTGCCAGGAAGTTTCATATCAGCACACACTCCGCTGCAGAGTGAAAAATCTCATTCTGGAAACACGATTATTTTCTGAGAAATGTTGTACCAGTTCCTATGCCATATGTTTGTTGCTCATTTCTGTCTGCCATATTATTAATACAGCACTGATCCCTTTTCCCATTGTTTATAATAACGCAATTTCAAACCATTGCAAATTTTATTAAAAAAATCAGTTTGAACGACCTAACGCAAACTGTTCAGAAGTTACGACGATTTTATTTCATGTAGTTCAATAATTGTCACCCTGTATATTCATTGTCCATTGTCTTGTTTTCTTAAAGATTGTGAAATGGAATTCTGTGTCTTTGAGGGAGTAGACTTTAGGAAGTACTCAAAACTTTAAAAATTCTCACTGGTTTTTACTTCCACTTCTGTCTGTCTGTCTCTCTCTCTCTCTCTCTCTCAAAATGGCTCTGAGCATTATGGGACTTAACATCTGAGGTCATCAGTCCTCTAGAACCTAACTAACCTAAGTACATCACACACATTCATGCCCGAGGCAGGATTCGAACCTGCGGCCGTAGTGGTCGCGCTGTTCCAGACTGAAGCGCCTAGAACCGCTCAGCCACACCGGCCGTCTCTCCCTCCCAACCTCCCCCTTGTGTGTGTGTGTGTGTGTGTGTGTGTGTGTGTGTGTGTGTAGACAAATGCCTGAAATCGAATCACTACCTACCACCAAGCAACGTACAATCCTGCATTAGCTAAGTCGCACCACACTCTTGAAAAGAACGACAAATGCAAATAGTAGCGCTACGTTCGTTTATGAGCCACAGATGTTTGTCTTCCAGGAACTAGTAGACCTGGCAGTCGAATATGAGGACGGGTCAGTTTAAAAATAATGAAGTTAGAGACAGGATGTTTAGCTTGGCACGATTTTCTCACGCGACAACCTACGGCTAGATGACAAACGGGTTAACACGTGTGATAAAACTTGCCACAGTTTTAAAAAAAATTGTATTTAACTGAAAATAAAATGTGTTATTTTCCTCTCTATTCAGGTTCTCGAATGTCTGATGTGATTCTTCTTTACCTCTCATCCTGTGGCTATCTTTCGCGATTACAGATGGCTCTCTCAACAACCTGCGTTTTCTCCACTGAGGAATATTCTTCCCTTCGCTCCTTCGCTACTTAGTTGCCTTCGAAAGGAAAGAAGATTAGAGCTTAACGTCCCGTCGACAGCGACGTCATTAGAGGCGGTGCACAAGCTCGTATTATGAAAGGAACGGGAAGGATGTCGGCCGTGCCCTTCTCGAACGTAGCCTCCCAGCATTTGCCTGGAGCGATTTACGGGAACCACGCACAGGAAAACTAAATATGGATACCTGGGGAGAGATTTGAACCGTTGTCCTCCCACATGAATGTCCAGAGTGCTCACTACTGCGTCACCTTGCTCCGTGATTGCCTTCGAAGACGTGTCACAGACTGCATCTTAGCGATGGCGGCTATCGTTGAGACAATCGGTTATGACTTTTTTTATGCAAGTTTAAACTGATTCTCAAAACCGCTGAAAATAACTAGTTAATGAAATAAAAGCTTTTCGGTTTTTTATTCCTATTACTTCCTGAAATAAACGTAAAAATCGGATAAAGATGGAAACATTCTGACTCTGTCAGTTTCAAGATACATAGAATGAAAATATTAAATTAAATAGAAAAATAAAAGAAAACTTAGTCCGTCCACCATTTGCCGCTTTTGCTGAAAAGCTATAAGTGGTTGAATACTACAAACAATTATTGCTATTCTCCTACTGAGCCAATTTTTTTTTAAACTCTACCTAGAAATGAAGTAATACTATTTGGGCATTACGAATAGTCAGTGCTCTAGAATGAAACTGAGATTGGAGTACTATTTTTCGTGTTAATTAGTCCGTTTTGGAAGGCTACAAGAAGATAAAGACATATTATGTAGACACAGGCAGCAGATGGGCTAATCTCTATTTTTTTTTTTTGTATCCTATGAATGAATTGTTCTCAAGTTTTTAATTTATACTTTAATCTTTTAAAGCAAATGAACCATTGTGCTTGGTTGCTATTTCAGTTCGTAAAAATATTGCCAGACTGTGGTTGGTACCATTCTGCGGATGTCCGACGACGACAGCGAGAAACTACCGTATAGACCAGGTGGGGGGCAAATCTTGCACACTGCAACTACACGCGTATCTCAAGCCACGATACACGGCGACAGGGACTTCATTGTCTCAGCAATGCTGTATCGATTCTTATACCATGTGTTTGTTGCTCGTTTCTGTCGACATTGTTATTAAAGTAGCAAAGATCGCTTTTCCTATTTTCAAAGCAAGGCAAAATTTGCGTATAACAATTACTCCATTTAAAAACAAAAATTTAAAAACGAAAAATTTTGGCACTGCTGCTATGGCTAACTAATATTCCGGTTCTTTTACTCAGCTATTAGCAAAAAATAAAAGAAAGTACCTGTACAACAGAGACCAAAGAAATAACGAGAAATCCCGGTTATCTGGAACTGAAATACTGGTATATGTTTTAACCGGTCGGTTTTTTCCATCTCTTCTTCGTCTACATTGGCATTTACATCCATACTCTACAACCTACTGTAAATTGCGTGACAGAGGGAATTTCTCACTGCAGATGTTATTACGGCTTCTTCCAGTTCCATTCACTTTTGGAGCTAGGGATGAATCACTGTTCAAGCGCCTCTGTGTTCACGGTAATTAGTGTAATCATGTCCACACGATCCCTACGGGAGAAATAAGTAGGGGTTCGCGCATATTACTTGATTCATCATTTAAAGTTGCCTCTTGAAACATTTTATGTAGGCTTTCTCGGGATTGTTTACCTCTATCTTCAAGATTCGGCAGTGTTCAGTTTCTTCAGCGTCTCCGCGACACTGTCTTATCGGTCAAAGAAATCTGTAACCATCCGTGCTGCTCTTTCCTGTATGCGTTCACTGTCCCCAGTTAGTCCCATTTTGTACAGGTCCCACAAACTTGAGCAGTATTCTAGGATGTATCGTACGAGTGTTTTGTAAGCAATCTCCTTTGCAGGCTGACTGCACTTCCCCAGTATTCTAACAATGAACCAAACTCTGCCACCTGCTTTACTACTATTGAGCCTATGTGATCGTTTCATTTCTGGTAAGGTCTTCCCAGATAATGTTTTGATTTGTACATAAATTAAAATATTCCGACGCCACTCTCTCGCTTCGTTGGTAACGTTTTCCGTTTCTAATGAACTCGTCGTCGATGGAAAGTTAAACTCGAATCTTCCTTCAGAACAAGTTCCTTAAACAGTGTCACATGCGAGGAAAAAAATTTCGTGACAGTTGCATATGTTGAAGTAAATACAAATTGGTCTTTACCATGTTTCTATGTTCGTCAATAGATGTTTCTATGTTCGTCAATAGATGCCAATGCAACGGAATGTGAAGTGAACAGCAGCAAGATTCTACACCTTGACCCACGTTGTATCTTGTTGGAAGCAACGTTCTTCATTCAGACGTCGGCCACTCTTTCCATTTAAAGCTGTCACGCAAAGGGACGTTTACATCTGACAGTTTCTGAGTGATATTTATATCAGACAGAAATCGTGTCTAACGGAAAAAGTGAACAGTTTATGTCAGAGATATACAGGTTGTTCAGAACCAGTCTGAAAAGAAACATGCTCCAACGTAGGTTGGGCTGAGAAATAACTGTTAAGAGAAAAATTCGATATATTGCGCCGTTTCCGGTTTAATTAGCATTGATATTAGCCGATCTGTTCGTTGCGCGCGCAGATTCAAACGTTTGCACGTGCTAACGTGCGACGTAATGAACTCGTCGTCGATGGAAAGTTAAACTCGAATCTTCCTTCAGAACAAGTTCCTTAAACAGTGTCACATGCGAGGAAAAAAATTTCGTGACAGTTGCATATGTTGAAGTAAATACAAATTGGTCTTTACCATGTTTCTATGTTCGTCAATAGATGTTTCTATGTTCGTCAATAGATGCCAATGCAACGGAATGTGAAGTGAACAGCAGCAAGATTCTACACCTTGACCCACGTTGTATCTTGTTGGAAGCAACGTTCTTCATTCAGACGTCGGCCACTCTTTCCATTTAAAGCTGTCACGCAAAGGGACGTTTACATCTGACAGTTTCTGAGTGATATTTATATCAGACAGAAATCGTGTCTAACGGAAAAAGTGAACAGTTTATGTCAGAGATATACAGGTTGTTCAGAACCAGTCTGAAAAGAAACATGCTCCAACGTAGGTTGGGCTGAGAAATAACTGTTAAGAGAAAAATTCGATATATTGCGCCGTTTCCGGTTTAATTAGCATTGATATTAGCCGATCTGTTCGTTGCGCGCGCAGATTCAAACGTTTGCACGTGCTAAAACGCGTTACTGCACAGACATTTGTGGGTCCGTGAGTTGCCACTTGTTCAAATGCTCATTACCAGTTAAAGTTTGCCTTTTTCGGAAGAGATGAATTTAAACTAGGTGAGCAAAAGCTACGTTTGTCCGGTTCGAAGCAACCAAAACGTAGCTGTCTTCAAAGCTAATTAACAGCGCAATGTATCGAATTTTTTCTTAACAATTATTTCTCAGCTTAAATTAACCCGCAATAGCCTTACAAGCTTTTCGGACTGTTTCTGACGACGCTGAATATTTCTACCACCAGCGATACGTGTCGACACTTCTGTACCAACCGATGTAAACACTGTTTATTTCCTATTTCAAACTCATCTCACATATATCGCACAAGCTAGCTGCTCGCCTATTTTTCTAGCACTGAGCAACAGCTTTCCAGTGAACATGATCTGTATGCAAACCAGCAATAGGAAATTTATGACGGTACTTAAAAAATGCGTAATATTTCGCTAATTCCAGGACAATTTTTAACGTGAACTTGTTTACATGAATCTGTATTTCCAAGTAACTTCCCCTTGGCTTGTAACAAAATATTCCCTGTGCTCTTCGCAGACTTCTTTAGCATTTTTTGAGTAGTTATTACTGCCTTGTTGTGACGGAGGTAGCAGGGTTAGCTATCATATCTTCATTTAGCCAGCTTCCACGTATTATTTCTCCCGTTCTAAATTTTATAGGTCGATTATGCCTTCGAGACCGTATTAATTTGCAGACTATTTTCCAGACAATAACCAGTTATGTAAACTTCAAACAGCCAAAACTACATACTTCGCTCGTTCCCCGTCTCTTTAGCACTAAAATTACATTAGACATAATATCACAGCAGTTTTCCACTATTCTCGTTGCTCTAGAGTGTTGGTCGTTATAAATCGTGATGGGACCTTGACTGTTACGTGGGCATCGTTTCATAACAAAAGTTTGTAAACGAAAAGCATCATCTGCTACAAAAAGATGTGTCATACGCCATCTTCTTCCTGAAAGAGGCGCTTTTTCGAGACCTATTGTTGCTGTTTTAATGAAATCTCCAACCCCACTGGTTCTGAAAACTCACCTATCTGATATTCTTCCATTGCTGCCAACTGTGACCATGAGCCATTTGTAGACGACATCAACAATTTCCATATAGGCAGCACTATGCTGTCCTTCATAGTTAAAATAATAATTGCCATTATTCTGTGGAGTTCAGATGAGAAAATGTTTGCCATCAATAGCACCCTAACATTTGGGGAAGTTCCACTTTAACTCGAATTTGTTGACAAGACTTCACCAGTCTCCTGATATAGACAATGCCTGTAACAAAACTGAAAAAATTATGGCATTTGTTTCAAGCTATACTTAACTTAATTAATCTGTTTGTTATCATATTTTGACTTGGATGCTGCAGTGGAGGAAGTCGCAAATGAGAACAAGACACCATCTGACAATTAAGATATATCGGAACAGGCTGAGGTAGTGGATCGTTCTGGCTTTAAGACACATATCGCAAATATGAAATTGATCCCAAGATGAAGAGGATAAGTTGTTTCAACAAATAATTTACTCATGCTAAATGTATCCGCACACTGAACGAATAAGAGGGTCAATATGATGTTCTTGGCAAATATGTTTCCTCCGAAATGAAAAGTCTCTCTTCCGAATATTTATCTAAGAAATTGAAAAAAAATCAGTAAGTCATACAGGAGATAAATGAGGAGGATGAGCTACTATAAAATCCCGGTTCTCAGAGCTACTGTAATCCGAATCCGGTTGCGTCGGATAGAGGATTTTTTCACATCGTCAACCAATTCTGGACAACATATAAATTTACAACCACCAAAACCCTCAGCATCTTACATACTGACTGAAACTGAAAGTAGCTTTCCAGCTATTCAGCATCAATCTCTTTAATGTAATCTTTTTAACGCTGACGTAACTGCTCTGCATACTTCAGTAACAATGAGGCTTATTGTATTGTAGATTTTGTCGTCATGAATAAATAACTTAGGCTTGCGTACAATATTCAACTTCTCACAACCTTCTTTCAATAAATATTTCATCAATAAATATTTCATCAAGGACAACTTACCTGATGCTAAAAATAGCAAATTTACAGCAAGTCGTTCTGTTATGCTAATAGCTTCTCCGAAAGTGGTATCTTCCTCAGATATAAATGGCCTAATTTTACAAGCAAGCTATTTGAAATTGCCTGTTTTCATTCTTAAAGAAATCGAAAACTGCGGTAGATCCTCAATACAGAGTTCAGAAATTAATAGACTGTAGGCACCGAATTTTTCACGTCTTGAAATACCCTCTCGCACCAACACAGACAGTTTTTTCTTATTTTCTGACATATTTAGAATAATTATACGGGCCGCGTTTCGATGTTTTCAACATGGCTGGCAGGCCGAAACAGATGATGACACAGGACACATTTCTATGTATCATCTGTCAGGTGTAACAGCCCTAGAATTTAAAAAGTATAATTGGTTCTTGGATTGTTGTGTGTAGCCGTATCGGTGTGTGTATGTGTTGTGTGTGTCTTCCAAGTTATCCAGGGCTGGTTTGAGAACATTTCTCCTAGCAAATGCAGGTAATATTTGGCGCAAGGGACTCACGCCCTCTCCTCCAGTTAGACGTTTGTTGTCAGTCCTTGGGCTCTTTAATAAAAAAAATCTAAATATAGTGCTCGTGGAAATCGGCCTTTTTTCTTTTAAAATAAGTACCGTATGACATTCCTCTGTAATAGAAATAAATATCCTAATTTTATTCCACTGCTAAATATTAAAAAAAGGAACTACACTGTTTGACAAAAAAGTAAAACTACGCACCATTGGTGGTTACCTAAGTCATCAGACTTGCAGTTCTCTAACAGGTAGAATGTCATTTAGGGTTCACTAGTGTTATTCGTATTTAGTGCAGTTAGCAGGCCACGTCAGCGTGTGAGATAGCGTTATCAGCACATAAAAGAGCTCGAAAGGGGCCTCATTGTGGGTCTGCACTTGGCCGATAGGTCGAATAACGTAAGACTCGTATTCAGATTTGTGGAGCATTCAGATGTGACGGTGTGCCCAATGCTGGATTGCATGGGAGCCTGAGGACAGGTATACCCATCACCACAGGTGTTCTATAGGATTCAAGCTAGGCGTCGTTTGCTATTTACCAACGTGATGTGTGGCTTATGAGTAGCCGCTCGACCATGAAATCCAAATTTTCTCACCTACCGTCTAACTGTCATAGTACTTGCAGTGGATCCCGATGCGGTTTGGAATTCCTGTGTGATGGTCTGGATAGACGTCTGCCTATTACACATTACGACCCTTTCCAACTGTCGGCGGTCTCTGTCAGTCAACAGACGAGGTCGGCCTGTGCGTTTTTGTGTTTTGCGTGTCCCTTCACGTTTCCACTTCGCTATCACATCGGAAACAGTTCACCTAAGGATGTTTAGGAGAGTGGAAATCTCACGTACAGACGTTTGACACAAGTGACACCCACCTGACCACGTTCGAAGATCGTGAGTTCCGCGGAGTGCCACATTCTACTTTCTCACGATGTCTAATGCCTTCTGAGGTCGCTGATATGGAGTACCTGGCAGCAGGTGACAGAACAATGCACCTAATATGAAAAACGTATGTTTTTGGGGGCGTCCGGATACTTTTGATCACATAGTTAAGCGGTTACTGTGTTGCACTGCGGAGGGGGAGCTCCATGTTCAGACCTCCCTCGTGTCCAATTTTTTTTTCACGTAATTAGGAACTGTTCGTCCGTTCATTGCTATGTCTGTTTGCTGTATCTAAATTTGTGTCTGCGTCATGTGTATCGTCCGTTTACAACAGCGAAGTGTAACAAAGGGACCTCTTATTTGTTCTACGCAAGTACCACATGTTATGACTTATGTTCCGTTTTGGAAGTTTTGACTCTTGAATACCTTTGTTGTAACACAGTTCACATTTGTTTATTTTTTTGTTATTGTTGTTTTTTTCATTTCTATGAGGTATGTAGCTTGTTCTCACTTCATCACATTTTCTTGTGACGGGGTAATGCACTTTTACCATATGACTGATGTTCTATAACCAATGAATGGTATGACAATAGTCAACACTACAGAAGGAGAACAGACACGTCAGTGACCGGACGGACAGCTCATAAACTTGTGAAAAAATGGGACTCAAAATAGGGAGATTTGAACACGGATCTTGAACTTGACGGTCCAACGCCATGACCATGCATACAAGCCACCCTGCTTCTATTAAGTCCCTCGATATTGCAAATCTTGAGCTTGGATCGTTCACTGTTTCGACTTTGCTTCTTTTTTCACAGTTCAGTAGATTTTCTTCCTGTTTTCATGCTTGATCTTTGTTCAGTTTTCACGGGCTACCCAGTGGGCCATTTTACCACTAAATCTGAGGGGGTGCGATGGGGAGTTCCTCTTATGAGTGGAAAGAGTGTGGCATAAACTCTTTACTATTTCTTTAATTTAACAATGGAATTTTTTAATTCTATAATTAACAAATTATTTCAATTTACATCGGAAAAAGAAGGACGGGAGACTAAATTTATTTTAATATTTTAAATGTAAGATACTCATTAACTGCGTACGTTGTATGTCACATGTGAAGAAAACTCAACAGTATGCAATTAAAAATTTTAAAAAATTGCCATGCAAAGTAATTGAAAATTGACAAACATGGTCCAAATTATCATTTATGCAGCTGAAAAGGAAAACAAATTGCGTGTCACACTCTAGAAATATATTCTGTTAAGAAAGTCATGTGAGGACGACACATGGAATATAAATTGTAACTGACCCCTTTGCACGCTCAGTTATTTACACTGTCTTGCCTCTACAAACAGTGGTTGCACAGAAAAATCGTGTGTAAGTGAATCATCGACTGAAAAATATATCTGACTTACAGTCGGTATTCGGCTAGTGCAAATTCTGGCGGCGCTTGAATTGAAGCAGACCTGGCGTACTGATCAGATGAAGTGATTTAGTTGTACATGTTTCCCGAAGGATTGGCTCAACAATGAAGGTGATACACAGCAGAATATTTCAGAACATTATAGCTTCTGCTAGTTGCCAAGAGCGTCGATGTTACAAGTAAGTCTCTCACAAGAACTTACAGTTTTGTTTCATTACAGTATCGTTTCTCCTTATATATGGCTTAACATGCTGCAACAACGCAATGAATGCTTTAGAAGCATTCTTTGGTCCATCTTCTCCGTAGTGACGTTTTTCTTTTTATGACTTCTGAAATAATAGCACTAGACAGACTAATTATCTTATAAGCAAATTTTCTTAATTTGGACATGGCCAGAAAATATTCTGCACACTCGATCTACTGAGTGACGTCTGTTCAAAACCTGCGTTGTTGTTCGAAGGTGTAAATGCGAATTGAATACTGCAGGCCAGACGCACAGACAATCGTTGCGAACACGGTCACTTGAGACAAACCTGAGCATGTGAAGAGCTCTTTGTTCCATCTTTGCTTAATTCGCGAGAATCTGTTTACGTTCCGCGCCCACAGGAGCAACCGGTGACCCGTCGACTGAATTGGATCGATTGCGCTCGCGGGGTCAGTCGTGTGCTGGAGTTATTAGGGACCTTTTCATCGGTGATGTGCTATAGACGCCCATATGATTCCATGTGGCCGAGTGGGAAAGTTCTACTTGGTGCCTTCTACTTCTAGTGCGGTTTCTGCAGTTCAGGTTGACGGTTATCTTTGAGAAGCGCCTTAAGAGAGAAGTTAACCTAAGTCGATGAAGTTGGTACACATCATGGGCTATGAAACCGTTACTCCAGGACGATCACAGAGGAATAATCATTTTGTGAGAACTTTATGCTGAAATTATTCCTCGGATCTCACCCAAAAAGTGGCACTGACCATTCACGTATTGCTGCCTGCCATGGTTAATATTTCATCTGTGTGTGTATATCAATATCATTTATATTGAATGATGACGTTTTCCTTCTCTCCCTCTGGGTCGAATGATAACCCTTGAATACTGCACACTAAATCTTTTCTTAACACTGTCTGTTTTTCTTAAGTTATACGATAATTTGGGGAGTGCCAAAGTAGATCATAGTTTCTGCGTCACATAGTTTATGCATCACTTAACAGTTACCTTCTGTTTCTATAATACTATAATCTTTTAATGTTTTAAAGTACATAATAGACATCTCCTATGTTTGATTCCTAGATCTTGTTACTTATTTGAACCGGAAACGATCTAAATGCCCCTTTTAATTGTGTTTCTTTCTCTCTGTTTGTTATTGTAATTGCTATTACTATTCCAAAAGCTTCAGTGGGCTGTTTATGTCAACACCAGTGAATAGAAGTATGTCATTATTGTCCTGAAGTAATAGTTGTTTAATTAAATGAGATAGTAAAAGCATTTCATTGTTTATTGATCTCACAGATATTGTTCAATTACAGTGTACTACACATTTTAACTTTTTGTCTGCCCTCTGGATAAAATTATGGTTTTTCACTCGTCATGGTTATGGGGAATAAGGATTCGAAAGTAAAAATTTCCTATCACATATCATTTTCCAAAAGTTGAAGTTTTATAATCTAAGAAAAATACATAATTTTGAAACCTTAGAAAGACAAATATTTCACCCAAGGATAAATTTAGGGCACTTTTGGTCGTTTTCTTTTGTATTCATGTTCTGCAGTGTTTCTAACAAAGGACCAACGATATCCTGTCAACAAGCTGCAAATCCATCGCTCCACGAGGCGCTTTTCCATTGCTACAATATCCTGGCAAAAACGTTCCCCGTGGTCGTCACTTGTATCCCTCAAGTTCTGACGGAAAAATTCAAGATGGCAGGCAAGGAAATGCAACTTTCGTAATATGTGACACTTCATACGTTATGAACATCGTATCATGTTATTCACAGTGTCTTTATAGTCATCAGATTAGTGATTTTCAAAAATGTGCGTACACATTGACTTCAAGACATTCCATGCATCTTTTTCAGTCTCACTTAACGAATTGGTGAAATCTGTAACTTGCATAAACTGTCGTATTCGGGGGCCAAAAAATGCTCCCTCTATAATCTTTGCACCGCTGATATTGGAAACTTTATCTTTAGATGTGCAAAAGCTTCCCCTTCTCGGTCCAGTGCTTTCGCTGACCCCATTTTATATGCAGGGGTTGGAGATATACACCTCTAGCGGCTCACACAACACACTCATTTTACCGACAATGTGGACGTTTCGGTTAGGTCACTCTTTATGTACGTAAAGATGTTTTTCTCTTAAATTACTACAATTTGTAAAGTTCTTTCTTTTTGCGACTGACCCATTTGCATAAAGACAGCAGTGCTTCGTGTAACATGGTTGCATACCAGTCAATAGCCCTATTACTTTCAGATCTACACACAATTTCCAGTTTCAGAAATCTTAGTGTAAGTAATTGAGCTAAACTCTCCTTCTTGCTAACCGACTATCCGACTGTGACTGAGGGATATTTATTGCTGTCATGCAGGAGGACTGCCTTTAAATTTGATTACGAGGAATCAATAAAGAGTCTCCATTTCTCATAGTTATGAGCTTGACACAGTGCTCCAGACAAACACATTGGCGCCTCCTAAATGAAGTCACTTTAACATGCTCAGCGAGCAAATTCCATCCTTGCAATTGCAAAGACAGGTATCTCAGATTGTACCTATGGCAGTCCCTGCGTAATGAGACGAGGTTATATAGATCGTCGTGGCAAATACTCCGGACCCGGACCAACACGTGCTGTGTGGATTGCTGCTGCTGTCGGGAAGCATCTCTGTAAGTTGTTTATCAATGGTCCAAAAACTTGGTCGCTTAGGAGACAGAGAAACGTCATGAGAAACTGGCGGCATGGTTGAGGGCAGGTCTGGATACTGAATAGTAAGTTTTGTTTCTGCAGAAAATCTTTTCACTTTGTGCAAGCAAAAATAGTAGTTACAAGCACTTGCGTCACACCACTGTTACCACAAACGACACTTACGCATGTTACTTGCACATGTGTCACAACAAAGATGAGAAGAAAAAGACTTATCTTAGTCCCCAACTCTATAGCCTGACTACAACTCGTACAACTTCTTAACTACAAGAGTAAGACTGTCTTTGGCTCTTCAGTGTGCATTCCCCACATATGTAACAAGACATATTGGTGTTATTTACAGATTGTCTCGACTTTTTGTACAGAAGATACTGATATAATATACTAGTATATCACAAACTTCACATAATCACAACACACAATACAGTAGTAAGTGCCATTGCAGCGTAGCACTAATATTCTTTCTTCAAATTTGCACGAAAACTCACCAAGTGGCAGCACAAGGCAGAATTCTGACTTCTATTTATGACAGCTAACACTGGACGGACAAACACAGAAGTCAAAATACACACTGAGAAGGAAATGTCCCCGTTGCATATGAACTAAAGCTTATTTCAATTAAATTAAAGGATGTTTCAGTAACAGAGAAAAAACTTATGTCTTGAAGAAACTGTACGTGGGGAAAAATTAAAATTAAATCCGAATTCAGCGTATGAAAATTAGTAACAATCATCTATTTTCATTCAGAGGGTAAAAAGTATGACGTGCAATGTTACTGAGTTGACTGAATGTTCTTTTAATGATTAAATTTTTAGATACGTTTTTCAGGAAATTCTATGTTTATTACTTTGATATAAGAATAAGCTAACATAACTTTGTGCTAATACCATGGTTACAATCATCCCTGGCACCTTACCACTGCACATTACTTGGCACCTACGTATCAGTAACGTTTGACGTACTGAGGAAAGCTGTTATTTTTTTTATTTTGTCTGTCTCAGTGGCATGAATACACAATTTTTGCTGCAGTGGTTATCGGATTCGGGCTGACACGCCCATTCTGAAACCACACAACGTGTTCTTAAACGTAACTAGTCGTATAAAACGGCGCCCAAAAGCATGAGTAGCTTCTGTACAGAAAGTCAGACCATGGGCAACAAGTATTCTCGTTGATGAACTAGCTTATGTGTCTACAGTTGCACCTGAATCATGACACAAGCACCGGTGCAACAGCCCGGAACAGGTTACCACCACAGCAACTGAGACGGCCAAAATATATAAAAACATCAGATTTCCTCAGTGCTGTTAGTTGTGGACCTACAGCTACATTTAACGTACTGAAATAATACTGTATTCCTTGTCAAGGTAGGCCTTCGATGAAATTAGATCCCAGTTAGATGACGACTTAATCGAAAAGATTACACATCAAATACATTTCTACTAACTAGGTCAATATTTCCTATTGATGTTAGTGGCGGCTCATAACCACACATTCGCAGTTAGGGCTCAAGTTTGCTGAAACGTTTCTGCATCTTATTATTGTATTCTTTCAACAGTGTCAGTCTACATAAATTTTGGAACTTGGCGTTCCAAGCGACTGCTTCTGTCGTTAGAGCTTTAAACTGGCTCTGAGCATAACTGTAGGATGCCTGGAAGAAGTTAAGCAGAAATCAGTACACTCGTGACTAATAATCTTACTAAATAAAATTATAGTGTTGAGACACCAGACACACCTGGCACTACTAAGGGTGGGATGGAATGGGAGAAGGTGATATTTCAAGTTAAGGGGCTCCGGAAAGGCTCAAAATCATGAAAAGTTCAATTTTTACTTTTTTGCGTTTTCTGAATCTGCAGACTATTACCTTTTAATAGATATATAATTTATTCAATTCCGAAGACTACAACTATTTTTAAATTTTTTTTGAAATGTGTTCTACATGGGCGTGACCCACTGCGGCGCTGTTAAACTGCTGTCAAATGGTGTTATTATTAACGTCCGTGTTCATCAGGTACATTTTAGTGATGTGAGATAAAGTATGTGTTGTGGCTAACCTGTGATGGTTCAATATATATCGCTGGTGTGATTGTCGATTGTTTCATGTTTATTTACTCTGTCGTTATCTCGAAAATATTCGTAATTAATTCTGTTTCTTGAGTCTCTGTTTTGTTGAAGTATAATAATGAGTAAAAGTAAAGTTATTAGAAATCCTCTGAAGGCTTTTAAGAAAAGGAGAAATGTTGGAAAGCCAAAGGTATGTGTTATTACTGTAAACTATAGGTAAACTATAGGTTCTAACATGGTACGAGCGATGCTTGCTTTAGACAAGGAACGCCTTCGGGCTGCAGACAGGGCTGTAAAGAGTCTAGAAATACAAGCAAGAGTAAACAGGAGGAGGAACAAGAGGAAGCTGGAGGAGGAGTTTGCAGAGGATGAAGATAATCCATCCTATGGACCTCGAATGCACTAAAAAGTTAATCCAATCTTTGTCACTCGATTCCCAAAACTTTTATTTTCTCATACTAATTACATGTTTTCTAAGGATCTTCCAAACATATTTGTTTCAAACTTTCAGTAAATGTTACACAGTACCTTCTGCATAATTTAACACAGCCTTTTTCCAAAAAACTGTATATTTTTGAATATATAAATAAAAAATTGCAAAAAATGTTGTGAATTTTCATTACAATTGAAAAAAAAATCATCTTTAATAACTGAACAAAAATTTTGTAAAATCCCTGTGTTAAGTTGTAGCCCATATTCCAATAAATAATCTGTAAAAAGTTCAACTTCCTACCTCAAATACTTTGTGAGGAAAGATGTAATTTATAAGCGTTATTTTAACATTGCAAGTATAGGGCGTTCCGGAGTCCCTTAACTGGAACTGACTGATATTAGTGTTGTAACCATAGCTTTCATGTCGCTAGGCTCAGAGGTGACCATCTCCACCACATTTGAGTCCAACTTCATCAGAACATAACTATTTAAAACCTGCAAAGTAGTAAAAGCGCAAGAAATAATTTTTCCATACACTTACATAGATTATGAGAAATTGCGACAAATAAGATAGATCTGAGTGACAGATTTACAGTGGTTGACCAGAGTCAATGTACTTTTATCGTATACTGTTTTGTATGGTGGATTTCTGTAAACTGTAACTGGTACTGTCATTTTCATATTGAAATGAAGTGTTGAAAATGGCGACAAAAGCTAGATCTGGCGTTCAGCGACAGATTTCGATTGGTTGTGGCGGACACACGATCTGAATACTTCGAGAGGCGAAGTTATACTTAGCAAAGTCCACAAGACATAGGAAGTAATCAACTGGCCTGGACCATGCATGCATTAAAGCATTGTTCCGATCCTTCAGATGAGAAATCACTAATATTCTCTTCATTTTGGCCGTACTTAGTTACTGCTAAATAGTGCTGTGCCGAATCGAGGTGTATGTAAGCCATAGGTTGTTGGCTCAGCTTATAGAGAATAATTTTTTGTATTACTGATAATTCCCTTCCCCCCCCCCCCCCCCCCCTAGGCCCTATTGCTGACTTTAAGCCTAGTACAGTTTAAAATATAAGGAGATATGTTGCAATTTAAATAAACAGAACAGTAAAAGATGATTTATAGTGACAATATTTTTGCTCAAAACATAAATGACAACTATAATAATAATAAAGTTAGTTATCCTTTGATCATTTTTATACAGACGAATCACTCCTAAAGAGGTTTCAGTTGTTGCCGTCTCCAGCCTGAAGACTGGTTTATTGTAGCTCTCTGTGCTACTGTTTACTGTGCAAGCCTCTTCAGTTCCGAATAACTACGGTACTGCAACCAACATCCGTTTGACCTGCTTGCTATATCCATTCATTGCTTTTTCTCTACAATTCCAACCCTCCTCCCCCACGCACATCTCATCACTACCAGATACACGATTCCTTGATGCCACAGAATGTGTCCTGTCCACCAGTCTCTTTTTTTAGTAAAGTTATGCCATAGGTTTCTTTTTTCTCCAATTTCATTCAGTATCTGATCATTAGTTACTCTATTTATCCATCTAATTATCTCATCATTATTTATCCATCTAATCTTTAGCGTTCTTCTGTAGCACCACATTTCAAAAGCTTCTGTTCCCTTTTTATGTGATTTGCTTATCATCTACGTTTCACGTCCGTACAAAGCTACGCTTCACACAAATACCTTCAGAAAAGACTTCCTAACATCTAACTTTGTATCTGATGGGTGCAAATTTCTTTTCTTCAGAAACGCATTTCTTGACATTGCCACTCTACAATTCATATCCTCTCTGTAACGGCGACTGTGATTTATTTAAATGCTCAACTAGCAAAACGCATCTACTACTTTTAGTGTCTCATTTCCTAATGTAATTCTCGTAGCATCGCCTGATTCAATTCGAGTACAATATCCACTACACAAAGTTTTTTCGTATAGGCCAACGAGGAGCAGTAGCAACTTCAGTTACTCTTCTTTCCTCGTTGTTTTCTATTTTTCATTCATCTTCTCTCAATGTTGTCTTTTCTTATCTTCTGTCCATGTTATCCCCGATTTCTTATTTCTTCTGCATTGAAAGCCTTCTAAATTTAACGATTTATTCTTGAAAAGATTTTTGTCTGTTGTTTCCCATACTCCAACGCTGTTTCTTTCTAGATATTTCCTTATTTCTATAATCCAGGATATTGTCGATTTGTTCTTCCAGAAATACAGGAATATTTGTTTCGTGACCCTGTTCTCATTTATTCAGTAGAGGCGTCCAAAAAACGTTAACCTTCTTTTAGCCATTACTTCTGATATTTTCCCTATGTTTTTGTAGCTCTCCTCATTATTTCTCATTTTCCAGTCATCTGTAGTTTGTATTGCACCCATTATTTTTCTAACTATCCGTCTTTCAAGTACCTCTAGTCTGTCCAGCTTACAGTTCATTATTAGGCATTCACATCCATATAAACATTCTGGTTTTACCACTGTGGTATAGTGCTTTAGTTTTGTTTTCCTTCATATGCATTTCTTATTGTAAATATTCTTTATCAAACCACATGCTCTCTCCATTTTGTTAACTTTTAAATCTACTGCAAATGTTTCTAGTCCACTGTGTTTGATAGTTTCTCCAAGATATTTGAATTTACATATTCGTTCTGTTTTACCTGTTTGTGTTTGTATGAATTTTGCTACTTTTTTATGTTTGACATCAATTTTTTTTCAGCTTAGATTTTGAGACCACTCCTATTTGCTATTTCTTCCAGAGGACTTACTTGAATAACTGCGTCTGTCAGATTCTCTGAAAGTATTGCAAAATCGTCTGCAAAAGCCAGGCAGTTTACCTTAATTCCATTTGTTTTCGTTTCTAAAATTACTGGTTCAATTTTGTGACTCTTTGGCTCCAAATTTCAGATTCTTACAATTTTTTCAAGACCGCAGTGAAACAGTAAAGGTGATGAACCATTCCCTTCTCTAACACCAATTTTTATTTCAAGTGGCTGAGATAGTTCTTCCGTAAATTTAACCGTAGAGCCGCGCGGTCTCAGGCGTCTTGTCATAGTCCACGCGGCGCGCGGCTCCCCCCGTCGGATTTCCGAGTCCTCCCTCTTGCATGGGTGTGTGTGTCGTCCTTAGCGTAAGTTAGTTTAAGTTAGATTAAATAGTATGTAAGCTTAGGGACCGATGACCTCAGCAGTTTGGTCCCGTAAGACCTTACCACAAATTTCCAAATTTTTTTTTAACTCTTCCAGCCGGAGTGGCCGTGCGGTTCTAGGCGCTGCAGTCTGGAGCCGAGCGACCGCTACGGTCGCAGGTTCGAGTCCTGCCTCGGGCATGGATGTGTGTGATGTCCTTAGGTTAGTTATGTTTAATTAGTTCTAAGTTCTAGGCGACTGATGACTTCAGAAATTAAGTCGCATAGTGCTCAGAGCCAAACCATTTTTTTTTAACTCTAGATATCGTCTTTGTTAGAGTTTAGTCCGCAGCTCGTGGTCGTACGGTAGCGTTCTCGCTTCCCACGCCCGGGCTCCCGGGTTCGATTCCCGGCGGGGTCAGGGATTTTCTCTGCCTCGTGATGACTGGGCGTTGTGTGATGTCCTTAGGTTAGTTAGGTTTAAGTAGTTCTAAGTTCTAGGGGACTGATGACCATAGCTGTTAAGTCCCCTAGTGCTCAGAGCCATTTTTGGTTAGAGTTTCATGAATTATTTTCTAATTTTGCTTTAACACCAAAGTCTCTAATGATTTTGTCTATCGTCTCTCTGTCCACCGTATCACATGCGTTTTTGAAATCAATAAATGATACTATTCCAGGTTTGCTCTTTAATATTCTGTGACGAATTGTTGGTTTTACATGAAAATCTGTTTTGTGCAGTATCTTCCCTTTCGAAAACCTCCCTGATATTCTCCCAGTTGTTTGTCTAAAGTTTCTGCCACTCTGTCCAGGAGAATTTTTATAATAGTTTGTATGCCACTGGCGGAAGTGATTCTCCTGTGTAATTGTTGACTTTTTGATTGTCTCCGTTTTTAGTAGCATGTAGGTTAGCGGTATTTCTATATCTACACCTACATCTACATAGATACTCCGCAAGCCACTGTTCTGTGCGTGGCAAAAGGTACCCTGTACCACTACTAGTTATTTGCTTTCCTGTTCCACTCGCAAATAGAGCGAGGGAAAAACGACTATCTATATGACTCCGCATGAGTCCTAATTTCTCGTGGTCCTTACGCGCAGTGTATGTTGGCAGCAGTAGAATCGTTTGGTAATGAGCTGTAAAGCCTGGTTCTCCAAATTTTCTCAAATTTTCCTCTACTCTGGAATCCTTACAGTTTTCCTGGTGTTCTCAAGAGGCAGTTGAAAAGATCATTTATTCTATTTGGCTCTGACAATTTCAATAATTCTGCTGTAATGGAGTCTTCACCGCTTGCTTTGTCGTTTGTGAGTGATTTGATGGCTTCATGAAATTCTTGCTCAGCTGGTAGCAAATATTCCTCCATAGATTGTGATATTGCTGGAAATTCCAATTTAACTGTTGGAACTGGACAGTTTAAGAGCCTTCCAAAATTTTTTGGTAGTATTTCACAATTTTCTTTATTGTTTAATCGTATTTTGCCATTTTCATCTTCGAAGCATATGCTTGGTGCTTGACATTTAAAAGTTTGGTAAAAATTTCTGTTATTAGTTTCGATAAAATTTCTTGTATTTTCATTAGCTGAGTTTTTTCAAAAGTTTCGATTGTGACAGGGTGGTACAGCAACTGTCTTGAATTATTTCAGAACTAAAACAGCCTTGGTTGCTAAGTTATTTAATATCGATAACGCGTTTCACCCTTTTGGGGAATCATCAGATTGTGTATAAGTAGCTAGATAAGTAACCCATCCGTCATATAGCCATATAAAATGGAAAATAGACGCAAAAGTAACTGGATATGTAACCTATGCGTCATAAGAATATTTTGTAAGCGTGGTCCTCTTGTGTGCTGCTATGGCGGAGTCTGCTGGTGTGCGTAAGATCCACTTTGCATTTTATATGCCGGCCGGAGTGGCCGAGCTGTTCTAGGTGCTACAGTCTGGAACTGCGCGACCGCTACGGTCGCAGGTTCGAATCCTGCCTCGGGCATGGATGTGTGTGATGTACTTAGGTTTAAGTAGTTCTAAGTTCTAGGGGACTGATGACCTCAGAAGTTAAGTCCCATAGTGCTCAGAGCCATTTGAACTATTTTATATATTCTTATGTCAGATGGGTTACATATATAGTTACTTCTGCGTCCGTTTTCCACTTTATATAACTTTATGTTGGATGGATTACATATCCAACTATTTTTACACAATCTGAAGATGCCCTAAAAAGGTGAAACGCGTTATTGATATTAAATAGCTTTGCAACCAAGACTGTTTTTATTCGGAGAAATATATGAGGAATGGAACTGGTCGATGCGCATCAGGAAGTGGACTGGAACCAGGAGTTGATATAGGAAAGAGTGAGGCGTGAGCCAAGGCGAAGGGTGGGGGTAGTGCTAGGAATACAACTGGTGCGGTGCACATAGACGTCAGTGTGGAACTGTGGACTGGGAAGAAGGAGAGCGCTGAGGTGCCTTGGGATAGGATATGAGGTGTGCGCAGGTGATGAATGGGAGGGAGACTGCCAAATTTTTTTTTTACATAATCTAGTAGTGATTTGACATGAATCCAGGTCCTATCAGTCACTGAACGGGACGGCACAGTGGTAAGACGTTGCATTCAAGAGAAAGGCGCCGGCAGTTCAAATACCCGCCCACTAACCCAGAGCCGGCCGGAGTGGCCGTGCGTTTCTAGGCGCTGCAGTCTGGAACCGCGCGACCGCTACGGTCGCAGGTTCGAATCCTGCCTCGGGCATGGATGTGTGTGATGTCCTTAGGTTAGTTAGGTTTAATTAGTTCTAAGTTCTAGGCGACTGATGACCTCAGAAGTTAAGTCGCATAGTGCTCAGAGCCAGCCACTAACCCAGATTTAGGTTTTCCATGATATCCTTTACTCACCTAAGACTAGTTCAAGGACGGTTCCTTTAAATGGGCAATCCTAAACCAAGCTCCGTCCCTAATGACCTCGTCGTCGATGTAACATTAAACTCAAGTCTCCCTTCTTTCCTTCCTTCAAAACGTCAGCTACTGGGTCGAATATGCAAATGATTTTTAGTGACGGTAAAAACGATTAATCGTTCTAAGTGGTGACAAGTTAATCCCCGCCCAAAATCAACTGAGAAGAATCATTGGCTGAGATAACGCTTTCAACAAACATTGAATCAAACGGCTGTAGAAAAGTCTCTGAGAATGAGGTGTTCAGCGATTCAGGTATTAATAGGCTAAATACAGTAGACTATGTGTATTGGCTAAGACACTGGACTCTGGTTATTAGCTAAAGGCGTTGGACTCGAATTCGGCACAACGCTCGTTCAAATCCCCACCCGATCATGCTGAATTACTTTTTCAGCTGTTTCCTTTAAGTGCTTAAGGTAAACAGAGGGATGGTTCCTGCCGCATTCCAGTTTTACGCTCCGTCTATAATTACCTCATGGAATCCTTATCTTCCTTCATCTACATTTCAGGTTCACTACGTAATCAAAAGTCTACGGACATCCCGCAAGACGTGCTACGTTTGGCTTAAGGCAATACGCATATTTATAGGAGCCTACAACAGGGATATATAATGCATAAAAGACATTAAGTGGTTCTGCAAGTACGACTCAACAGAGAGGAATGATCAACTGAGGAATGATGAATTTCAGCTGGTCATCCCTGCAGGCTTGTACTAGCTCGATCAGTACGTCAATGAATTTTCTCAGGAGTTAACGTCTGTTAACGATGGTAATGCAAAAACGGCTTGACAAGCAAAGGTTAAGTCTAATTATTTCTTAGCTAGATTTAAGAAATTTACTAATAGGATCTGTCAAAATGTAAAGCATATTGCCGGAACCGTTAGACGATCATGGACGTTAAATACTGCATAGTGAAATGTGCTATTTTTTTTAGAGTAAGTGTAACAAACAAAATCAAATATATGTCGAATAATTTCATACTTCACCAACGATTTTAAGACGAAATTTACACTGGAGTAAGAGCGTCCGGAGAAATTACACAGAAGGACTAACAGCTTGGTTTTAGTATAATGTGCAATTTACTAATAGGATCTGTCAAAATGTAAAGCATATTGTCGGAACCGTTAGACGATCATGGATGTTAAATACTGCATAGTGAAATGTACTATTTTTTTTAGAGTAAGTGTAACAAATGGTTCAAATGGTTCAAATGGCACTGAGCACTATGGGACTTAACATCTGTGGTCATCAGTCCCCTAGAACTTAGAACTATTTAAACCTAACTAACCTAAGGACATCACACACATCCATGCCCGAGGCAGGATTCGAACCTGCGACCGTAGCAGTCGCGCGGTAGAGTAAGTGTAACAAACAAACTCAAATATGTGTCGAATAATTTCATACTTCACCAACGATTTTAAGACGAAATTTACACTGGAGTAAGAGCGTCCGGAGAAATTACACAGAAGGACTAAAAGCTTGATTTTAGTATAATGTGCGGATATTCATGAATACCTCCACGATATTTTTCACCAGCATGTTACTACTTGGCCTGTATTCCCAAATCTGAGTCTTTGTGGCTCTATGTTGAGAGATTCAAACGTCAGATACGACATAGTTTATAACCAAGTTCTCCTGTTACAAAGCACAACACAGGAAACCTCTATACCGAGTAAACTAGTGTAAACACTGATGAAGAGCAGACCTTGTCCGACTTTGCCGCGGTCTCACGTGCTAAAAGACCTGAATCCTTGACCCCTTTCGCAACTTTCTTTCTTTCTTTTTAAACAACCGATTTTGAAGCACACATGTCTAGTGCTATCAATAACAGACGATCGAATAGACAAATACAGTCCGCATCTCGTGGTCGTGCGGTAGCGTTCTCGCTTCCCACGCTCGGGTTCCCGAGTTCGATTCCCGGCGGGGTCAGGGATTTTCTCTGCCTCGTGATGGCTGGGTGTTGTGTGCTGTCCTTAGGTTAGTTAGGTTTAAGTAGTTCTAAGTTCTAGGGGACTGATGACCATAGATGTTAAGTCCCATAGTGCTCAGAGCCATTTGAACCATTTTTAGACAAATACATGTACAAATAAGGCTCTCCAAATTCGCTACATACGAGGGGGTTCGTTTTAAGCGCTCTTAAATAATGAGTATCTTTGGAACAATATCGGGCGTACGGGTAGTGACCATATTTGCACAACAGTGCATTCTTTCTCAAGCAATAGCTGTGGTGACGCAAGTACCAATTAATTACTTTCTGTGAGTAGAAGACAGTGCATGTACCCAAACGTAAATCACACATTTCACACTTATAGTTACGACACACACTCACATATAATTTCTATTTTTATGAAAATCATTGTATGTATGTATGTGTGTACGTTCCACTTCTCCTCCTAAATCACTGAATCAATGTCAGTTAAACTTTATATACATATTACTCCCAGTCTGTGGCAGTAAGGACCACTTGCTTCCGATAGGAGTGGGGCTGCAAAGCGCAACTCAGGAACGTCTGCAGAAATTTTAACAGCATTTTGTACATACACCGATCAGCCAGAACACTATAACCACCTACCTAATAGCCGGTATGTCTACCTTTGGAAGGGGTAACTGCGGCGACGCGTCGTAGCATGGAAGCTGAGGCCTTGGGGGAGCTGGTACCACATCTGTGACACAAGTCCCGTAATTCCTGGGGAGATGGACGATGAGCTCTGACACCACGTTCCGTTGCATATCAGATGTGTTCGATCGGGTTCAGATCTGGTGAGTTGGGACGCAGAACAATGGTAACTCATCATTGTGTTACTTGAAACACCCCATCACACTCTTGGCCTTGTGTCATGACGCATTATCTTGTTGAAAAATATTACTGCCGTCGGGAAACATGACAGTCATGAAGGGGTGTAGGTGGTCTGCAACAAGTGTACGATGCTCCTTGGCCATCATGTTGCCTTGCAAGAGCTCCACTGGACCCATGGACACCCAAGTGAATGTTCTCCAGAGCATAAAGGAGCCGCCAGTTTGTCTCCAACCCGCAATACAGGTGTGAAGGATCTCATCCCCTGGAAGACGACGGATTCGCACCCTCCTATCTCCTAAAGTATCCGAACTCATCAGACCATGCAACGCTCTGCCACTGCGCCCGTTTCAGTCGTAGTTGAAGGTGTCGTGGTGGTAACATTGGCACGTGCATGGGTCGTCGGCTGCGGAGGCCCATCATTAGGAGTGCTCGTTGCTCTGTGTGTTCAGACATACCCGTACTCTGCCCAGCATTAAAGTCTCGTATTAGTTCCGCCACAGTTCGTCGCCTGTCCTGGTTTACCAGTCTGCATAATCTGTACGTCCTACAACTGTAATGGCCACCCAACCCCACGACATCTGGACGCTCTTTCAGCTTGGTTTCGCCACGTGTTGAAGACACTTACCTCAGCACTCCTGGAACACCCGACAAGCCGTGCATTTTCCAAAATGCTCGTGCCGAGCCTCTGCGCCATCTCAGTCTGCCCTCGGTCAAACTCAGATGGGTCGCGCGCCTTCCCCACTCCACTCACGGACAGCACGCTCACTGAGACTACATGCACCGTGCGTTTGTCTGACTAGCAGTCATTTCTCTCCAGGTGACGCTGCTGTCACCAGGACGGGTTTATATCGATAGTAGGTCGATGGTCATGATGTCCTGGCTGATGAGTGTACATTATTTATATTATTTGAATAACTGTTCTTATCAAAATACTGTAGCGGTAATACACCCCTACCACACATAGGATTAGGGATGAGAAGTCATGACGTATATTCGATAAAGATCGAGATTAGTATCGTATCCATAGTTTTCAGGTTCGCTAGACTCATTGATGACAATACCGATGACGTTCCACCCCTAGGGGTCGGGTGACGGGGTGGGAGGGGGATGGGAACAAGTCTGTGGTTTATCAGTTAATCTGTGTAAAGCTTGAAGCAATTTGTACCAAACTTGGTACACGTATCACTTGTTATCCGGAAAAAATTACTGTGAAAATGAGACACCCCCATACCTCAGTGGTTCCCAACAGGTGGTCCGCGGACCCCAGGGGTCCGCGAGCTAGGCCAGAGGGGTCCGCAAGATGCTATTACAATAAAAAATATATTAAATATATTTCGTATGATAACAGATTTTTTATTTTGGACGCTTCCTGCATGAGCAGAGCTTTGGCGAACGCTACTTCTGCGTCTAGCGTCTTCCTAGAACCAACTGACACTAGCACACTCTAGCGCAAAACTAGAATTAGGTAGAGGCAAATAGTTCTGATTATGCCTTATTTTTCACACATGTCTACACAATGCAATCTCAAGTGTAGTACACTTGGAAGACCAATACACTCAGTTTTAATTTTTTCCTGTCATTTTCAGTTCATACTCAATTTTTATTTTTTTAAGGAGTTTGTTATACTAAACACCCAGGTTTGAAGACAAAGATTTAGAGCAATAATCAAGGCCGGCTGGAGTGGTCGAGCGGTTCTAGGCGCTACAGTCTGGAACCGCGCGACCGCTACGGCCGCAGGTTCGAATCCTGCCTCGGATATGGATGTGTGTGATGTCCTTAGTTAGGTTTAAGTCGTTCTAAGTTCTAGGGGACTGATGACCTCAGCAGTTAAGTCCCATAGTGCTCAGAGTCAGCAATAATCAAAAATTTAACAATAACAATGATGGCTAAATTGAAAAAGTTTTAAGCTCAATATTTTTTCAATAATGAATATGCCAATGTTTTTGCTAAGTACCAAAAACAGAAAACGGATCAAAAGACTCTTAATTTGGCTTTTTTAGGTACTTGATACTGTGATATGACAAGGTACCAATCATGCTTGATGAGGGGGTCCTCGAGAAAGTTTTGTTGGGAACCCCTGCCATACCTGAAGGTGAGGGCAAAAGGAGGGACGTAAAAGCAAATCTCAGGAACAAATGGAGCAATTTTAACCAAATTTGGCATATATATACAGTATTTGTTCAACAGTACAGCAGAAGTAAGATAGTTCCACTATCCCTAGGGGTCGGGGTCAGGTTGAGGAGGCATGACAAAATTTTTAGAAAATGACTTGTTGGTATTTCTTTCTTGTATTTAGTTCACTTGGAATATTTTAAAAGTATGAAGCGCAATCTGTCTCTTATTTTTGCTATACAGTGCGTCAACCAGGTCGCGAGATGACCAATGCAGCAAGCATGTTTGGAGGCCAATGAAATGTGATGTTTCCTCAAGATCTAGATGAAATATGTGCATATACATGTGTGAAACCTGATAAATATATGTGTGCCTGTGAAATATACGTAACGAGCGGACATGGCTGGGGTGAGCAAAAAGGCAGTTTCTAATATGTCTGTAACAGAGGTGAACATTTACTCAAAGATAACTAACTGCTGTATCGACATTGGTGGCGCTACCATGTGAAACAACACACATTGGTCTGTGACGTGTCCAGGGTGCAGTAACAACCGTTCACGATTGTTCTTCGAAGGGGGACCATTACTCGTTACTGAAACTGCACTCATGCTCATAAATTAAGGATAATGATGAGACATGATGAAACAACGCTCTGGTGGGGGGTTTGCGGATTTAAATCACCTCGGGATATGACCATGCGGTGAATTTGACCTACGGTCGTCGCGCGGTGGCGCTGGCAGCAGTCCACATACGCAGACATGTGTTGGTGCATGTCAGAGTACGGTGCAGCGAGTAAGTGTGCAGACGTTTTCAGACGTGCTAATGGTGACTGTGTGTTGAAAATGGCTCAAAGGACACATATTGAAGACGTTAGGAGGGGTAGAATACTAGGCGACTGGAGGCTGGTCAAACACAGCAGGTCGTAGCACGGGCCCTCCGTGTACCAAGAAGTGTGATCTCAAGATTATGGCAACGATTCCAGCAGACAGGAAACGTGTCCAGTCGCTACAGTGCGGGACGTCCACAGTGTACAACACCATAACAAGACCGATATCTCACCATCAGTGCCCGCAAACGGCCACGGAGAACTGCAGGTAGACTTGCGCGGGATCTTACCGCAGCCACTGGAACAGTTGTCTCCAGACACACAGTCTACAGACGACTGGACAGACATGGTTTATTCGCCCGAGCCCTGCAAGGTCCATTCCACTGACCCCTGGTCACAGGAGAGCCCTTAAAGCCTGGTGTCAAGAACACAGTACATGGTCATTGGAACAGTGGTCCCAGGTTATGTTCACGGACGAGTCCAGGTATAGTTTGAACAGTGATTCTCCCCGGGTTTTCATCTGGCGTGAACCAGGAACTAGATACCAACCCCTTAATGTCCTTGAAAGGGACCTGTTTGGGGGTCGCGGTTTGATGGTGTGGGGTGGGATTATCTATGATTGGTGCACGTACACCCCTGCATGTCTTTGACAGAGTAACTGTAACAGGTCAGGTGTATCCGGACGTCATTTTGCACCGGTATGTTCGCCTTTTCAGGGGTGCAGTGGGTTCCACCTTCCTCCTGATGGATGATAACACACGACCCTACCGAGCTGCCATCTTGGAGGAGTGCCTTGAAACAGAAGATAACAGGCGAATAAAGTACCCTGCCTGTTCTCCAGACCTAAACCCCATCGAGCACGTCTGGGATGCTCTCGGTCGACGTATCGCTGTACGTCTTCACACCCCTAGGACACTTCAGGAACTCCGACAGGCACTGGTGCAAGAATGGGAGGCTATATCCCAGCAGCTGCTCGACCACCTTATCCAGAGTATGCCAACCCGTTGTGCGGCCTGAGTATATGTGCATGGTGATCATATCCCATATTGATGTCAAGGTACATGCGCAGAAAACAGTGGTGTTTCGTAGCCCATCCGTTTCGGGACGGTTTTCTCAACTTATCACCAATACTGTGGACTTACAGATCTGTGTCGTGTGTGTTCCCTATGTGCCTATGCTATTAGCGCCAGTTTTGTGTGGTGCCACGTTGTGTGGCACCACATTCTGCAATTATCCTTAATTTATGAGAATGAGTGTAGTAGACAAGCATTTAACGTACACTCTCTGATCAAAAGTATCCGGAATGCGGAATTGAGCACCAGATGTCACGAGAGGCGCACCCGCCAGTATAAAAGCAGGCGGACAGTATCCGCAGTAACAGCAGAATGGGTCGGTCAGGAGAGCTCGGTGATTTCGAACATCGACAACTCACTGGATATCACTTGAATAACAAATTCATCAGGCACATCTCAACCCTTCTATAGCTGCCCAAGTCTACTGTTGATGACGTGATCGTGAAATGAGAAAGCGAAGGAACAACCTCAGCTAAATCAAGGCAGACCTAATGCACTGAAAAGTGCTGCCAGCAGTCTAGTTAGCATATCGACTGTGCATAGCGAGTTAAAAAGGAAGGGGTTACAATGTTCGAGCAGTACCTCATAAGTGACACATTTCTGTAGCCAGCGGTTAAGCGACGCTTGAGGTGGTGTACCAGGTGTAGAAGTATGAAGCCGGAATTTCCCTGTAGATGATGCTGACGTCAGTGTAGGGTCCGTGAGACACCTCTGCAGCGCCATCTGCTTCCTGTAACGGTTGACGACGAATGTCAAGGCACAGTAACCCAAATTCCATACATCGGTATATGTTTCAAACCTTTAAAGATGACGAGTTTTGTGCCTACGAACTACATTTTGCACACAGCATTGGCTTTTTGTTATCACTTGAAGAAAACTGTTGCAGAATCACATCGAATGCTTGTCGAAGCTTTCGGCGAACATGCTCTTGGCAAAACACAGTGTTTCGAGTGATTCAAAAAATTCAAAAGTGGTGATTTTGACGTGAGAAACGACGAGCGCGGGAAACCACCGAAAAAGTTCGAAGACAATGAATTGCAGACCTTATTGGATGAAGATGATTCTCAAACTCAACAGGAACTCGGAAAACAATTGAATGTGACGCTGAAAGCCGTTTCTCTTCGGCTGGAAGCAATAGGAAACGTGCAGAAAGTGGGAAAATGGGTTCTGCATGAATTGAATGAAAGGCAGCAAGCAACTTGAAAGACCACTTATGAAACGCTGCTCGCCAGATACAAAAGATGGTCGTTTCTCCATCGAATACTGAGAGGTGATGAAAAATGGATCCTAAGCGTCGTAAATCGTGAGTGAATCCAGCCAAACCATCGACGTCCACTGCAAGACCAAATCGCTTTGGAAAGAAGACAATGTTCTCTGTTTGGTGGGATCAGAAGCATGTCATCTACTGTGAGCTGCTATAACCTGGTGAAACCATGAACACTGATCGCTACCAACAGAAAATGATCGATTTAAATCGAGCATTACGTGAAAAACGACGAGAATATAGAAAAAGGCAAGACAAAGGCATATTCTTCCATGATACCGCCCCAACACACACAGCAAAGCGGATCACGGAAACGATCGAGGCATTCAGTTGGGAAATACTAGGGCAAGCAGCTTATTATCCAGACTTGGCTCAGTCCGATTGTCATCTATTTGGATCAGTGGGACACGCTCTCGATGAACAATGCTCTTCAATCTTCAATTCGTATGAAAATGTACGAAAATGGCTCGCTGAGTAATTCGCTTCAAAAGAAGAACTTTTTTTTTGCGTGGCATTCATAGCCTGTCGGAGATGCGAGAGAAATGTATAAATAGCAATGGAGATTAATTTGAATAAGATACTGTTTATCAGTTTCAAACAAAAGACTTGTAATTATTGCAACAAAATTTCGGTTTCATACTTCTGTACCTGGTAAAGAGCGACGCCACTGGAGAGTAGATGACTGGAAACGAGTGATTTGGAGTGATGAATCGCGCTGTACCCTGTGGCAATCGACGCAAAGCTTTGAGTTTGGCTGATGCCTGGAGTACGTTACCTGCCTTCACGCGTAGGGAGGAGGGTGTTACAGAATGGCAGTGCTTTTCATAGTTAGGTTGAGGTCCCCTTATTGTGCTTAGAATAACGCTAGTTTTGTGGAAGGATATAAACACATCACTGTATGCTGTGTACAGTAGAGGAAAAGTTCGGAGACGATGATTGTTTGTATCAACATAACAATGCACCATGTCATAAAGCAAAAACTGTATGACAATGGTTTGTGCACAATAACATTCCTGAAAGGGACTGGCCTGCTCAAGGCCCCAATCTCATACCGTGGGAACACCTTTGAGATGAGCTGGAATGCCGACTTCGCTCCAGATCACAGCGGCCAACATCACTGGCTACTCCGGTTTCGGCTCTTGAAGAGCGGAGTGCTATTCCTCCACGGACGTTCAGACACCTTACTGAAGCTGCACTCAGCAGAGTTCAATCCGTCATAAAGGCGAAGGTGGACGCATCTCATATTAATGTTCATTAATAGGCAAATGCCGGAGAAAATCGTCAACAACCACAGTCCGCAGCTCGTGGTCTAGTGTCTAGCGTTACTGCTTCTGGATCACAGGGTTCCGGGTTCGATTTCTGACCGGGTTGCGGATTTTCTCTGCCCGGGCACTGGGTGGTTGTGTTGTCCTCGTCATTTCATCAGCATCATCATCATCATCATTCGTGACTGTGGCTAGATTGGACTGTGTAAAACTTGGGCTGTCTAAAAATTGGGACTTCGTACGGGTGCTGATAACCACGCAGTTGAGCGCCCCACAAACCAACCATCATCGGCAACAACCACCCGGCAATTTGCTAGCGAAATACACACTTCACAGAAAATATTGTGAAGAGCAGGAAAAGGTCAAGTAGTAGTGGACAGTGGACTGTATCGAACAGGAGCTGTTTGTATACTCTAGCGCTAGTTGAAGCACTTACAGTGGCAGTGCAGTATGAACTACGGAGGACAAGACTGCTCACGCGATTTTGAATCAAAACAATTGTGCATTTCGGGATGACGGCAAATTATATGTTCCTACACAGTTTTTGGATGCACGAGGTTAGCTTTGGAGTATTGTGTTTTGTTTGAAAGTAACCATCTTCAGAAATAACTAATGTTATTCTTTGTACAGCAGTTTTTAACAATTCATACCCACGTTTATAACAATGGGAATGTTAAACTACAATGACTGTAAGTATGTGTTGTAACGGATGTACCGGACTGAACAGATACCATATAAACTTAAATTTTTACGGTTTTTTACTTTAGCAGGTAAATATGGAGCAGCCAAAACATAAATGGGATGAAAATAACATAAAGGAAGCTATGGAAAAAGCCAGGCATCTTGAAATGACATTCAGAGAAGTAAATGAGACACATTCAGTTCCAAAAAGTACATAAAGTGATAGACTTAGGACTTAATGGAAAACAATGGGGTTGCCATGAAATCTGTTTTAGGAAATAAGTTTTTTTTCCGCAAACATTAAGTGATGAACAGGAAGCAATATTGTACGATCAATCGACGAAAAAATTCTAGTAAACATGGGCTCTAAAATGCATATCTTAAGAGCTATGAGCAGTTCACCTTCGACAATATGAAACAAATCGCATCTACTGCAAGCTCTTTGCTCTCCTAATTTTCGGAGGAGGTAGTATGGACCATAACAAGAAAAAATACACAGGAAATATGGGCTCTAAAGTGCATACCTTAAGACTACTTATTCAATAGAAGAGATGTGTTTGACAGTAGCGAAGATGAATAAGTGTTCATAGCTCTATAGACGTGCACTTCAGAGCCCATGTTTACCGGACATTGGTCCTTAGTACCATCTCGCAAAATATGGAAATCAAAGAGCTTGCATAGACGAGATTTGTATCACAGTATTGATTTATTTGCATTGAATGATCGTTCCTGTCACACCCCCGAATACTGACCATTCCTCCTAGTCTTTACTGTACGTGTAATAAATGTTTCACTAAAAGTTGAGGTAATATTTTGATTTAAGCTTGTTCTCTTCAAAAGTAGTAACTTAGTTACTATATTATGACTTTTTGCTTATTTCTGTGAACTTCTTCCCGTTAGGGAAACATCGTACTAAGTTGTATAAATTGTACTTACTTCAGTTTAATGCTTAAGACCATTTACGGCCCAGTTACCAATTTTTCTAACAAAAATAACCTTTTTTACCTGTTACAACTTCATGTCCGATGCAGCCTTCCAAAAATTTAAAATACCAGAATTCAAAGGGCGGAAAAAATTGTTAACATATTTTGTTAGCGAGTTTTATAATCCTATTAAGTAATATATTGTTTAGTGTGAAGGATTCCCCATTCGGATCTCCGGGAGGGGACTTCTCAGGACGATGTCGTCATCAGGAGAAACAAAACTGGCGTTCTACGGATCGGAGCGTGGAATGTTAGATCCCTCAGTCGGGCAGGTAGGTTAGAAAATTTAATTAGGGAAATGGATAGGTCACAGTTACGTATCATGGTAATTGGTGAAGTTCGGTTTCAGGTGAAACAATTCTTCTTGCCAGTTGAGTACGGGGTTACAAACACAGAATCAAATAGGGTTAATTCAGAAATAGATTTAATAACGAATAAGACAATAGGAATGCGGGTAAGCCATTACGAACAGCATAGTGAACGCCTAACTGTAGCCAAGATAGACTAAAAGCCCACACCCACCAGAGCAGTACAAGTTTACATGCCAGCTAACTCTGTAGATGATGTTGAGACCGAAGAAATGTACGATGAGATAAAAGAAATTATTCAGGTAGTTAAGAGAGACGAAAATTAAATAGTGATGGGTGTCCAGAATTCGATAGTAGAAAAAAGAAGAGAAGGAAAAATTGTTGGTGAATATGGACTTTGGGTAAGGAATGATAGAGGATGCTGCCTGGTAGAATTTTGCACAGAGCACAATTTAACTATCGTTAACACCTGGTTTAAAGATCATGAAAGAAAGATGTACACATGGAAGAGACCTGGAGACGCAAGAATGTTTCAGATTGATTATATCATGGTAAAACAGAGATTTACGAACCAAATTTTACATTGTAAGACATTTGTAGGGGACAGAGGTGGATTCTCACCAAATTTTTTTGGTTATAAACTGTAGATCAAAACTGAAGAAATTTCAACAAGGTAGGAAATTACGGAGGTGGGACCTGGATAAGTTGAAAGAACCAGAGGTTGCCGAGAGTTTCAGAGGGACCCTTAGGCAACGACTGACAAGAAAAGGGGAAAGGAATACAGTGGAAGACGAATGGGTAATTTTAAGATATGAAACAGTGGAGGCACCAGGGGATCGAATACGTAAAAAGACAAGGCCAAGTAGAAATCCTAGGATAACACAGGAGATTCTGAATGTAATTGATGCAAGGAGAACATGCTGTTGAAAATGGGGCTCCGTGGCAGACTGTAGTATTTCTGGCTTTGCAGTCATCAAACTCGGCTACAAGAAGCTCTTTTTAGAGCAGTTGAGAAGGCAGCTGTGACAAGATGATGTAATGTGGTGTGAGGTACAGATGACAGGTGGTTTGTTCGGTACGAGTATCGTGAGAAAGAACGCCTAAGCTGTGCTCCTTCTCCGCGATTGGCTGCTGCGTTCGGAAATTGCGCGCCAAAATGGTAATCTTCTATCTTTGAAAAATTAAACACCGTATTTACTTAAATTTCAAATTAAAGCATCTCTCAATAGCGTGGTATGATTCCATTATTTCACAAGCATTAGTAACCAGCAGAATAATAAACAACTGCGAAACGGTAAGGCAGACGAAGCCCATCGGTGATCTTCCGATCGCACCTAACTTGGATGGCGTGCGAAGCGGTTCGGCTGAAAGATCAGAGGTGGTTCGGCAGTCTCGGAGGACGAACGTGTGGTCCGCCGCGGTATCAGTTAAGAGTTAATTTGCAATGTCTAGTTTGTAAATGTGAGAGCTGATTCTGCAGTGTCGAAGGACAGACATATTATCTGCCGCAGTCGGTGTTAGTTAAGACTTTATGAGCAATGTATGGTTATTTGGTACATATAGTTGAGAACAGTGTGACAGTAACTACGGAGATAGCAGTTCATTAATTTGTTGAAAAATAGAAAGCATTTGTGATTCTAAAGTGGACTATAATTGTGCAGTTTCTCGAGTTCTGCCAATAAAAAGTTAGTGACAGCCCGTGCAAACAAATTGATTGGAAATTTAATCATTTCCAGAATAACAGTTTCTCGCTAAGAGTTTCTCACAGCCTCAAGATAGTGGATTCACGATCTACGTGCTGTTTTCTGCGCATGGACAACATCTATAGAAGACTGAATGTTGCTCAACATTTATTAGAACTTATGCAATCCACTCAGGGCGGTAGAAGCAAATAGGCACCTCGCGTGTACTGCTATCTTAGTACAAATGAGATCAGTAAAACGTCACCTGTGGTAACATAAAGGAGGCTTGAAGAAGAGAAATATTTTTGAGGGAAGGGATTTATCATACGCACATATAAATATCACTCTCTTTTTGAAGTTGCCATTAGACGACCTCTATGTGAACCTGTGTGGACACAACGACATCGCCAGTTACGACTGCAGTGAGCATGGGATGATCGAGATTAGACCGTGGACCAATGAAAATGTTTCGTCTGATCAGATGACGCATGTTCTAGCTACACCAGGTCAATGGTCGTGTCTGGATATGCCGTCATGCAGAGAACAGGTGCTTGAAAAATGCATCGCATTACATACGTATGCTGAGCTTCCGTAGGATCTGCGGTACTAATAGAAGGCACCATGGCAGCGGTGGACTATGTGTACGTTATTGCGGACCACGTGCATTCTGTTGCGGCACACAGTAGGGAAGGGGAAGAAATTAAAATTTTTCTTAAATTCGCGCTAGTACAGCCACCGGCGACACCAAGTGCAGGTGATGAACTAGCTATGTAGCAAAAAGAAACAATCAACACTGTAAGTTACTCACGCACATCAGCACACGTTGCTACATCGGCACCAACCGCCAAACACAAGTTACACATTCAGCAAAACGTCTACTGGGAGAAAGGGACAGAGATATATTTGTAGCTCTTGTTACTTGAAGCAGTAAGCTTTACCTCGGATGCAGTAATACCTTTCAGAGACTTTACAGTGCTGTTTAGAGCCTGTAAGAAATTGTTAAGCAAACACAGTGGAACGGGGACCACTGACTACTTGTAAAGAAGCGGGCAACATTCGGTCATAACAAACAGAGCTTCACGTCATTACCTCAAGCCCATCTCCTTAAATACCGCAGTTCTCCAGCTTGGAACGCAGTTGCTCATTTGGATCGACGGTGTTCATACTGAAGCTCTCGATTCAATGATTATTAGGGTCTAGTGACATCTGTGTGCTAGATGTTCCAGCTCTTTTCGGAACGCGTTCCTTGCCGTTCCAAAGATGACAACATCCAAGTAACCACAACCTACCACTCGTGGGACTTCTCACTGGTCACCACCCACCATATCGCTGATGGGAAGAACGAGGGTCTTCCAAAACCAGTACATCTCGCAGTGCTTATCGCACTAACATCAACGTCACTGATGGGTGAGAGGGCCATCCGGTGCCTCTGTTCCTGATCGTCGCTGCAGGAATTTCCGGGTGCCACGGTCTACCTGTATGGTGGGTAAAAGATCAGCCGTCTACACGACTCCGACAGTGAGGCACATCACGATGGATCATCGCCACAGCAGCCCGCAAAACTTTGGCCGAACTGCTGGTATAACGGCCTTGGCGACCGGTCAGCCGAGCCGGCAGCAGGAGTCAGCGGAATTCCACCACGTCACTGGTACCAGACGTCAGCCGAGGCTGATGAGACACAGAACTGTAAATCCGAAGAATGCGTGTTAACTTGCTAATCACTTTTTATTAGCGCTGAAAGACGCGGCACGTATTTGCGCAATGAAGGCTTTCTTTCTTAAGACTTACCCCAGTCCAGACCAGAAGAACTGATGCCTTTAACCTACACGATCCGTGATCAGCCTCTGGAACAAATCAGGACAACACTTATCTACAGTGATGACAACTCAAAGTTCATTTACCAAGCGAGGCGCAGTGGTCAGAACAATGGTCACACATTCGAGAGAACGACGGTTCAAATCCCCGCCCAGCCATCTAATTTTAGGTTTTCAGTGATTTCCCTAAATAGCTTGAGTCAAATGCCGGGATTGTTCTTTTTAAAGGGCGCGGTTCATCTTCTTCCCATTCCATTCCTAATCCGTTCTTGTGCTCCATCTTTAATGACCGCGCTGTCAAACAAGGTTAAACTCTGTTCTTCCTCCAATCCCTCTATAGCCTCCGTCACGAAAATTTTCGTCTAGAGGCTCTCACGTCTGTATACGTAGAATTAAAACACCGTTTCCAAACTAGTCCATTTATTATTTCTTCGTTTGACAACTTCTTCTAAAAGCGCTTCATAGAATACTAACGTACTTTTCATCAAACAATAAAGGACTAAATATTTTCTCCTCATCATAATAACTCGTAACAGAGCGTATCAGCAAATCAAGACAGTATTTGAAACAATTAACAATGTCTTGCGCATCTGAAATCTTGAGAAAAACTGAAAGGTAACTAGTTGCTCGAAAGCTAAGAAAAATTAAACTGCAATTGAAAGAAAACAGCCCTCTGTCACTATTTTTTAACGAATTAACCGGATTTCAACACTGCTAGGAGAGTCTTCCTCAGAATTTAAATCAAAGAATGGTCTATAATAACATGGTCACACAATTATGACTAAAAACGTATGATACACAGAGTATAAGTACGGAATCATCGTGAAAGACTGGCAGTACTTATATGTCATTTATAAAATAATAAATATGCCAAAAGGGCATTAGTCACAAAGATATTTAAGATAAAGAAAACTGTGATGTCGAGCCACTAAGGGCTGCTCGTTACTTGCGTGGTGCAGGTTGCAAACGGGCTGAGGTGCCCGCGTTAACAAATGCGGCCAGGTGAACATGGCACTGCAACGAGCGCGCCATCTAGCAGCCGTAGATACAACTAGGCTACTTCACATTGAAATATAGGCAGGAATGATTATAAATGAACGGTATTTAGTATATAATGGAAAGCAATATTTGTTTGATAGTAGCATACAACATAACATCTTGTCTACATCAAAGCTTATAACAGTAAGATAAAACATGAAAACATCATTATGAAAATGTAAATAGGACAGAATGACAACTTGTAGAAAGCAATATTGACGTGAAATACAGCCAAGAAAACATTTGATAATTAGAAAACATAGGATTACGTTGGAAGGAAAAGAACATTTCGGCAAACTGCACAAGGAGACCCGAAGTCAGATATCGAGTAACGGCTTTATACCGTTGAAAATTTTTTTGTTACGCAGCTGTAGCTGTTCGTTAAGGATAAGGCTATCCTTTCGAGCAAGATGCTTGAAAATCTCTAATTCTTCTAGAATATCTACGCCCTTTCTTTTCGGTGTGCAAAATGTTGCTATCGCATATGGCTTTAGGTGAATGACCTGTAATTAGAAGATGGTCGACAAAAGACGAATTTTGGGGACTAGTGCCATTTTTTCTTAGCAAGTGTTTTTATATCTGGTAGTGAAGGCACGTCCAGTTTGTCCTATATAGTAAGAGGAGCAAGTATCGCAGACAATTTTGTAGCCACCAGAATTTTCTAAAGGGGAACGAGTAGAATGTAAATTATGAATCAAGTTTTTTTTTCAAATTGTTGTTAGCAGAAAAAGCAACGTTGAAATCGTATTTATTTCGAAGAATGCGTTGGATTCGATAAGAGATAGGCCCCACGAAAGGAATAGAGAAATATTTTTTTGAATTAGACTCGATAACAGAAGTGCCTAGCGTAGTAATTCTTTTAGCAGTTTTCTTTTTGAGGACGTCATCTACTATGTTAGGTTTATACTCGTTGTTAACTGCTATTGTTTTAAGTAAATTGATTGCGTCGTCGAACTTTTCTTTAGAAAGTGGGATGGAAATGGCTCGGTGAACAGCAGAATGAAAGAAGGCTTTTTTTTAGCGATTGTGGATGAGTAGATGCAGGCACGAACTGATCGGTATATGTTACTTTACGAAAATTTTGAAAGAAATTTTATTTGTTTCTATGGTAAGCGTCACGTCAAGGAAGTTTAATTGACGGGCCTCATTTTCAAATTCGATAGTGAAAGAAATTTTCTCCTGAAGACCATTGAATGGGTTAAAGATACGATCAACAACGTCAGCGGGTCATTTGTAGATGATTAGAATATCGTCAACGTATCTGGAATAAGAATGAATACCTAGTGACCCAGCTCGAAAACAATTAAAAATTTTTTCCTCTAGGTAGTTGATGAAAATATCAGCAAGGATACCAGCTAGCGGATTTCCCATACCGAGACCGTCGGATTGCTGGTACAAATGTCCATTAAATTCGAAATAGTTGTACTTGACTACGACTGAGATGAGATTCATGAAGTCTGTGATTTGTTCATCTGAAATATCTTTTTTGAACCGACGTAAATTTTTTTCTACAATTGTAAGCGTTTGCTGTACGGGGACGTTAGTATAAAGATTTTTGATATCGAAAGAAACTAACTTGGAGTCTGAACTGCATTCTAAATCTTTTATTTTTTGGACTAAGGTGTGACTATTTGGGACGGAAAAATTGTTCACAAAAACGAGTGATTTTCCCAGAGTTTCATGTAGAAATTTGGCCAGATCATGGTATGCACTATTCATACTATTAGATATCGGGCGTATCGGATGATTAGGTCTGTGGATTTGAAATTGAGACCGAAGTTTTGGGGGCTGAGGGTTCGTGTTAATGAGCATGTTCTTCTGAAACGGTTTGAGTAGGAAATTTGCGTTGTTGATGGCTGTCCTGACCTCTTTTTGTAAAACTGGAGTCGGATCCTCGTGCAGTTCGGAAATATTTTCGTTAAAGAAACCTACGGTTTTGGAAATATATTCAGGGTTATAAGCAGTAACTAAGGAGCACCCTTTGTCTGAATTAGTAATTAGGGCATTTTACTCTAATTATAACCTACGGTTATGCAACAAACATTTCTCGCAGATTATGATTATTAATAACAGTAGTTCTACAGGGTGAGTCACTAACTATGGCCACCAAGAATGACTCCCAATGTATGATACGAGCTGAAAAGTTTGTGGGACAAAAATTGCATGGGACAACGGGCGTCATAATATGACGTTGGTTTTTTTGTTGCTAGGTGGGGTCGCTTCAGAGATATGAAGGTCAACTTTATTTTTTTAAATGGGATGCTATAGTTTGGTACTTATTTTCTAATAGCGGCTATCGAGACGAATCCAATGATGTGTAACAGTAAGGTCTTGAAGGTCAACGAAGGTCACAAAGGTGGCATGAACGTCCATTTACAGGTGTTCGAAGTGATGACCATTGGTATCAATGCGGTGCTGCAATCTTCTTATCATGGATTGAATGATATTCCTTATCACATCGGATAATTCTCTCTAGCATATGTTTAGCTGTAGTTGGAACGTCTTTATAAACAATGTCTTTTACGAATCTCCACACGAAAAAATCCAGAGGCGTCAAGTCTGGCGAACGAGCCGGCCACGACACATCTCCACCGCGTCCAATCCAGCGATTTGGGAATTTTCTCTGCAACTCATTTTTAGCCATCAGCGTTAAAAGTGCCGGACACCCACCGTGTTTATACCACATTCTGTTCTTTGTTCCTAAAGGTATTTCTTCCAGTAACAGACCTAATGTTTCTTGTAGGAATGTGGTGTACTTCCTACTATTAAGATTTCCTTCGATGAAATAGGAGCCTATAATCCTGTACTCCAGAAACCACACCATACATTCACCGACCACGGTTTTTGGTGCGCAACATGCCGCAGCTAACATGGATTTTCAGTTGCCCAATAATTCATGTTATGCAAATTAACGTTTCCATTGTTCGTGAATGTAGCCTCGTCAGTAAATAAAATCAAATTAATAAATCCGTACCAGTTAATTCTTGGTGGAGACTAATATGGTAAGGATGATATTTATGGCGATGCAGAACACGAACAACACTATTCTGGCTCATGCCAGATTCCCTTGCGATTTGACGCGAACTAACACAAGGATCACGAACCACAGTGGCAAGAGTACAGATTTCCGTTTCCTAGTTAGTAACTTTCTTTTGCCGGATATGTTTCCGATGCGCTAAATATCCAGTTTTTCTCAATTTATCATACATATATTTAAATGTACGACATGTAGGGCGAGTACGTTGGGATATCTTTCAGAGTGTAAGTCTCTAGCTCTCACTGAATTTCCGTAAATGAGAAGCATATCGACTCGTTGTTCGAAGGAACACGTCATTCACATTCGCTTGATTCGTCGATCTAGTCTTACCGTTCCTATCAGAGTTGTATTGCGAAACCGTCGAATGGTGTTTACATGTCAATGACACTTTAGATGGATACGCCGTATTCGGCGAATGCTTACTATTTGCACGTTGTACGAGAGAGAATTGTCAGAGCATGTACTTGGATAAGTGCCGAAGTGATTAGGAACACCACTCAATCCATGATAACAAGACTGCAGCACTGCACTGATACCAACGTTCATCACTTCGAACACCTTCTGTAAATGGACGTTCATTCCATCTTTGTGAGCTTCGTTGACCTTCAAAGACCTTAATGTTACACATCACTGGATTCGTCTCAATAGCCGCTATCAGAAAATAAGTACCAAACTGTAGCATCCCATATAAGAAAACAAAGCTGATCTTCATATCTCTGACGCGACCCCACTTAGCAACAAAAAACTAACGTCATATTATGGCCCCCGTTGTCTCATGCAACATTTGTCCCACAAACTTTTCAGCTGCTATCATACTTTCGGAGTTATTCTAGGTTGCAATAGTTAGTGACTCACCCTGTATAATAAAGACCTCTTTTATAAAAAGGCAAACGTTTTTAGCAATGATAGTTTTAATGCTGCTGCACGACAGTTATTATTGTTTAAATAAGCTGCAGAATATAAATCGAAAATTCTAAACTTCGTGGTTTTTTTTTTACATTAGTATTTTCAGGCATGTTTCCTTTCAAAGATTATTATACATTCAATAAGCTAAGTGACTGCAATTAGAAAAGCGAAAACAAGGTAACGAGCAATAAATTATAAACTTCTATCTTTCAAATAAAATTTTCCGGTCTGTATTTTTTATGAAGTACAGAAGAAAAAACTACACTAACGTAGTTAGCACCTATTTATTCCTATTGTTGTTTATTTATTCAAAAAGTAAGAAAATATGGTGACGGACTTTAAACAGGAAATATTATGTTTCAGTATGCCGAAAAAAACTGAAAAGATAACTCTCATATTAAAGATAGTGTTGTAAGAGTAATGGTCTCAAGCATCGAGTGATTCATCAGTGCACTGAACTGAAACTCTATCAACCAGCACCAAACAAATGTGGTATCGGTCAGTCCATATTCCAGTTTGGCCAGAAATTAGTCCAGAGATAAAATATTATCCTGAAACAGCAACCTCCGTTAGTTTTTGTGGCAAGATGTGACTCATAAAATGCCTGAAGGTTGTGGCGCACAATAAACGGAAGGACACCAGCATTCTCCTGACCTACCTGAAGTGCAGTGGCCGGCCTAGCAGTAGGGTTTAAAAGTTCCTGGTCTTCTGCCAAGGCCATTAACTGAGGACGCAGTTTACACTAACCCCAAAAAGAACAAGCATAGTGTACGTACGCTAGGGGAATCGGGACCATCGGATCTTTAAAACTATTTAGACAGCTCCTCGGAGAAGCGAAAAGACTGTTTGCTACGTGTCCCAGTTTCCGCGTGGGTGCTGTCCCTTGTTTCCTGGTAGAACGTCTGCCTGCGGCGTAGGTGTAAACAAGACCCAGTGACCTACTTGCTATTTGAAACGCCGGCGTACGCCGCCGCCGATGTCTTTCTCGTATAGGTGAAGCGTTTCCGCAATAAGCCGTGACCAGGTAGCGAGGCGTCCGATGCTTTTGACGATGCGTTTTCAGCACCTGACAGTGCACATTTCAGTAGCACTATGTATGTTACGCAGTTTTCTGATCTTGTCGCGTTATAATGACGCCTTTTCAGGTTTTACACAAACAGTTAAAAATCGTTTTTAGTGAAAATTATTTTATTGCTGCTCAAAATCTTCATCTATAAAATTTATATCCTTTTGAATGGAGTCGCACCAATTACGGAAACAGTTTTTCCACTGTGATGTTGGCACCTCAAAAAATCTACACATGGGAACCACTGTCAAGTGCTTCGTAGAGGTTACACAGCATGGCACCACATGCCAGGTTTTCCTACTGTTCCAACCGCATTAACAGCGCGGGATGAATGTGCTTAAATGCCTCTGTGTGTAATTTAATTAGCCTATTTTTTTTCCAGGTCCATAAGAGAGCTATGCTTACGTAACTGAAGACTCTTTCCAGATTCTCCACTAAATATTGGTTCTTGAAATTTTGTAAAAGAAGTTCAAATGGCTCTGAGTACTATGGGACTTAACATCTGAGGTCATCAGCCCCCTAGAACTTAGAACTTAAAGCTAACTAACCTAAGGACATCACACACATCCATGCCCGAGGCAGGATTCCAACCTGCGACCGTAGCGGTTGCGCGGGTCCAGACTGAAGCGCCTAGAACCGCTCGGCCACACCGGCCAGCAAAAGAAGTTGTAAGTAGTTTTTTGCGAGATAAGAAGTTGTAAGTAGGTTTTTGCGTGATTTAATGTATTGTCTAGCTACAAGAACCTGCCAATTCAGGTTTTTCAACTTTTCCGTGACGGTCTCACTTGAGTCAAACGAACTGTGACAATAATTCGTGCCGTCCTTCCTTGTATACGTTCAATACCCCTTGTCATTCCTGTCTAGTATATTCTAAGATAAGGAACACAAGCGATTTCTAAGTCTAAGAGTTGCTACATATTCGCAATAAGGTTCCACAGATATCCAGTAAAAACTTATTTTGTTATAAATCCAATCACTAATCACAAAACTTTACCAGGTTTGTAAGTATTCTTGTCTGTAGCGTGACTGCATTTTCCCAGTATTATGCAGATGAACTGAAGCCTGGCACCTGCCGTACCTAAGACCATGGCATTTCATATTCCTATAAATTGTTACCCACAGGTATTTGTATGAGTTGACTGATTATAATTCAGTTTTTCCTATGCCCATCCTTGTGATTGATGGTAGGCGCGGCTTCGGCCGAACATTTGCGTAATAAAATATAATACCTACATCGTTTTGTCGTTATTTTATTACAGTGGAACCAGTTTCGATGACTCAGTATACCACCTTCAGGCTTTCTATCCGACGGTGTTGTCTCCTCTCGTTCTCGTTTGAACATAGTTGGAAGTGATGCCTTCACAGCCACATCTCTTGTTGGAGTTGATGGCTGATGATGTCTTCATTAGCTTGATCTTGTTACTATGGCTCTGCGGGACTGTCCCATTAGAAGATGGTGTATTAAGTCACTCACACTGTTTGCAATACAATAAAATAACGCCAAAACGACGGCTGCAGGTATTTCATTTTATTACGTAAGTGATCGGCTGAAGTCCTGCAACTTGATATGTCTTACCAGATAAAGGAACAGTGCCGCAGATTTATTAGTAACAAGATGCAGTTAATGAAGATAGTATCAGCCACCAAGTTCAACAAGAGATGTGGTTCTGAAGCCGTTACTCCAGTTACGCCCAAGTGAGAATAAGAGGAGACAACATCGTCGGGCAGAAAGCCTGAAGGACGCTAAAGGGCAATTTGGTTTTTTGGGTAATTCCGGAATAAAAGTTCAATAAAATCTCGTGAGTAAAGTATTTGAAGAAAATACAATATGATGTTCTTATTCAGATAAGCTTTGTTTTCAAATATATCTACAGTAACGCCAAATTTTTAAAAGTCTATCCAAAATATTACAGTAGGACCTTGATATTCTGGCATGCTCTGAGATCTGTGAATGCCGGATTATCAAGATTATGTTTAAAACACCTGGTATAAAAAGGAATGTAAGCAAAACCTAGATTTTTAACACATAAATACAAGCAACTCGTATTAAACGCAACAGGAGAGACTACAGTGTGAAAAATAAAAATAAGTTTCGTATTACGTTTGTTGTTGTTGTTGTGGTCTTCAGTCCTGAGACTGGTTTGATGCAGCTCTCCATGCTACTCTATCCTGTGCAAGCTTCTTCATCTCCCAGTACCTACTGCAACATACATCCTTCTGAATCTGCTTAGTGTATTCATCTCTTGGTCTCCCCCTACGATTTTTACCCTCCACGCTGCCCTCCAATACTAAATTGGTGATCCCTTGATGCCTCAGAACATGTCCTACCAACCGACCCCTTCTTCTGGTCAAGTTGTGCCACACACTTCTCTTCTCCCCAATCCTATTCAATATTTCCTCATTAGTTATGTGATCAACCCATCTAATCTTCAGCATTCTTCTGTAGCACCACATTTCGAAAGCTTCTATTCTTTTCTTGTCCAAACTATTTACCGTCCATGTTTCACTTCCATACATGGCTACACTCCATACAAATACTGTCAGAAATGACTTCCTGACACTTAAATCTATACTCGACGTTAACAAATTTCTCTTCTTCAGAAACGCTTTCCTTGCCATTGCCAGTCTACATTTTATATCCTCTCTACTTCGACCATCATCAGTTATTTTGCTCCCCAAATAGCAAAATTCCTTTACTGCTTTAAGTGTCTCATTTCCTAATCTAATACCCTCAACATCACCCGACATAATTCGACTACATTCCATTATCCTCGTTTTGCTTTTGTTGATGTTCATCTTATATCCTCCCTTCAAGACACCATCCATTCCATTCAACTGCTCTTCCAAGTCCTTTGCTCTCTCTGACAGAATTACAATGTTATCGGCGAACTTCAAAGTTTTTATTTCTTCTCCATGGATTTTAATACCTACTCCAAATTTTTCTTTTGTTTCCTTTACTGCTTGCTCAATATACAGATTGAATAACATCGGGGGGAGGCTACAACCCTGTCTTACTCCCTTCCCAACCACTGCTTCCCTTTCATGGCCCTCGACTCTTATAACTGCCATCTGGTTTCTGTACAAATTGTAAATAGCCTTTCGCTCCCTGTATTTTACCCCTACCACCTTTAGATATTGAAAGAGAGTATTCCAGTCAACATTGTCAAAAGCTTTCTCTAAGTCTACAAATGCTAGGAACGTAGGTTTGCCTTTCCTTAATCTTTCTTCTAAGATAAGTCGTAAGGTCAGTATTGCCTCACATGTTCCAGTATTTCTACGGAATCCAAACTGATCTTCCCCGAGGTCGGCTTCTACTAGTTTTTCCATTCGTCTGTACAGAATTCGTGTTAGTATTTTGCAGCTGTGGCTTATTAAACTGATTGTTTGGTAGTTTTCACATCTGTCAACACCTGCTTTCTTTGGGATTGGAATTATTATATTCTTCTTGAAGTCTCAGGGTATTTCGCCTGTTTCATACATTTTGCTCACCAGATGGTACAGTTTTGTCAGGACTGGCTCTCCCAAAGCCGTCAGTAGTTCTAATGGAATGTTGTCTACTCCGGGGGCCTTGTTTCGACTCAGGTCTTTCAGTGCTCTGTCAAACTCTTCACGCAGTATCGTAACTCCCATTTCATCTTCATCTACATCCTCTTCCATTTCCATAATATTGTCGTCAAGTACATCGCCCTTGTATAGACCCTCTATATACTCCTTCCACATTGCTGCTTTCCCTTCTTTGCTTAGAACTGGGTTTCCATCTGAGCTCTTGATGTTCATACAAGTGGTTCTCTTATCTCCAAAGGTCTCTTTAATTTTCCTGTAGGCAGTATCTATCTTACCCCTAGTGAGATAAGCCTCTACATCCTTACATTTGTCCTCTAGCCATCCCTGCTTAGCCATTTTGCACTTCCTGTCGATCTCATTTTTGAGACGTTTGTATTCCTTTTTGCCTGCTTCATTTACTGCATTTTTATATTTTCTCCTTTCATCAATTAAATTCAATATTTCTTCTGTTACCCAAGGATTTCTACTAGCCCTCGTCTTTTTACCCACTTGATCCTCTGCTGCCTTCACTACTTCATCCCTCAAAGCTACCCATTCTTCTTCTACTGTATTTCTTTCCCCCATTCCTGTAAATTGTTCCCTTATGCTCTCCCTGAAACTCTGTACAACCTCTGGTTCTTTCAGTTTATCCAGGTCCCATCTCCTTAAATTCCCACCTTTTTGCTGTTTCTTCAGTTTTAATCTACAGGTCATAACCAATAGATTGTGGTCAGAGTCCACATCTGCCCCTGGAAATGTCTTACAATTTAAAACCTGGTTCCTAAATCTCTGTCTTACCATTACATAATCTATCTGATACCTTTTAGTATCTCCAGGGTTCTTCCATGTATACAACCTTCTATCATGATTCTTAAACCAAGTGTTAGCTATGATTAAGTTGTGCTCTGTGCAAAATTCTACCAGGCGGCTTCCTCTTTCATTTCTTAGCCCCAATCCATATTCACCTACTACGTTTCCTTCTCTCCCTTTTCCTACGCTCGAATTCCAGTCACCCATGACTATTAAATTTTCGTCACCCTTCACTATCTGAATAATTTCTTTTATCTCATCATACATTTCTTCAATTTCTTCGTCATCTGCAGAGCTAGTTGGCATATAAACTTGTAGTACTGTAGTAGATGTGGGCTTCGTATCTATCTTGGCCACAATAATGCGTTCACTATGCTGTTGGTAGTAGCTTACCCGCATTCCTATTTTCCTATTCATTATTAAACCTACTGCTGCATTACCCCTATTTGACTTTGTGTTTATAACCCTGTAGTCACCTGACCAGAAGTCTTGTTCCTCCTGCCACCGAACTTCACTAATTCCCACTATATCTAACTTTAGCCTATCCATTTCCCTTTTTAAATTTTCTAACCTACCTGCCCGATTAAGGGATCTGACATTCCACGCTCCGATCCGTAGAACGCCAGTTTTCTTTCTCCTGATAACGACATCCTCTTGAGTAGTCCCCACCCGGAGATCCGAATGGGGGACTATTTTACCTCCGGAATTTTTTTTCCCAAGAGGACGCCATCATCATTTAATCATACAGTAAAGCTGCATGCCCTCGGGAAAAATTACGGCCGTAGTTTCCCCTTGCTTTCAGCCGTTCGCAGTACCAGCACAGCAAGGCCGTTTTGGTTATTGTTACAATGCCAGATCAGTCAATCATCCAGACTGTTGCCCTTGCAACTACTGAAAAGGCTGCTGCCCCTCTTCAGGAACCACACGTTTGTCTGGCCTCTCAACAGATACCCCTCCGTTGTGGTTGTACCTACGGTACGGCTATGTGTATCGCTGAGGCACGTAAGCCTCCCCACCAACGGCAAGGTCCATGGTTCATGGGGGGATTACGTTTATATAAAAACAAAATTGAATTACAACTCGAATATTGTACTGCTCTGTTAAATCAGTTTAAAGCTCCAAGTTTTAGAAACGTTCAATAGACGTAAACTATTTTTGTGTGCCAGATACGAAATAAAAAAATAACCACTGATTTGAAGGGATCAGGAACAAGCTATTTAATAAAAATTGATGCCAAGAATTTGGTACAGTTTAATTGTCATGAGAAATAGCACAGACATCCGACATTGTCGAGGGTGTGGAATACATGGACTAGTAACTAATATTGATGGTTTAGCTGAAATTTTTCTCTGAGCCCTCTGGAAAATTGTAGAAATTCTAACTTATTTCTTGGATTGATCTCTTTTTTTGGTAAAAGTTATTTTGCATGATATGCAGATTCAGAATCGTTGTATTTTGCTACTCTCAGCGAATTTCACCAAGATGTTTAAGGTGAAGCCTAAGCCCAAGAGATGCGAATTCTAGGCGTTCATTCTTCTTCGTCACTGTCAAGTTTCTGGAGCCTCCTGTGGACTGAAAGCGCTTTGTAACATCACATCGCCAGTCACTTCTTCTTCGATAGCTATATTTTTGTCTATGTCGATGCATTCGTCTACTTCCGCTGATAGCGCACTCAGTTCATTAGCAGAAGCAGAATTTAACACTCCAACAATTCCACCTCGGCTTCGACCAGTTTAGGCCATAGTTTTCTCCAGGCCCTGTGCATTGTTGTATTTTCCACAGAGGTCTAAGCAACAGCAGCCGTCTGAATAGCGTCTTTAATGTGAAATTTAAAATTTTTCCGGCGAACTAAATATTCAAAAAGATTTCTGGCTTGCAGCCGGTCGTCGTTAGCTTCCATCCACAATATTTCGACTGGACAGCTGCCAGCCAACCTCAGGTGAGCCATCGAAGACTGACAAAGAAGGTCTCCGTTCCGCAATATATAGCGTGCTGCGAGTATTCCGTGCATGCTTCAACATCATATTGACAGACGAACCACACCGCCCGCCGGCAGCGCCCTCGCTGGTGGAACTGCAGAACTCAGCTGTCTTCGGCGTTGTCAATTGCCGCGGCCATCGCAGTACTCTGACGTCTTCTTCTGGAGCAGATCTTAGAGATGACGGGGTTCCACGCATTATCTAGCTGGTAGCCATTGTCACCGTAAATACGATTGTCTGTCATACGAATTTCCACTGATTCTTTTATGACGAAATCCCAAAAGGATGTTGCTGTGGCCAAAATTGTTGTCTTGTCATACTCCATTGAGTGTCCAGTGGAAAAGCAATGCTCAGCAATAGCAGACTTGCTAGGTTGCAAAAGGCGAGTACAGCGTTGATGTTCAATGCAACGTTCTGTTCGCAATGTTTCTCCTATATATGACATGCCACACTGACAAGGTATTTTATAAATTCCCGCCTTCCGCAATACCAGGTCGTCTTTCACTAATCCCAGCAGGTCGGAAATCTTCTGAAGGAAATGTTGCCAATAATGGAAAGAAAAGCTAAAGATTTAGTAGGCGTGCTCTCTTCTTTGTCCACTCCCTGATTCTTTGGCTTAATTGCAAGTGCCTTGCTAATTTGCCGGGTAGAATATTCATTCTCTCTGAAAACCCTCTTCAGGCAAACTATCTGCATCTGACACTACATGAGCTCTGTGCACAAGTGTTTTAAGTATACACATTGTTTGCGATGGGTGACGGCAGCTGGACGAATTTAAATACAAATCAGTATGTGTGGGCTTCCGATGAACTGAATGCCCCAGAGAGCCATCACTCTTCTGTCTAACTGGCACATCCAAGAAAGGGAGGCAACCATTTTTCTCTAATTCCATGGTAAACCGAATGTTCTCATGAATAGAGTTCAGGTGATCTAAAAGCTCCATTAATTTGTCTTCTCCATGAGGCCACACTACGGAAGTATCATCCACGTGCCTCCAAAAACAGTTGGTTTGAGGGCTGCTGATTCAAGTGCTCTCTCCTCAAAATCCTCCATAAAAAGGTAGGCCACCAAGGGAGACAGGGGGCTACCCATGGCGACGCCGTCAATTTGTTTAAAATATTCTTGGTTGTACATTAAATATGTTGAGGAGAAAGCGTGGCGAAACAAAGCAGTGATTCCCACCTGAAACTTATTGCCAATCAGTGCCAAGGAGCCTACTAAGTGATTCTGAAGGTACATAAAGATGGACTACCCTTACGGCCAATAGTGAGCAATATTGGGGGCCCCACTTACGATTTAGCCAAACATCTTGCATCCTAGCTGAGGCCATTTACGGGCAAATATCCACATCACATACGAAACTCGGCCGATTTTATCAACAGACTGCCATTGTCCCCTTAAATTTTGAAACAAGCAAACAGTTCATTGTCGTAACCAAAACGTAGGAGGCTAAGTATGATCCGTTAACACATATTCCTCCGTCTTTTCTCCAATACATGAAACATAAGCTCGACAGACAAAATATTAGTAACGAACTTGAAAGACAACGCTGGTCGTTTTCGTGCACTGTACACGGTGTCAACTAATACGAGGCGACCATGTGTCCTTTCACCACTGACATAATGCATGGTAGTGAACTGGTGTGATTGTGCCAATCGGCTGTATTCAAATCAGCGTCGGTAGATTGTCGACGTGGAGGCGTGACAGAATGACAAAGGAGCTATAGCCTTTGGACGCGCCCATGATCACATCCTGACTGAAACTGCCGATTTGTCGATATATCAACGCGAATTGTCCAACGTGTCTACAAGGAATGGTGTACCACACACAGCCAAGTAAGGCGGCATAAGAACACTAGCCGTGAAAATATCCTGACCGACAGGGGACAGAGATGAGTGTCACGCCTTGTCAATACAATTGCTTTCAAATTCGACAGGAGTTGCCAACGTCAGTGAATGCAGGTCTACCTCAACCCAATTTCCGAACTAAAGTTGCATGCTATGGACTTTTGTAGTTGGGTTCCTCGCAAAATGTCATTACTCCTAGCGGCACATTAAGGTCAACGCCTTCAGTGGGCCACACAACACAGAAACTGAACAGTAATTGAATGCACGCGTGTAATTCGGTGCGACGAGAGTGCACCGGCTGCCCAATGAGGTATCCAACGAGTAGTTGTGGAGAGTGTTGCTCAGGCTAGAAGTATTTCCTAGGTCATGACTTGGACCCATTCATTCAGGTTACCGTGAACATGAAACAGGATGTTTATTTTAACATTGTCGGTAAGCTGTAAACATTCCATGATGAGAATAGCCTTGTTCATAGGGCAGCACACATTCATTTCAGACACACTCACGCACTTTCACTGGCCTGCTAAATCACCAGACCTTAACCCCATAGAACACATCTGAGAGCAGCGTGTGAATCGCAGCGAAACATCTCTGCATTTTGATAGGGATCTAAACATCAACCACTGTTTGATGGTTAGATAGTGAAAACTTGGCGCCGCGGCCGCAGCCGCAGTCTTGGACGTGCATGTATGCCAGAGTGTAGCACCCCGGGCCATGGAGGGCATCTGGGGATGATTGAAGTGGTAGGAATTCGGATGTTATCAATACGTTCTGTGCGAACACCCGCCCATATTGAATCTTCTCTCACGCAACACTTCTGTCGCGCTCACCCAGCGCTTCTGTCGCGCTCACCCAGCACACTGGTCACTTCACCACCCCTCGTTGCCGTGGGCAACACCGGACTCGTCGGCACATTCGTTTTACCTGTCATAGGCTGAGCTAATTCGCAACTTCCCTCACCGAAGCCTTGTGACCGCCCTTGCAGCTAGCCGCGGTGCACTGTGATACAAGCAACTGCAGTTTGGACATATACAGTAGTTGTGTATAATACCACCCAAACATAGACCCACCAATTAAAAAAAAATACTTTATCCAATCTGAGGCAGCGATTTTGTTGACCATACAACATGAATTTATCATGTGAGATGTAGATTTCTCCCTTTTTATACGAGTTATTTTCGTAGACTGAAGAAAGCGAAGTATACATGCGTTCTTACATCACTAAAGTATTGTTACTTGTTATGAAAATCCTGTAATAGTATGGCATACGCTGCATTTCCTCTAAGTATTTTTTCACCAGGTAGCAAAAAATCTTTTCTTATCTGTTAGGTCATGCATAGACTATTTAACTCACTTTTTTACTCATGACTGAGCGCTAAGATCTACCTCTATACGTGATGCTGTAACCAGACAGTTAACAAGAAGAAATGTGTGGTTTTATGCATGATGGAGCTCCAGATGGACATAGTTTGAAGCATTTTATGTGAATCAACTGCGCTGTCCATTCTAAAGTATTGTTCTAGCGTCTGAGATCAGTATTAAGAAGGTACTGGTAAGCGATAAATTATCGTGGAACATAAACACATACATTCCTAAAGCTACATGGATTTTGTACTTAAAACATGCTATAATACTAGAGCGATGCAGCTTCTGACCTGTTAGTCGATGGTAGAGTGATAGCTTCTGACCTGTTAGTTAAGGGGAATGCAATGCCGTTAATATTAAAATGTAAGAAATATATTCTCAGTGCATGACATACATTCTCCCTGCAAGTTTCTCTACGATAAAGTATGATGACAAACTGAAAGTGATAAAACTGCTACCTTGCACACAAAATAAAACATCGATTCTTTGCAATACAAGCACTAGTTTCACCTTTGCTGACCTTCGTTTGACCTTCATTTGACGTTTTTTGACCTTCGTTTGACTTATGGTTGGTCAATATAAATTTGTTAACCTTTTTAAATTTTGTTAACCTTTTTAACGATCGATTTTTCCGATTACTGCAGACCATCCAAAATTTTTTATTAGAAGTTGTATTTTTGTGAGCTACTCAAATAGGTAGGATTTAAAACTGGTGAAGAAGAATCATTATATTTTTAATCAATTCTTCTCATGAAGAATTATCCAAAGTAGTGAAATAATTTCGATGGAAAATAATTCTTAAGCTTTCTTTCATTCGGTGAAATAAATTTACTGAATTTGGTGCACAATTAGTTCTTAAAAATTCTTCTCAAGTTAGATGTCTATTTCTCACAATATCTATTTGATTTTGTGCATTTTTAAACTGTGTCAAAATAACATAATATTCATAATTAAAATTATACAATCAAAAGTTGGTCTTAAATTTACATCAACTATTTGAGGAATGACAAGAGGTAATAGTGAATTTATTTCTTCTTTTCTTCTATTTATTATATCTAAAGTCATGTTAACTGTTTCTTCCAAATTTTCTATTCGTTTCTCATCCAATTTACTTATTTCTTGTAATCATTTCATTTGCTTTTTATAGACATCTACTATTTCTTTTCTAATATTATATTCACCATGTCTGTGAATTGCTGGTACAACTTCAGGTGTACTTTGTTTCATATTCAATGTCATTATCTAATTTTTAACTTTTCAACAGTTAATAAAATCCATTTCTTTTGAACACCATTACCAGAACTTAAAGTTTTTATTTGATTTATTCTAGTACAAGTGGATCATTATGTTTTATTTCTGTAAATGGAATTTCGTTGTCTTTCAGAAACTGAAAATATTTTTTCTGATTTTGTTTCATATTTGTTGAGGGTAAATCTTTACCCTCAGGAGTTCCATACAGAGAAGATAAAATATCATTAGTAATTAACATACTTTCTCTTCAAATAAAGGAATCCAAATATCTTTAAACTGTGTATCTAAATTTAATTGATAATTATTCTTCTGAATAAATTAAAATATATTTATTTAATTGCAAACAGCATTAGATGTACTTGAGACTGTTTCAGCTGTCACTGGAATCAACTCCATTTATGTATATAGAATAAAAATATATTAGATTAAAATATTTAGCCAGGTTTCAGTAATTTCCTTAAGTGTGTGTCATTATAGATCACAATTTCTTTTTCACAAAATTTGTACTGTACTGCAAACCTATAAATGAAATAAAAAAATACACAGTAAAAATGCTAGTGACAATAAAAAATTAAGAGTGTAAACACTTTATATATACAACTATCTAGGCCACAGCAACTAGGAAGTGGACTCATTTATTAAGGAATAATTTTAATTACTCTAATGGCAAATTGTCTTTATAAATAGAAGTTAAGAAGTGCTGAAGATTTGAAGTAGGGAAGTCGATTGACAATTTTTACTCACATAAATATACTAAGGATAAGCATACTCTCATTTGTAAAGAATGTTGTAGAAATCATTATGGAAATAAGTATGATAGTAAAAAAGTTCTTTGTGAATGTGCAAAATATATTTCATCCAACGGTTACAATATGCATTTAAAAAGAGTATCCAAAGATGAACATTCTAAACTATTGTTATCTATGAAACGTGAAATATGTGGTAATTCAACAAAGAAATGTATAAACTTGTGATGCCATACCTCACAACGACTATTAATCAAATTGCGTGCATATGGAGTATCGTCTCAGTTGTGTGACTGGATTCGTGATTTCCTCTCAGAGAGGTCACAGTTTATAGTGATAGACGATAAACCATCGAGCAGAACAGGAATGATATCTGGCATTGCTCAAGGTAGTGCCACAGGCCCTCTGCTGTTCCTGATTTACATAAATGATCTTGGTGATAATCCGAGCAGTCCCCTTAGATTCTTTTCAAATGACGCCGTAATTTACCGTCTAGTAAAATCATCAGATAATCAATTCCAATTACAAAATGATCTAGAGAGAATTTCAGTATGGTGCGAACAGTAGCAATTGACACTGAACAAAGAAAAGTGCGAGGTCATCCACATGAGTACTAAAAGAAATCCGATAAATTTTGGGTATTCAACAAATCCCACAAATCTAAGGGCTGTCAATACGACTAAATGCCTAGGAATTACAATTATGAGCAACTTAAATTGGAAAGACCACATAGATAATATTGTGGGGAAGGCGAAACAAAGACTGCACTTTGCTGGCCAAACACTTACAAGATGCGAGAAACCCACTAAAGAGACAGCCTACATTACACTTGTCCATCCTCTGCTGGTATACTGCTGCGTGGTATGGGATCCTTACCAGGTAGTATTGATGGAGGACATCGAAAAAGTACAAAGAAGGGCAGCTCGTTTCGTGTTATCGCACAATAGGGGTGAGTGTGTCATTGATATGATATGCGAGTTGGGAAGGCAGTCACTGAAACAAAGGCGGTTTTCTTTGCAGCGAGATCTATTTACGAAATTTCAATCGCCAATTTTCTCTTCCAAATGCGTAAATATTTTGTTGACCCCCACCTACGTAGGAAGAAATGATCATCATAATAAAATAAGAGAAATCAGAGCTCGAACGGAAAGATTTATGTGTTCATTTTTCCCATGCGCCATTCGAGAGTGGAATGGTAGAGAAGTAGTATGAAAATGGTTCGATGAACCCCCTGCAAGGCACTTAAGGGCGAATTGCAGAGTAATCATGTAGATGTTGAACTGCAAAGAATTTAAAAATTTTGATTGCTTTTACTGAGATCCTGTGTCTAAAAGCAAACTATTCAGAAGATGCAAGATTTGTTTTCAGGATTATTATAAACAGCAAAATAAAATTAATGGAATTTCAAGTGACAATGACAGTGACAATGAACAACAAACAGACTGACATATTATGTAATCAGTTGGGTGAATACAACGGAGAAGGTTTTACTTTAAATGACATTAAAAATGTTGAAGAATTGTTGGATATTCAAATAAATGTTGTATGTGCTGATAATTTCAATTCAGTTATCTATCAGTCCTGAAAAAGCAACAAACATATATCTGATAAAGATAACAACCATTTTGATGAGATGGGTTGCTTAGGATCAGTGTATCTCTGTAAGAAATGTAACAAACCAAATAGAAACGAGGATAAACATAAATGCAAAATAAAGAGAAAAATCTGTATACTATGCAAGGGTCCAGAACACGAAAGTATAGAAAACAAGATATACTGTGAAGACTACAATAGATACTGTTATAATGAAAAATGCTTAAAAATCACCTAGAAGTTTGTGATGCAACTTAAAAATAAGAAGGATGTAAAAAGATTTGTTTGAGATCTAAAGAACATAAATGCGGCTTTGAACTTTGCAGAAACTGTAATCAAGTAGTAAAAATTGGAAATCATAAATGATACATGCAATTCATATTGCAAAAAGGTGGTATTTGTGAAAGAAAATTTGGTGAGTATTTTATAGTCCAAGGTTTCCCAGATTGTAATAAAGATAGCAAAGAATCCATAGGATGGTTAAACAGTTTAAAAAATAATAATATCTCGCATGCTCTTAATGGTGGAGAAGTAAAAATAGCCGGTGCAAAAGCATATCGATTTGATGGTGGTCAAACACATGCAATAAAATTAAGAGTTAAAGCAGATGGTGTAAGCATAAAAATAAGATTTGATGACATGTGCAGTATTTATTCAACTGTACAAATTATGATTATTATCCTAAACGACACACACACACACACACACACACACACACACACACACACACACACACATATATATATATATATATATATATATACACACCAAGAATTCCACCAGCAATCCCAAAATTTGACCTACAAAAACTAACAGAATCAGAAACAATTAAAAAATGGGAAAATTCTCCCGCAAACAACTGGGAAACATTCAAGGAAAAAATCACAAAAATAGCAGAGGAGCAAATACCATTGAAGAAGAAGCACAAACATCCATGGTGGAATATGGAATGCAAAAAGGCAATTCAAGTTCGTACAGAAGCCTTTGCGAAGTACAGTTCAAATAAAAATGAGAAAACTCTTCAAAACTTTTTAGAAACACGGAAACTTTCAAATAAACTTATTAGACAAGAGAAGAGAAAGTATGTAACTCAGCAACTGGAATCAATAGAAGCAGATTTTAAAAATTATAATACGCATGGATTCTACAAAACTTTTGCAAACCAAATTGAAGGGTATATCCCTCAAAATGTCTGTTTTCGGAAATCAGATGGGAATCTGGCACTAAGCGACGAAGAAAACTATGAAGAATTAGCCAAATATTTGGAAACGCTACTAAACTGTCCAGAACCAACAGAAGCTCTTCCAATATCCAGCACTAAAGCCCCGCAACAGCAAGACTCTGTACCGCCAACTGAAGAAGAAATTATCAAACACATAAACAAACTCAAAAATAACAAAGCATCAGGAGAAGATGGAATTGTAGCCGAATTTCTCAAAAGTCTAGGGTCTAACTCAAGAAATGAGCTAGTTAAAATTATTCAAAACATATGGGTTACTGAAGAAATACCAGAAGATTGGAAATGTGCCCTAATACATCCGTTACATAAAAAAGGGGATAAATCGGATGTGAACAACTATAGAGGAATCTCCTTACTTGCCGTCACATACAAGATATTATCAGCTTGTCTTCTTGAAAGAACACAAAAACTGCTAGAACCCAAAATCTCAGATTTCCAAGCTGGTTTCAGACCAAACAGATCATGTCCAGAACAAATTTTAAACTTGAAATTGATTACAAGGATGAGACAAATGCGAAGGAAGCCTACAGTATATGTCTTTGTCGACTTTAAAAAGGCATATGATTCAATTCACAGACCCACACTATTTAAAATTCTTGAAGAACAAGGACTGGATAAGAAGACACGGAACATCATAGAGCAGACATTAACAAATACAAAATGCAAAGTGAAATTCATGGGAAAACTTTCAAAATCATTTGAGATAAAAACTGGGGTTAGACAAGGTGATGGATTATCACCTCTGTTATTTAACTTAGTTCTGGATAGAGTCATGGCAGAATGGGAAAAAGAACTCAAAAAAGAAAAGTACTGGAAACCAATATCACTGTGAACCAAAAAAGATGACCTACAAATCCCCTACTTAGCCTACGCAGACGATCTTGCAATAATGGCAGATTCTAATGAAATGGCACTCAAACAGATAGAAACCTTAAAAGAGTGTGCAGGTAAAGTTGGCCTACAAATATCTTTTGAGAAAACGGTGTTTACAACAACAAATCTAGAAATTTCTAAGTTACAAACCAAATATGGAGAAATTAAGAGGGTACCATACTTTAAATATTTAGGAGAGATAATTTCTGAAAAATACTCACAACAAGAAAGAATATTAAAAGCTCGTAGGGGTCTAGGGCTGGTCCAAAACATTTACAATAAAAAATGTCTATCTATAAATACAAAAATTGAACATTATAAGTCGGTAATTAAACCAATAATGCTATATGCCAGCGAAACCTTGACACTTAAAAGAAAAACAGATACGGAAAACCTGAAGAAAGAGGAAAGGAAAATCATTAGGAAAATTCTGGGACCAAGATGGACCAAAGAGGAGTATAGATTACAGAAAAATTCTAAAATTGAAGAATATTCTAACATAGAGATAGACATGAGGAAGAGGTATCTAAAATTCTATGGCCACATAATGAGACTTCCCGATCACAGACTTACAAAAAGAATAGTAAGATACGTAGCATCCCTTGTCAATGGAGGAGAATGGATCAAAAATGTAAAGAAAGATCTGGAATTAGCCAACATTACTACTGAAGACATGAACAAAAGAAACAATTTCAAACTTAAAGTTGACAAATGGGAGGTCAAACCAGAGACAAAAGCGCCGAGAACTGGAACAAAATGGAGCGAAGAAAGAAAAGCTGAATTCTCGCAAAGAATGAAGACCTGGTGGGCAAACAAGAAGAATAAGAAGCCCCAGAAGTGAACCATCTTTACTTAGCGTCTTCCATGTTGGGAGCTTTACGACTAATAATATATATATATATATATATACAAAGTATTATTCCAAAAATTGGTATGGTTTTATAAAATGTAAAGTATTGGCACCTACAGAATTGTATCATCCTGTTTCACCTGTAAGAATAAATGAAAAGCTGTTGTTTCCCTTGTGTGTCAAACGTGCAGAACAAAAAAATAAGTAAATGCAATCAAAACGATGAAAAAGACGTTCTATTGGAACTTGGGTAACTGACAATGTAAAGTTGGCTGTATAAATGGGATATAAAATTTTAGATGTCTATGAAGTATGAGATTTTAGAAATAAAAGCAATAAGTTGTTTAAAAATTACGTGAAAGATTTTGTGAAGATAAAGTTAAAAACCAGCCCACAAGATTTTGAAACTGGAGAAGAGTATATTAAAACAGTTAGAGAGCAATTAGAAATTTACTTAGATCCTGATAAAATAATGGGAAATACAGGAAAACTACTGTTGCAAAGGTATGTCTTACTTCATTTTGGGGGACATTTGGACAAAGACAAAGTATGACTCAAATGGAATATGTAACAAATTTACAGTGTTTTTATGGGGTACTATTTGATGATCGATTAGATAACATAAGATATCAATTTTCTTAACGACAATATGATTCAGATGAAGTTCAATTTTGAAGATTATTATGTGGAAAATAACAAAGCTACAAATATTTTATAGCTGCATTCACTACATCAACTGCAAGGCTTAGATTGTATGACAGGCTAAATAAACTAGGAAAAAATGTTATATATTTTGAAAGCGATTCTGTAGTATATATTGATGATGGCAAAGTCAGTTTAGAAAAAGGCTGAAACGTTGGGTGAATAGACTGATGAGTTAGGAGATAATAAATGGATACCAAATTGGGCTTTAACTGGACCTAAAAGTTATTATTATGAGAAAAATGATAGGAGCATAGTGATGAAGGTAAAGGGATTCACTTTATACTATAAAAATATACAAAAGCTGAATGACGATAATTAAGATGGTAAGATTAACTGAGAGTGAAGTGAAGGAAAAGATACAATTAGAATACAGTTACATAACCAGAAAAGTTGACAATAAAATCTAGTTAACAAACTGGCTAAGAAAGAACTGTCACTTCAGTACGATAAAAGAGTAGTTCTAGAAAATTAAATACAGTACCTTAAGTATATTAAAAATTATTTATTATTTAATAAATATTAATGAGATTAAACAATTTTTCTAAAATTATGATAGCGAATTTCACGACCTGGAGTTCATTATATGAGAAAAATTTTCAATACCAAGGTGGCCTCTGATTTAACATTTTATATTTATTTTTGTGGGTATTTTGGGTTTGCTCAGTAAATTATCTCCTAGTGCACTCAGTCAACCCACTAACTACTCTCTCAGCACTGACAGTGCGCTTCATGTGGACATTGGGACATGAGCACATGGGCTGTGCGAGTGTTTCAGCAGTGTCTGAGATCTAGCCATGACAGCTACTGCTACGGACTAGACCATGGTTTAAGTGTGCTGTGTATGGTGCTTCTCAATACATTGCAGTGGACTCTTGTCTTGCAGAGGTATTTGTTGTTGTCTCTATCCTATCATGCAGTAGAGCCTTCTTTCTACCGAATGTAGTAGCGACAACCAATTTAGGAATTCTATAGTGCTTTAAAAACCCAATAGCGACGTCAAATTCCCGATTGATAGCAATCTCTGACAACTTATTACTACAGATTGGATCGCAGTTTAAGTGTGTGTCGTGTTTATTGATTCTCAATACAATGCAGTGAAGTCTGTCTTATATAGTCATTTTTTGTTGTTGTTGCTACTATCCCATCATGTGGTAGACTCTTTCCTCCCTCCTTCTTCGTCCTGGTGTAGTGGGGAGAACCAGTCAGCTTAGGAATTCTATAGCACTTTAAAAAAGAAAATACGCTTAGCAGACCTGTAGTGGTTGGGAATTCTATAACAGTGATGGTATAAATTCATCGAAATTAGAAGTTACAAGTATCCTTTCACGCATCACCTCTTCCAATCGTGACGTCAAATAATAATAGGTTTGGATTATTTAATGAAATTTCTCGTCAGAAACATAACACAGTTGTTTAAGCACGCAAACTGCTGTGCAATGCCGATCTTTTTTATTTCGAATAGTTTTAAAGTATGTGAAGCAAATTTTTTAAATCCTGTATTAACGATTTAATTAACATTTCCTGTGACACGTCTTCTGAAGCAACATTTGTGACATTTTCAAGATGTGATATTCTGCACCAGATTTGCTAACTCGTGAAGCAGTGGTATCCGAAAGGTTGGTTCACGCATACAGACCACTTGAGGTAGCAGGGAGACGGCTACAGGCATTTTTCAGGTATCAATATCGAAGGGTTGCCGCCAGCTGACGCTTGTGTTCAGGTATTAGCGCAGTACTTTACGCAGCTGTGGAGCCGCCGACAGCCGTCGGGAGCCCTGAGGTGCGCGGCGGTGGGCAGCCTGCACGGATGGCGAGACACAGAAAGTTTTTCAGATATGTTTAAGCGGTCTGTGGCAGTGTGATTACGTGTTTCCTTATGCGACTGTAATGAAAAATGCGCCGCAATTACTTAAATATTCCACAAACAGCAATCGATTTCCTTACAAATTGTTTAAATAATCTGAATTCCATACACCACCCCATATCCCATTAATTTTTTCAAATAAACAATATTCCACACATTGTCTATATTTTTTAAACTAATTCCAAACAATGCAATCGATCAGTCAACATTTCCAGAAGGGAGAAGGGGCAAGAAAAAGTGGAGGATATCGATTTAATTAATTAACTAAATAATTAGTCAAATTGATAAGAGTGGTAGGGGTGGGGCTATTCTAATAACCTGATGCAGCTCGTGAATACCTAAAGTGACACAGCTGAGCTATTTTCTGCCAAATTTTTTCACTCAGTTTAATTATTTAATCAATTAATTTGATATCAGAATTGGTGTCGGGTTTCCCAGAGGGTGCGAGTGGTAGTGGTGACATGGAAACCTACTTAACCAAACAATAGGTTAAGGATGAATCACCCCTGCAGGTCATAATCCTGTTAGCAGTACAATAGGTTAAGGAACTGTCAATCAAAAGAGAACAATAGGTTTGCTTCTGAATGTGTAAATGCCCCTGATGTAGGCAACCTCTACTAACAAATTGCGCTGATGCCGCCCTTGTCGTACTACTGTGGTTTCGCTTTGGACTATAATTTTAAATTTTTCATGAAAATTAACCTCTATCATCATAGTAAGCAACGCATACACGAAGAAATTGGCAAAAAGTAAACGAAAAGTACCCGTGGTTCCAGAGGGAGCTGCAGAAGGTAAGAACTGTAGAGGAAGACGGAGACTGCAATACATTCAACAAGTAATGGAGGATGCAGGTTGCAAATGGTATTCTGAGATGATAAGATTGGCACAGAAGAGAAATTTGTGGCAACTCACAACAAACCAGTCAAAATACTGATGATACAATACGTTTCAAAGCAATTTTTCATTTTTCCTAGACACAATCCTACAGCTCTAAACTTCCATGAACTCATAATGCATAAAGCAAATTATAGTCCCAAGTAAAGAGCAAAACTGGGACTAAAATTTAATAAATTCATGTAAAAAGTACATACTGCCCCATTGGTTTCGTTTCGAAACCACACATAAAAGCAGTAGTAAAAACTCTAATTTACGCTATAATATCTTCAGATGTACTTTCTATCACAGTCAATGATCTCCTCAATACGATTACTATCAAAAACAACCCCATTTCACACGCACAATCTCCGTGCCAACTGTTGCTTTGAACGCCGTGATTGCTACGATGCACTACAGTCGTAGAAATACGTCAGGGTATCACTGGATGTCTCTGTCTTACAACAGCATCGATGGTTTCATACTTCAAAACAAAATTAATAAAATGGAGATTTGAGGCAGAATGCATTGGTTCTCAAAGTGCTAGAGGTCAAGTTACACGACATTAGCTTGATGGTTCCTGGGGGGTGGCTAATTTTCTATTCGACCCGCTTACTTGCAGAAAGTAGTGACACATTAAAAACTCGTAAGCTTTATGGGGAACGGACCAACGACTCACTTCTTACAAGACGACAATGCTACCCGTGGGGCGCCAAGCAGAGAGGGCCGCCAAAACGCCACAACGGGAAGATTGCTATACAGGAAGCATCACAATTAGCAGCGGCCGCTTAGGACAGTTCGTATCGCAGTTAGTGGCGAAAACTGACAAGGATGAAAGTGTCGGAAAGGTGGGGGCGCCAAATGATAACTCGCTTCTGTGCAAAAATGTTCTCGAACGGGCCCTGATGCTACCCAGAGAACACACAGGCCAGCGTTGACGAAGCGAGAAAAAGGGAGATTATGACGGGATGTCGATTAACCGCCTCGTTAAGTACCAAGTGACCCGTATGGTTTAACATCCCGTTTAACGAAAGGATTCCCACCCACAGTGCCCTACTCTCTAGAAGGATGAGGTCTTGCGAGAGGCTTGTAATGAATCCCAGGACGTAGCTTACAGAAATGGATTGCGAGTGAACATTGCTTTCCAGGGCTTTAATATTCTGGAGACTTGCGATGTACCATCCGACTTTCGGAAAAAACATCTTCCACACAAACTCAAGACAGGAAGCGTCGACAAGTACGAGGATTATCGCACAATCATCTTACAGCTCATGCAGTCAAGTTGCTGACAATAATAATATACAGAAGAATGGGAAAGAAGATTGAGCATCTGTTAGATGACGATCTGTTAGATGGCGATCAGGTAAAGGCCCAGAGAGGCAGTTCTGACGTTGCAGTTGACAATAATGGAAGCAAGACAAGAAAAATCAATACATGTTCATAGGATTTGTCGAGATGGTAAAAGCGTTCGACACTGTAAAAAGGTGCAAGATGTTCGAAATCTTGAGAAAAATATGGGTAAGCTGTAGGGAAAGGCGGGTAACATACAGTATGTACAAGAAGTAAGAGGGAAAGGCCAAGAACGAGGTATATGGATTAAAAATGGTATAAGACAGGGACGTAGTCTTTCGCCCCTGCTGTCCAATCTATACGTCGAAGAAGCAATGACGGTAATAAAAGAAATGTCCAACAATGGGATCAAAATTGAAGGTGAAAGGATATCAGTGTTAAGATTCGCTGACGACATTGCTATCTTACATCTGCATCTATATGGATACTCTGCAGATCACACGTAAGTGGCTGGCAGAGGGGTCATCGAAACACCTTCACAATAATTCTCCATTATTCCACTCTCCAACAGTGCGCGGAAAAAATGAACACCTATATTTTACCGTGCGAGCTCTGATTTCCCTATTTTAATTATCGTTTCTCCCTCTGTAAGTCGACGTCAAGAAAACATATTCGCATTCGTAGGAGAATGTTGGTAATTGAAATTTCGCGAGAAGATCCCGCCGCCATGAAAAACGCCTTTGTTTTAATGGTATCCATCCGAAATCCTGTATCATGTCCGTGACACTCTCTCCCCTATTTCGCGATAATACAAAACGTGCTGCTCCTCGTGAAACTTCCTCGATTTACTCCGTTAATCCTGTCTGGTAAGGATCCCAGACCATGCAGCAATACTCCAAAATAGGGCGAACAAGTGTAGTGTAGGCAGTCTCTTTAGCAGATCTGTTACATCTTCTAAGTGTTCTGCCAATAAAACGCAGTCTTTGGTTTGCCTTCCTCACAACATTTTCTATGTGTTCTGTCCAATTTAAATTGTTCTAATTGTAATTCCTAGGTATTTAGTTGAATTTACGACCTCTAGATTAGACTGATTTATCGTGTAACCGAAGTTTAACAGATTCGTTTTAGCACTCATGTGGATGACAATCACACTTTTCATTATTTAGGGTCAATAACCAATGATCGCACCATTCAGATATCTTTTCTAAATCGTTTTGCAATTTGTTTTGATCTTCTGATGAGTTTACTAGACAATAAATGACAGGATCATCTGCAAACAACCTAAGACGGCTCCTCTGATTGTCTCCTAAATCGTTTATATAGATAAAGCCTGGCGCCAACGAGGTTGTTCCGTTGCGGCGACTTGACGGGGGCCGCATGGTTATGCGTGGTGGAATTGAAATATCCAGATCATCGACATGAATCGCTTCGGACATTTATGGGACATAATCGAGAGGTCAGTTCGTGAACAAAATCCTACACAGGCAACACTTTCCCAATTATGGACGGATGTGTTGGCGCCAGCCGGGGTGGCCGAGCGGTTCTAGGCGCTCAGTCTGGAACTGCGCGACCGATACGGTCGCAGGTTCGAATCCTGCCTCGGACATGGATATGTGTGATGTCCTTAGGTTAGTTAGGTTTGTAGTTCTAAGTTCTAGGAGACTGATGACCTCAGCAGTTAAGTCCCATAGTGCTCAGAGCCATTTGAACCATCTGATGTGTTGGCAGCATCGCTGAATATTTCTGCAGGGGAATTGCAACGACTTGAGTACACGCCACGTCGAGTTGCTACGCAACGCTGGGCGAAAGATCCGATACGATATTAGCAGGCATCCCATAACTTTTTGTCACCCCGGTGTACAGTTACGTTCCACAACATTCATGAACACGATAATTTACCATTTTTTTGTTATTGTTAAATGTTCAGTGATAAAACTGTTGGATGAAAAGCAGCGCCAGCAGTCGCACGTCACCCTGATCGCCTAGGTCCGTTATTAGACTGTCCTACAGTGTCATTGAATGAGTTTTCTGCAGTCGAAGATAATGTGTGTATAGCGACGATTATGAAGATATCATTTGGGAGGTTCTTTGAAAGCGCAGAAGATGGCACCAATTTAGAAGAATTTGCCGATGAAATCTATGTATATTGAAGTTCCTGTCCCCATTAAATCAGAAGTGAGCAGCTGTTTAGCTACCTGTATTTAGATGTGCTTTCGAAAAACAAAATTAATAATGATACCAAAGCTTGTAGAAAATTTGCACTATTTTTTTGCACGTGGAAAAGTATTTCGGTCCCTCAGATTCATGCTACACACTTTTCGTTGTACTTGCCAACGACCAGACAGCCATACTGAGATGTGACATCACTATTGTTTTAAAATTATTCAGTTAGTATAAAAAAAGAATCTCACAAACTGGCCAAGTACTTTGTTTGCAGTGCGCGTTTAAAATTACAGTGTTGTGAAGAAATGGGTATTTCACATTAAGTTTTTCGTTGAACGATTATTTACGATAATCGTATGGGCCTATTTCATCAACAATGCGTCGAACTGCTTCGTTCACCTTTTGGTAACCAACAGCCTTCAGAAACGATTGTTTCCAATTGACCTGCAGGATTTCGCAGTGCTCGTGCATCTGTCAGCGATGATCTTCAGGAAAATCAACTAAAATCGGTCGTTGTTCGAAAAGAATCATCGATTCTGTGAGCGGCATTATTGAATAGGAACAGTATCTGGCACCCTGAGACAGAAGCATGCTTAGGCATATCGAAGACTGCAGTAAATTCGATTGTGCATGAACGTTTAGATGTAAACAGAGCTGTTCCCGATGGATTCCGTACAATTAAATGCAAGTTCAAAAACATACTCGCGTCTGTTGGTGGTAAGGAATGATCAAAACATTCGACCGATGATGATGATGATGTTGGTTTGTGGGGCGCTCAACATCGTGGTCATTAGCGTCTGTAAAAGTACCAAATCTTTCCATTTCGAGACTCGGCACTTTCCGAATGATGATGAGGACAACACACACACCCAGTCCCCAGGCGGAGAAAATACTCGACCCAGTCGGGAATCAAACCCAGCGCGCGTGATCCAGAGGCAGCAACGCTAGCCACTTCTTCTTCTTTTTTTGTAGATCTCAGTGCGTTCTATATTGTTCGTTGAATTTGTTCGGGACGGACGTCCGATGACTCCCGTTCAGGTTCTTTCATTGATCCGTTTACTCAGTTTTTTATTACAGAGGGTAGCTAACCCTCTGACCGAGCACGCTGAGCTACCGTGCCGGTTTTTTTGATCTCATTTTGTTCTGTATTGTTTGTTGAATTTGTTTGGGGCGGGCGTCCCATGACACCCATTAGGGTTCTTCGTTGTCACCAATGACTTCCTCATAAATAACCTGTTTGAGTTATCATTCCAGCGTCCACTACAGGTGCTGGAGCAGCAGGAACTTGGCTGTGTTGTACTTGTTCGCTGCGGGCAGTGTGAAAAATAAGTCACTAATCAAATCTGCCAACTAGCTAAGGTGGCTCAGAAGAGTGATTTATTTAGCACTGCCATCTATATTTCTTATGTGGCCACGATTCATTCACTGATGGCAAACCACACGGTCGGCCGATCAATGCTGAACATTGGAAGTTTGAATGCTGAATGAAATGTAGACAAGTAGTCTCAAGGTTGTAGGCACAGTGTAGACTGGAGCCCAAGTGGAGCCATTGTATCGAAACCCAGTGTGGTAGGCACAGTAGCAGCATCGTTAACAAACATTCACTTTATCATATTAACAGAATCTTCCGTCGGTTCTTGGTAGAACAACATTATAATAATAAATGAAAAGCACCAGTTTGCTTTTGTTCTACAATATTTTTATTGCTAACTGGTTTTCGGCTTACAAGGCCATCTTCAGGCATTTACTGAGTATTATCACCAAAGAAGTTGAATGTTAGCAGACAACACTGGAAGAGAAGTAACACATCTAGAGTGAAGTAGAAACATACAGTGAGTAACATCTTTGCAATGAAATAGTAAAAACTGAACAGTACATAAATAACAATGGAGTTGACACGAAAACCTTTAGCACAAAATAAGAATAGCATGCCTACGTAACAGTTTCTATTGATAAACAAAACTGAAACTTCCTGGCAGATTAAAACTGTGTGCCCGACCGAGACTCGAACTCGGGACCTGATAAACAAAACTATTGAAATAAGATAAAATTAGTACTAGGCAAGGCTGCATCAAGAGGTATGAAACATGGAGAGTGATACACAACCAATTAAAAAAGAAGAGACAGTTGTCAATGTAAATACAGAATACAAACTGGTGCTTTTCATTTATTATTAAACATTCACTTGGCTGTATCATCTGTTAGGATGCGAATGGTGGAATTAGAGACACGTGCAATGTGGTAGGTGCACGACATGCAGATGAAGAAAATGGATCAAGACATTGCACAGTCTGATGTCTGCAAAACACTGGAAATGTCAGGAGTGCATTAGAAACACCGTGCACATTCAACAAAATATATCTGACGCCATGTTCAGGCAAGAGTGCAGCCACTTGCGATGCAGTAAGAGCAACACACGCAGCTGGGAAAAATAGATCGGAACGTTGCAAGGTCCAAGACGAGGGAAACGCAAAGATGTCGGGAGTGCACTAGATACACAGTGCACACTCAACAAAGTTTTTGTTTGGCGTCACTGTTCAGGTATGGATTGAAATTATTCACTGTCGGTACATGACATTATTGCATCACATCCTCAACTTTAGGCACAGTCTGATGAGAAGCACTCAGTTACATGACGTTGCAGTATGACACATAAGAAGAAGTGGCAGGAAGGTAACTGACTGTTAGCAGTAATTGCGACACTCGGGAGTCAGAAAATAACTGTACTGTTAATGCGTAGTTACTGGCGTGGTTGCACGGCGAAAGACGTGGTCGTGGTGGATCACAATGTATTGCCATTTATTACTGAGTATTAGAGCTTACACAAAATGTGATGTGCACATTACAAGTCACAGAATAGACCATTATAACAAAGAGTTCCACACAACACACTGCTGCCGGGAAACTGAGAGGTACTTTTCCCCATGTGGTAGTGGTGTTTTTAGTCAAGTCCTCACAGTTTCATTCTGGCCTGCAGAAGAAATTTTGGGTGAACATAAAATGGACATATTTGCAAAAACATTTCTTTTGGGGCATAATTTGTTCGCTTGACATGCCAGGAAAGGGGTGCCACTCATATCAGTGTGTTAGCTCACAAGCTTTCACATCATGGATGCTATAGTTTTGACTTAGAAGCTAGGAGGATGCTATAGATTTGACTTCTGAGCCTGGAGTGTTCCTGTCGCACCATGACCAGGCATCCCGAGATCTTAAGTAAGTGAATCAGGCCTGCAGATCACCAAAGGTTTCACATGCCTGCTTTAGTCAATGAACCACTCTGATGGTGCCGTACATAAGCATGGAGGCATACTAAATTTGTGGACGACTTAAAACTGTAAATTTCCAAATGGTAATTGATTGCTACCCCTTATGGCATCATAACAAACTTTTTTCCAAATTATTATTAACTTGTGAACAGATCTTTTCAAAACTGATCTGGTGGGGGCTTGTTTCCTGCTCTTGTTGGCCAACGAGTTCACGAAAATCTTCATATTAAATACGCCTTTTGGCTTTTAGCAGCATAACAGGGTGATCTTTGGGGTCACAAGTGCGTCTGCTGTTTTTCAACAGCTTTAGAACAGTTGACATAAGATATTTCTCAACACGTAAATTATATTGATGGCATCCTGGTTACTTGTTGCACAAATGAGGAACATCTATGCAATTTGTGTTGGGTTTTTGCAGCTGTGTCTAAAAAGGGTCTCATGTACAATTCTTCTTATGTTCATTTTTTCATCTTCCATCACTTACCTAGGCTATGTGATTAGTAAAGAGGGTTTACACCCTTTGTACGGAGGGGTTCTACCCCATACAGCACTATGTTAAGGTGATCAAAAACATGCTGGTGCCAAAATCAGTGAAGGGCCACCATGTGTTTCTCAGAAAGGTCACACACATTATGCCCAGTTTATTCCTTAGGCATCTCTCATTACTTATCTTTTGAATAAGTTGTGTCACAAGGACCTTTCTTTTCAATTGTCCACAGCTTGTCAGCAAGTGTTTCACACTTTCAAAAATGCCTACATTAGGGTTCAGACCCTTGTTGAATGATGCAACAAGCCTGTAACAAAAGTTCCCAGATGGTTTAGACAAGCTTGTAGTGTTCATGTCCAAGGTTCACTAACAATCTCACTGTCTGCATTGTTGGTCGTGCACTTAACAAATTACTAATACTCCACACAGTATCACTCAGGTCATAAACTTTCTAATCCAGGTGCTCTCTCCAGACTGCCTACAGGTCCTGATATAAAATCTGTCAAACAGAAAACTGTCAGCTTTCAGACTGAGTAGTAGTTGGAAGGATGTCCCAGCAAAGTCCTGATGGGATGTGCAGTTGCATCATGTTTTCCAGCATGGCCCTGTCAAAAGTGCCGGATGGTCACTGTTTTTCTGTATGACACTACCTGCTCCAGATTTGTTAGGACATCCAGATACTGACTCAGGATGACAACTGCACAATGGTAGTTCTTGCAGCTCTACAGCAATGAGTGCTGCAGCTGTTCCAAGTCTCACCACGATGGAACCTCATACATGAAACAGCTCACCCGCAAATATGTGTAGTGGCACTTTCAATACATAGTTTCTATTTAAGACCAAAATGACAAAGGCTATAAGGTCAGCCATGCCCAAATTGACTCAAAATGCTTTCCTAGCCTCTTATAGAGTGGAAGGTATCAACGGCCACAGGCTGGGAACAGCCAGTTCTGGCTTCTTCACCTCTCCCTCAGGCCAGGGCATTGGCACCTCTAGGGGTGTGGTTGAAAATACAGGCACAATGCATAATTACTACACAACTTTGCTCATAACTCACGGTATGGAGAATAAAACAGAACTAAGAGCAATAGACTTGGAAAAATATGCACATAGTGACGCCTATGGGCACAAAAGATACTACATGGTTGTAACATTTGAATCGCAACAAGCACCCACAATTTTTACAGGCAGTTATATATTAAGAATTGTGTCATTAAGTCTGTGGCTCTAGGATTGAATTCCATGTCCTTCAAAGCATTTCTCAGTCTTTGGTCCAGGAAGAGCCTTCATCAGTACATCTGCCATTGTATCTTCGGTTGTCTAATATTCCAGTGTCAATGGATACTCTTGTAGACCTTGATGTATGAGGCGATATTTTATCTGAACATGGGTTATGTGCTAACTTTCCAGCTTCCCTAAATCCAGCGCCTTCATTGAAGTTGACAGGTGAATAATTCCTTTGTTGCTTTGGCGAGTTCTCTGTTTGTGTGAACACCACGAAATTGCTGATTTGGATAAGGTGAAGTTGTAGTCTGCATATGGCTTCCTATCCGTATCAGAGCTTTGCCAGTCAACATTAGTGAGACCAATGATCCCTTCCTTATCTTGATGCAGATCAGCTTCTTGTCTATGATTCTTTTCAGGTATCAAGGATTCACTTAGTGAACAAAATTATGACTGTTGACATACTGGCTTAACATAATCATTGCATAGTATATGCCAAGTTGTATATACATGGCGACATACATCAATACTCCAACCAGTTTTCGGAATGGATAATGAGTGTCATCTTCTGAACTCATGGCTGTTGCATCCAACTTGCGCATAGTTGCTATTGTAGTCCTTAATGGCTTGCAGTGATCCATTCTGAATCAGTGTAAAACTTTGCTGATAAAATCACTTTGAAATTATGCAATTTTGTCAACAGATTGATTTACCTCAAGCCCAGATAGCATCTTATAGCACCAAGATCCTAGACATCAAATCTGTCAGATAGCGCATCCTTGGTTTGTTTTGTCCTTTCTGGGTCTCTTGAAGCAACTGCTAAGTCATCTACATAAAAGAGTGGGAAGACTGGACATTCTCCTACATTGTCTACAAAGCTGCATGGATCTAAATTTGGGCATTGCAGTCCAGTTGATGTTAGGGATGCATTCAACCTGTCATCCCACTAGGAACCAGCTTGGTGCAGCTCATAAATGGATTTTGTAAGCTTATACACACTTTGTCACCAGATTTCAGTGTTTGACATTGTGAGACACAAAAGTCCAATTTGACAGAAAGAGCCATGAGTAGTCTAAATGATTCAGTTCTTGTGACTGGAGAGGATGTTTCCACAAAGTCAACTCAAGGCTGTTTGTTGAATCCTCGTTCAACTGTTTTTACATTTCTCCTCAGCAAAGATCCAATATATCTGTATTTATTCCTGAAAACAGCCATACAGTCAATTATTCTTTTATTTGTGGCCTGTCTACCATTTCCCACACGTGAACTGATTTCATCATATATATCCTTGAATCACTCTTGATGATCTGAACCACTTAGTTTCTTTTTACAAAAAAAAAGAAAAAAACCAACCACCCATCTTCTTTTTCTCTTCTTGTTACAAAAGCTGCATTTGAATATAGATTTTGCTTTTTTTTGTTTTTGTTCTGATTTTTGTTCCAATTTCTGACAGTCACTCACTGTACTTTTCACTTGCTCGTGAAATGTCTGCCCAATTTAACAAACATAGCTGCACTTGTAGTTTTACTGTCTTTACGACTCCTTGTGTTGTGTTCTTCCAAGAATTTTACTTTTAGCATCTCTGGTAGATTGTCACGAGATCCAACAGCACATCTAAAATTGTCATAACTATCTGGAAGACTGTAGAACAGCATTACTGACAGTAGATCACCCTTTACATCAACACCCACAGCTTGTACTACAACAGGGCCTGCTTGGGATCTGAGTATAGTGATGTTATGCCTGATGCTGTTAAGTTCTTCTTCAGCAGACTGTGATACCATTTGGCTAAATGAATGGATCCTGCATTGCCTGTGAGTGGTTTTGACCATCGTAACTCAAACTGTGTTTTTTATGATTGTTTTCATTTGCAGTCATGGATAATTCGCAGGATCAGTAACTTCTATGAACCATGTATCATTTATTCTGTATTGAATTAAGCGAGTATTAATAAATGATTTTCGTGCTCTAAACTGAGGACTACAACTCACTGCATACACAGACATTTGTATTGTATTAAGCGAGTATTAATAAATGATTTTCGTGCTCTAAATTGAGGACTAAAACTCACTGCATACACAGACATTTGTTGACCAAAAAAACAGTCTTGTAACGATTAATCATATATCGCAGATGTGACTGAAAGCCGTGGTATATTCTTACCTACAACATTGCCATGAAACAACATGTTTTCGTAGATTTCAGTGATCCCTTTATTTATGAACATGACTGCATATATGACATTAAATGACATAAAGCAGCATAATATGTATGAAGTTTCCCTATAATGAACCACTGAGCCAATATATTTGAAGCAGAGGCATAACTATCTAGTCTCAGTCTCAACATTTGATTACATTTTTTTCATAGCAGGTACCATTAAAAATAAAACAAAATAAAAAGGTGGGATTTTCCACTTTTGACATATTAATTTTATTTGCTCATGATTAGTTTCAGCCTTCTAGGCCAACCTCAAGTGATTTTATGTCAAACCAACAAGACAGCATTTGTGAACCAAAACAAATGGAAAACACAAATTTAAAGATTCTGCCATTCCAATATGCAAGGCATAGTTTTCTAATGCAGCACCACAAAATCACTTGTGAATGGGTTTGAAGGTTTCAACTAGTCTTGAACTAATAAAATACAGCAAAACTGGAAAATGCCATCTTTTAATTCGGTTATACATTTGTCTCGACTTGGTAGTGGATTAAGTGAACTCCAAAAACACCCATAAAGTCCAAGCTCATGAAATGAATTGCAATAGAATGAGAAACGCTTATCATATGTATTGTTTAAGTCATTACAGTATCCCTCTGTCTGGCTTCTTTATTTATTACTAGCAAATTAAGCAATGCTTCCCAGTTGCTACATATGTATTTGGGAATTGGATATAGATTACATCCTAATCTGTGATATTTCAGGACAAAATTTCAACTCCTCATTGTGACTTTGCCAACTTTGATGGTATGACACTCGATATTATTATAAATCGTACAGAATACGAATGAAAAAGACTCCTTTGTTTTCATTTTTTATTATTTTTAAGTTTTTTTAAAAGAAATGACACAATACAATTGCAGAAGTTCAGAATATACAGCTTTTTTTTTCCTGGGTACTATGTGATCAGAGTATGACTGATTTTTTGAACTTGCAGTTTGTGAATGGGCAGTGTAGAACAGATCATGAAAAAAATAATGATTGTACATCAGTTCCAACACATTTGAATGTCTGAGTTTGAGCTTTGTTTATTGTTATTGCAAATGAAATCTTGATTGGAAATTGAAGTTGATTCAAATTTATGAGTAAATCAGTTGGGACTGATGATATAGGAGGTATGAGATCAACCTCTCCAGCTGCTAAACCTGTGAGGATAGTTGCTTCTGCACATAGGTACTACCGAAAAGTTTCGGAGGTTTGAGATGATGTAGTAGTATCACAACAATCCCAACTTGAAGCCTCAAACTGTGTGCTGGAAAGCCATTTTGATTTAGTGAATTAAGAAATCCTTGTGGATATTGAATTGCATCTTCAGTGGTGATTACAATACCAACTGATTGGTATTGTTTATGATTACCTATTATTTTTTTTCAAAATAATATAGTTTTTTTCAGATGCATTACAAAATTTTGGACAGTTCAGTTTGTGTAGATGTATTCTAATCATAAGCCAATAAGCCACAAACACAGCTTTAGTAACACACAGGCTGTCAGCTAAAACTGACTGTGGGGCAAAAAGCAAAACAGCACATGGTTGTGTACAGAATTTTTATGTAATATTATATAGACGGAGAAATAATATGTATGGGAGGAACAGTCTGTTTAATGGTTTATATGCCCTGCCATCAGAATTAAAAGCAGTGGCAAGAAAGAAAACGAAACTGCACAGCACAGCATTTTCTTTCTCACAGTCGGTTTTTTAAAAAATATTTAGTCTTTTTTCAAGATTTTTTTGCTAATGTTTCCCCATTATATATAGTGAACATTAATAAAACCAACAAACTGCAGGGATGGATTCCTGACTGGAACTGGAGGAAGAAAGATCTTATGAACATGTGTCTGGAAATGCATCACTGCCATGGTAGATGGCACTTATGAATTACAGTTCCTCTGACCATGTGTCATATGTTCCTTTTATTTTACAGGCCGTGTGATTGATGCAGTTTACTGTATGCAGGAGAACGGTCTGGTATCCATGTCGGGAACAAGCCAAGATGGTGTTTTGTGTGTGGCCAAGCAGATGGAAACGGTTGAGAGGCATCACAGCTATGCCAAAAGAATCCTCACAGACAGCAACCACATCACACATTTCAAGGAATTTTTTGATATTTGTATGATTGTGGGTCCATTCAGACATACAAATGTGCAGAGATGTGGCAGACAGACTGTGCATACACTAGATTTCGAGGACCTGGTTCTAGGTGATATTGAGATGAACCCTTGAACAACTTCAGGAAAGTGCCCTGCCAACATGATGTGACCCAAAGTACGATATTATGTGTATCCTACATGACAACTGCTATCATCCCTATCACCTGAAATCCCATGGACACCACTTTGAACACCTGATACCTGGATGTGATGCAGTTCTGTACTGTGTTCTGGGATGATTTGTTGTAACTGCTTGCACACCATCCATTTCTGGACACATGCTCAAAGGACCTTTTTTCCTCCATTTCCAACCAGGAATACATCCCTGTAGTTTGTCCACTTTATTACTGTTCACCCTGTATATTAGTATAAATATACATATAGTGGCATCAAAATATAATATATCTAATAAATGTGCATCTTCCAAATACTACAAGTATTTGAACATCTACATCTAAATCTACATCCATACTCCGCAAGCCACCTGACGGTGTGTGGCGGAGGGTACCTTCAGTACCTCTATCGGTTCTCCCTTCTATTCCAGTCTCGTGTTGTTCGTGGAAAGAAGGATTGTCGGTATGCCTCTGTGTGGGCTCTAATCTCTCTGATTTTATCCTCATGGTCTCTTCGCGAGATATACGTAGGAGGGAGCAATATACTGCTTGACTCTTCGGTGAAGGTATGTTCTCGAAACTTTGACAAAAGCCCGTACCGAGCTACTGAGCGTCTCTCTTGCAGAGTCTTCCACTGGAGTTTATCTATCATCTCCGTAACACTTTCGCGATTACTAAATGATCCTGTAACAAAGCGCGCTGCTCTTCGTTGGATCTTCTCTATGTCTTGTATCAACCCTATCTGGTACGGATCCCACACTGCTGAGCAGTATTCAAGCAGTGGGCGAACAAGCGTACTATAACCTACTTCCTTTGTTTTCGGATTGCATTTCCTTAGGATTCTTCCAATGAATCTCAGTCTGGCATCTGCTTTACCGACAATCAACATTATATGATCATTCCATTTTAAATCACTCCTAATGCGTACTCCCAGATAATTTATGGTATTAACTGCTTCCAGTTGCTGACCTGCTATTTTGTAGCTAAATGATAAAGGATCTATCTTTCTGTGTATTCGCAGCACATTACACTTGTCTACATTGAGATTCAGTTGCCATTCCCTGCACCATGCGTCAATTCGCTGCAGATCCTCCTGCATTTCAGTACAATTTTCCATTGTTACAACCTCTCGATACACCACAGCATCATCTGCAAAAAGCCTCAGTGAACTTCCGATGTCATCCACCAGGTCATTTATGTATATTGTGAATAGCAACGGTCCTATGACACTCCCCTGGGGCACACCTGAAATTACTCTTACTTCGGAAGACTTCTCTCCATTGAGAATAACATGCTGCGTCCTGTTATCTAGGAACTCCTCAATCCAATCACACAATTGGTCTGATAGTCCATATGCTCTTACTTTGTTCAATAAACGACTGTGGGGAACTGTATCGAACGCCTTGCGGAAGTCAAGAAACACGGCATCTACCTGTGAACCCGTGTCTATGGCCCTCTGAGTCTCGTGGACGAATAGCGCGAGCTGGGTTTCACATGACCGTCTTTTTCGAAACCCATGCTGATTCCTACAGAGTAGATTTCTAGTCTCCAGAAAAGTCATTATACTCGAACACAATACGTGTTCCAAAATTCTACAACTGATCGACGTTAGAGATATAGGTCTATAGTTCTGCACATCTGTTCGACGTCCGTTCTTGAAAACAGGGATGACCTGTGCCCTTTTCCAATCCTTTGGAACGCTACGCTCTTCTAGAGACCTACGGTACACCGCTGCAAGAAGGGGGGCAAGTTCCTTCGCGTACTCTGTGTAAAATTGAACTGGTATCCCATCAGGTCCAGAGGCCTTTCCTCTTTTGAGCGATTTTAATTGTTTCTCTATCCCTCTGTCGTCTATTTCGATATCTACCATTTTGTCATCTGTGCGACAATCTAGAGAAAGAACTACAGTGCAATCTTCCTCTGTGAAACAACTTTGGAAAAAGACATTTAGTATTTCGGCCTTTAGTCTGTCATCCTCTGTTTCAGTACCATTTTGGTCACAGAGTGTCTGGACATTTTGTTTTGATCCACCTACCGCTTTGACATAAAACCAAAATTTCTTAGGATTTTCTGCCAAGTCAGTACATAGAACTTTACTTTCGAATTCATTGAACGCCTCTCGCATAGCTCTCTTCACACTACATTTCGCTTCGCGTAATTTTTGTTTGTCTGCAAGGCTTTGCTTCGCGTAATTTTTGTTTGTCTGCAAGGCTTTGGCTATGTTTATGTGTGCTGTGAAGTTCCCTTTGCTTCCGCAGCAGTTTTCTAACTCGGTTGTTGAACCACGGTGGCTCTTTTCCATCTCTTACGATCTTGCTTGGCACATACTCATCTAACGCATATTGTACGATGGTTTTGAACTTTGTCCAATGATCCTCAACACTATCTGTACTTGAGACAAAACTTTTGTGTTGAGCCAACAGGTACTCTGAAATCTGCTTTTTGTCACTTTTTCTAAACAGAAAAATCTTCCTACCCTTTTTAATATTCCTATTTACGGCTGAAATCATCGATGCCGTAACCGCTTTATGATCGCTGATTCCCTGTTCTGCGTTAACTTTTTCAAATAGTTCAGGTCTGTTTGTCACCAGAAGGTCTAATATGTTATCGCCACGAGTCGGTTCTCTGTTTAACTGCTCAAGGTAGTTTTCAGATAAAGCACTTAAAAAAAATTTCACTGGATTCTTTGTCCCTGCCACCCGTTATGAACGTCTGAGTCTCCCAGTCTATATCCGGCAAATTAAAATCTCCACCCAGAACTATAACATGGTGGGGAAATCTACTCGAAATATTTTCCAAATTATCCTTCAGGTGCTCAGCCACAACAGCTGCTGAGCCAGGGGGCCTATAGAGACATCCAATTACCATGTCTGAGCCTGTTTTAACCGCGACCTTCACCCAAATCATTTCACATTTTGGATCTCCGTCAATTTCCTTCGATACTATTGCACTTCTTACCGCTATAAACACGCCTCCCCCTTCACTGTTCAGCCTGTCTCTGCGGTATACATTCCAATCTGAGTTTAGGATTTCGTTACTGTTTACGTCTGGTTTCAGCCAACTTTCTGTCCCTAGTACTATATGGGCGTTGTGATCGTTTATTAATGAGAGCAGTTCTGGGACCTTTCTATAGACGCTCCTGCAGTTTACTATTAGCACATTAATATTGTTATTCCCTGTTGCATTTTGCCTACTCCTATCTTGCCGCGTCTCAGGAGGCGTCTTGTCGGGCCTAGGGAGGGGATTCTCTAACCTAAAAAACCCCCATGTGCACTCCACACGTACTCCGCTACCCTTGTAGCCGCTTCCGCCGTGTAGTGCACGCCTGACCTATTCAGGGGGACCCTACATTTCTCCACCCGATAGCGGAGGTCGAGAAATTTGCACCCCAGATCTCCGCAGAATCGTCTGAGCCTCTGGTTTAAGGCTTCCACTCGGCTCCAAACCAGAGGACTGCGATCGGTTCTGGGAACAATACTACAAATAGTTAGCTCTGATTCCACCCCGCGAGCAAGGCTTTCCGCCTTCACCAATTCCGCCAACCGCCTGTACGAACTGAGGATGACCTCTGAACCCAGACGGCAGGAGTCATTGGTGCCGACATGATGGTTTGATGTTTTTTGATGTTTGATGTTTTTCAAGTCCACAGATGAAACACAATACTTCACTGATGACAATATTAAAATGATGCAGCATATGAAGTCCAGTTGGAAGGTGGCAACTTGATTCATACATGTGATGCAGATGAACTATACTCTTGGTAAATTGAAACATATGTTAATGTTTTAAGAGTACAAGCCTAAACACACCATGGACTACTCTGCAACCTTAATTTTCCCACACAATGCACCCATCTAATGACAAAAATTCTTCCACTGCACCTCAAAAAAGAAAAGTAACATGAATGTTATGAGGTACGAAAAAACATCTCTTTTAAAGTCTCTGTCCCAACAATATTTTATGGAAACTCTCACTGAGCCATGAAATTCTAACTGTTTGCAGTTAAAAAAAAATATTGTGATACAGATGAGCTATACTCTTGTTAATTGAGACATATGTTAACGTTTTTAGAGTACAAGCCTAACAAACCATGGACTATGCTGGAATTTTAATTTTCACACAAATGTACACATCTAACGACAAAAGTTTCTTCCACTGCAACTGAAAACAGAAAAGTAACATGAATGTTATGAAATAAAAAAAAGAAAAAAAATCTTTCTTATAGTCTCTTGCTCAAAAATATTTTATGTAAATTCTCATTAAGACATGAAATGAAAAATGTTGGCAGTTACAAAAATTGTGATTCTCTAGTTAGCAATGAATTATAAATTCTTAAACTAGAAATTTATTTCTAAGACACTCTTATTTTTAAGAGAGCAAGAAAGAAGAAGTTTACACTCCTGAAATCCCTCTTTTGTATAAAATTCTGTTTCACGAAAAATTTCTAAACAATATACAATTTCTAAACAATATACACTTGAGGATGTCTGGCAAAATAAAGAACTTGCAAGGAGACTGTCTAAATACAGTTTTATTATTTTTACAAATACACCAAATTCTAGCACACATTGAATGAGTATTTTTTGACACAAACATTCCACTATTCTGAAAAATTTATAGTATCACATTCTATACACTGAACACATGAACTACCTCGAAACATGCATACAACACAACTTTAACACATAATATCACAAATGTTCACAAACTTGTAATAGCAAACCATGGAATATCCTCAAATTAGATGTTCCATGTCCCCCAGTCTATATGTTGATGTTTCCGTGAAGGATCTGAAACAAATACTGCTACTACATTTCATGCAAATACGCACATATTCATGTTTTATAATGATACACTTATTACATTTTTTGAAGTAGCTGGATGAACTGACAACAAAAAAGTATGGTTTTCAGAAAATGTCTCAGTATGATTGCAAAAAGATCTGAACACAATGAATGAATGCAAATGCAATATTACGTAAGCAAACTGTCCACAATGTAACATAATAAGGCCATGACCCAAAAAATTTGTGAATTCAGATTTCAAGCACACATTTAGTGAACCTTTGAAATGTATGTAATAGCACCACTATCCTTCTTTGTGTTCTGAATTTCTTCATATATTTTATGTTAGCATATTCACACCCTCAGAAAAAAAATGAACTTGTATTTCCTAGTATGAATCAACAGTGGTGATGATGATGATGATATGAAAAGAGCGAACAGAAACCAAATTATGACGTGAAATAGCCAGAATGATATGGTGTACACTGTCTTAAAGACCACTGACAGTGAACTTCAAAAAAGAACATTGAAAACATTTTACAATGAGAAAGATTTCTGTACACAGAACAGAACACAGAGTATGTCACATGTGGTAAAAAGAAGAAGAAGAAGAAGAAGAAGAAGAAGAAGAAGAAGAAGAAAGAAAGAAGTATTTACAGTGATGCTAAAATGAACAAAGATCTTGAAAAACCAATTCTGTCTAAACATTTTACTTCTTAACTAAATGTCTCCATTCCCTGTGAACTACTTCTTTACACAAAGAACTGACCCAGCACTAACTTCAAGAATCCAAGAGACTGTTTCAACTTGGCTCATGTCCTGCGGTAAATTTCAAGAAGTTTTACACTGAATAAAGTAATTGAAAGAAAATAATGACATAAGCATTTATTACTACTGTTTCTAGTATTTTTGCAGAAGATGAGACATTATTTCTCTCTTTCATCATTAGAATTTCATAGGAAATAAAAATTAAATGGATAAAAACTCAATACTTACTGGGATACAGTCAGTTGACATCAAGAACACTAGAGGCCACTAGCTGGCGTGACAGCCATTCCAGTCCATCATGCAGCCCTGTACCACTCTGTGCATCACATGCTTGGATATGCCACGAACGTGTACAGCATAGCTTGGACAATCCCAACTGCTCTGTCAGCTGTTCCACAGAAAGGCAGCCCTCTAGGTCCTGCAACAAATAAATAAATAAATAAATATTGCTAGAAAACAGCCACTGATACGTCACTCATCCATATGCCTAATCAGGAACTGCTATGGTTTCTGTAACATAAGAAGATTTCATACCTATAAAACATACATGTAACAGAGGCGATGTAATGAAAATTACTAACCAAAACAGTAAAAACACAGCACATACTTTATCATGAGAAAGCGAATAAAAGAAAGCAATAAGACAGGGTAGGATATGCAGTAGCTGAACCAAAAGAAAAAGTTACACTGACCATTACTTTGCATGAAACAAAGCAGCAAGAAAGCAGTGGTGATGGTTCAAATTTTATAGTGTCTTGTACCAATAATTATCACCTTTAAATAAATGAATAAAAGATGAGACATAAACCTCAAAGAAATCATGGGTGGAAAACAAAAATGAGAAGGCAAGAGAATAAAAAAGAAATGGAAATTGTCAATAGAAAGGAAGTCAATAACAATGAATTTTAAATAGCAATGGAAGACAGATTAAAGTTTAATATCCTGTCAATGATGTGTCACTAAAGGCAAAGCACAAAACGCAATGTGTTAACGCACATAAAACCAATTAGGTAGCAAAACTGCAATGAGTAGATGAAGCAGTTTTATTCTTTGGATATTATGAGTAGATGAAGCAGTTTTATTCTTTGGATATTGAAAACATTGGTATGGGAGGGTGAAGGCAATAACCTTGGTTATTTACAAAGCACACTCAATAACAGAGTATTACATGCTGCTGTTTCCTCCTTTATTACACACAATAATTATGTAATGCCAGAGACAGTGTAGAGTATTAGAGTATGTGATATGGCACATTGCACAAGCCATACTTCAAAGAGATTGTCATAGCTATTTTATTTTTATGAAGGGAATAAGTATCCTTTCTCATGATGTTTACTCTGTCATCTATGAATATATGTTGTGGCTATCAACTATGGCTCTTTTTCTTTAAAATACATTTCATCTAATAGCTGTATTGTTGGTAAATATATTAAAACTTAAACAAAAAGTGTGTACATGTAAAAGAGAGACTTCAATGCATAGTAGCATAGGAAAGCAGAAAAATACAAGTAGTATAACTACGGAATAATATAATTTCTACCAACTCTTTTCTCTCTCTTCAGAAAAAGGTTTTCAGGTTCTCAAATCTGGTGTTTTTGTTACCTTTCACTTGTAATTGTGCTGCTAACCAACTCATACATAGAAGTTTTTGTACATTTATTTGAACTCAGTTTCATTTAGAAGATTCTTCTCTTTATCAATGTTTCATAATTTTTATTTTTTCTTCTGTTACTCCACTGTTTACAGTCCTTGTTACTTACTTCATTTACCTGTTGTATATATCTGAGTATTTTTACACAAACCACAGAACAGGGTGAGGCAAAAAGACAGGATACACCCCTATAAAAGTCGAACAGTGTGAGGTATCATAATGGTGTATGGTATGGGGAATTTGTAGGTGGGGGCACAACTTATAGGAGCTATTACAACAATGGCGGCCATTTTGAAATCCGCCATCTTGGATTTTGGTGATGTGTTTCAAATGGGAAGGGAGTCATGTGGCACATCATTTTGAACTATCTCTTTCTCAGGAAGACACGTGAGAAATCTGTTTTAAGATATCTTTATCTGTGTATGAGTTATGACCTGTTATTTGAAACTGTGAGAGGTGATAAATTCTGCTTACTGTTGCAGGTGATCCACAATGGCACTTACACAGCAGGAATGTCTTGAAATTGTGTTAATGAGTGGTGGACGGAGTGCCAGCCAGCATTATTGCTGTTGACTTTAATGCCTGGTGCCCCAAGGGGAATGACATTTCACATATGACAATATTCAAGTTATTGGACAAATTTTGTGCACCGGGTTCTGTGGTGGACAAGCCATGAAGTGGACATCCAAGAACAGCCACTGACAAGGACACTGGAACAGCAGTTTGGCATCATTTGTGAAAAGTCTACAGTGCAGCAGGTGCCAGTTATCAGCAATATCCAGTGTCACACACTGTTCAATCCTGCTTGTATTGCACACACACCAATGGCACCAGTACAAGTTAAAGATGCAACATCATCTCTTGGAGGATGATCCTTACCGGCAGGTGCAGTTTGCAGAATGGGCTCTGGAACAGTGCAATAGCAGGAATGACAAACTGCATACAACAGGTGTTCAGTGACAATGCTATTTTTTATTTTCAAGGATAAGTAAACAAACAGGACCATCATTACTAGTCAGTTGCAAACTCCTCGAGTGGATTTCTATAAAGGTTCTGGCGGTGAAAAAGTGATGGTTTAGTGTGGGATTTGGGGCACAAGAATTGTTGGGCTGGTGTTTATTGATGGAACGTTGAATGCTCTGTGGTTATGTGCTTCCAACGCTGTTTACTTGCCAGGGTGATTTCCCAACTTTCTTCCAACATAATGGTACATGTATCCACTATGCTACCGAAGTCAGACAGTTTCTGGATGAACAGTTTGGAGGTCACTGGATGGGTAGGAGATGTCCTATCTAATGCCCACCACAGTCCCCTGGTCTACCACCTGCTGGCTTTTATTTGTGTGGACATTTGAAATCAATTGTGTATGACGTAAAAATCAACAATGCAGCCCATCTTTGCTGGCATACTGACGAGGCATGGGCCTTTCTTGACTCACATATGCAACAGGACTGTCAAAAAATGACTCCAATTGTGTGTTCACCACAATGGAGGTCATATTAAGCTTATGCTGTAATGCCGACTACGAGAAGTGTCCTAAACTTTAATGGGTCATATCTCCTAGACAAAGAAAGATCTCTTTAAACAGATTTCACTTCTGTATTCACAAGAAAAAGGATCTTCAAAATGATCTGCCATGTGACCCCCTTCCCATTTGAAACATGTCACGCAAATCCAAGACAGCAGATTTTAAAATGGCCGCCACTGTTGTCATAGCTCCTATAAGGTGCGCCCACACGTACAGATACCCTGTATTAGACTCCTTTATGATTCCTCACATCATTTGACTTTAATAGGGGTATATCTCGGGGGTATATCTCAACTTTTGTCGCAACCTGTATTGCCTTCTTAGAACTTTTGAAATCTTCCCTATTTGCTTCAGTTTTTCTCTCCCCAGGCAAACAGGCCTCATAAGGGCCAACAGTACCTACCGACTGCAGTGTCATCCTCAGCCAGTAGACGTCACTGGTTGTGGATATAGAGGGGCATGTGGTTAGCACACTGCTCTCTCAGACATTGTTAGTTTTCGTTATCAGAGCCACAACTTCTCAATCAAGTAGCTCCACAATTGGCCTCACAAGGGCTGAGTGCACCCCACTTGCCAACACCCCTCAACAGACCCGGACAGTGACCCATCCACGTGCTGGTCAAGCTCGCCAATGCTTACCTCTGGTGATCTCACAGGAACCGGTGTTACCTCTACGACAAGGCCATTGGCATTTTCTTCAATTTACCATTACATTTTTACTTTTTTCCCCATCATTTAATTTTTTTCTCCATTCCTCAAGACTCGTATTATTATAAGGAGCATTCAAATGAAACCCCGTCACTAGTGTAAAGTAACGGTAACGATTTTATTAACTCAAAAATGTAGTTATACACAGTACACACACTCCAAAATAGTCATCAAAATTGTTGGCACATTTATCCGATTGCGATACTAGCTGGTCGATTCCATCCTTGAAGAAGCTAGTAGGCTGCTGTCGAAACCAGGCCAGAACCCAGTCACACACTTCGTCATCCATTGCGAATCGATGTCCACAAATAGCTTGTTTTACAGGTCCAAACTCATGAAAGTTGCACAGTGAAAGGTTGGATGTTCCAGCGTTTCCCACCGAAACTGCTGCAATGTCATCTTCACTGCATAGGTCGTGTGTGGGTGGGCATTATCATGCATGAGGGTAACGCCATTGGACAACATGCCACGGCATTTCGACTTGATGGCTTGTCTAAGGTTCGGTAAAGAAGCTCGATTTCATGGCGTCCAACTCCATCTGCCGCCTAAAATCAAATCACTCCTTGCTGTTCCTGCTACTCGCCTGCATGTTCAGTAGTGGACGATAACTTGTGTGACCGCCTTCTCTTCAGTGTGAAACCACATTGGCACTGTGCAACATCAAATGGTGCACATGCATCAGTCTCTCTACCAACAGATGGCGCCATTGTACCCGCAGTTACGTGGTGACACCTTACGAGCAAGGCAAAGGCAGACACACTGACCAGGTTTCCTTTGAATGAACCTCATACTTTCTAGTCTTAAGCATTTATTTAATGTGTTTTTTGACATCAAGCTGCCATTTCCCCCACCTATTAACTCTTTCTTTTTCATCCTTCTCTATTTCTCAATGGGTTTCTTATTTTTGGCCATTACCTGTATCCTTAAATTGATTTAATGTTACTTTAATTGCCCATGTTCCAGTTAAATCAAGACTTTTCTTCAACTGTTTAGTTGTACTCTGTCAGGGATAATAAGGATTGGTTATGCTTGTTATTCAATGAAAAGTTGCTGATACAAATGAGAAATGGTAGTGCCTATAATATTTAATTTTGCAGAATTTCATTGATGATTTAATTTCAGTCAGGAAAACAAGTCCTACATTAGTTTAATAATTTTGTATAACTTTCTATATGAATTTTGTTAAAATTCACACATCTCAAGTCATTTCCTACATAACTGATTACAAAGATAATATTTCTCATGACAAAGTATCAGCCATTAAAGGCCTTGGACAGCTCACATAATACCAGCTAGCACTGCAAATGGCATTTTTAATTCATCAGCCCTACGAAATCTAAGCTGTTTTTACCAAGTATCAATATAGGACTAAAATCATGTTTGAACACAAAGTCAATGATGAAAACTGTTAGCTATTACTGACATTTATCCAGTCATTTCATTATAAAGAAATTTAACAATGGCCTATTTTAAGATTTTTTGGGAACTGCAGTGAGCTAGTGTCATTAAATATTTAAGTAAAGATATTTGTTTATTATGACAGAACTACTTCTGAGTATATTATGTAGGAGACACCACAGAGTCTGGTTAAGACTTCATTTGTAGAACAACTTGTAATGATCTGCATTCCACAAACAACAGTGGGCAAGTATTCAAACTGATTAAATCTTGTGGCAACTGTATTTACATCATGATGTTTCACTGTTTCTTCTGAAATACTAGACATCATTTCTTTAATTTGATTTATGAAATCATTGATAAGGAACGCGGCAGTTGTGAACAATCATTTACAACACTCCCAATCAACTTAACAGCGACACTACCTTGCTCTCATTTGACTGTAATTTAAGAAGGTTAGACTCTGCTTGGATTATTAATGTTGCATTAAAAAATAAAAGAAAAATGAAGCTTTACACCACTGAATGAATTTTTGAGCTAGTAAATATAACCGAAACTTTACGTTATGTAGATGTTATAAGCAACATTCCCATTTCCATTTACAAGGTACTTCAATACTGTTAATGATCCAGGCTTGTTAAGGTAATTTTTTATTAATGATATGGATATAATAGAGAGAAACATTCCACGTGGGAAAAATATATCTAAAAACAAAGATGATGTGACTTACCAAACGAAAGCGCTGGCACTTACAAATGTCTGCTTGTGTCTGTGTATGTGCGGTTGGATATGGGTGTGTGTGCGAGTGTATACCTGTCCTTTTTTCCCCCTAAGGTAAGTCTTTCCGCTCCCGGGATTGGAATGACTCCTTACCCTCTCCCTTAAAACCCACATCCTTTCGTCTTTCCCTCTCCTTCCCTCTTTCCTGATGAAACAACCGCTGGTTGCGAACGCTTGAATTTTGTGTGTATGTTTGTGTTTGCTTGTGTGTCTATCGACCTGCCAGCACTTTCGTTTGGTAAGTCACATCATCGTTGTTTTCAGATATAATTTTTTATTAATGTTTTTAGGAAGGCAACATTCAAATAATAACAAAAGTTTACCAAAAAATGAGATTTAATATCAACATCTGACTTAAGTTTACTTTTGCTATGTCTTTTGCAGATTATTTAGAAGAAAAAGTGTTACTGGTATCAGGTTCTTTTGTGTTGGATTGTACTACTCTGTTTATGTCAACTTGGTGCCATTGCAACCAAGCAGTGTACTCACTACTAAGTAAACATGTGTCTTCTTAGTCTCAATTTTGTTTAGAAGATGAGTAAGGGCTTCACTACCTTGCTCCACAGGTGTTAGAAAAATACTACTGATGCAAAATTTATGGACACAATATTTTTAGATTAATTCTCCTGCCAGAGTCTTTTAGAAAAACTACACTGAAATCATCACAGCCTATTGGTTATTTCCCACTGGCTGCACAGTAAAATCCTGAAATACGAATCATGTATTGATGGAAAGTCCTGAATGGAAACTAATATTCAATGTAAGAATGGATCACTAGATTCTGTTAAAACTACCTATTATTTGGTGTTTCTCATTTGAAGCTACAATGCTGCCAATTTGGCTGTCACATGCACCTTCATTAGGGTTTGAGAAAACAATAGGTTGGTTGCCAATATGGGCAGAAAGCGTTATTGCTGCTGCAGCCAGTGATAGTTAAATAGGGTTAGGTTGCTTGCACTGCCTGATAATGTATGCCTACCATACCAAAGGAAAACTACAAGCGGACTAATGCTTTCTTGTGGCACATTAGTAATGGCAGATAGTTTGAATGTGATGTTGATAGCTCTGATTGAAGGAGTGTGCACACACATTCTAAATCTGAAGAATTTGGCCATCTATTCTATATGTCTATCCACTGGTCACTGCATCTGCTATTCGATGAACAGTACTGTGTCTAAGAAACAGCTGGAAAATTCCCAACAGGGATCAGTGCACAGTTAGTGTCATAACTGACATATTTTTCAGGAGCAGCTTACCACAAAAAAAAATGCTACGCTGCTTTCTGCAAAATATACTAATTTCCTTTAACGTGTGTTTTGGTTGATAAAGAAAGCATCTCTTCCTTTTTTCATTTAATATATACAAAAAAGATGTTACTTTAAAACCGTAACACAACACTTCTCTTTTCAGAGATCTGCAACTCTTCCAATTGAATAATAAGCTCATCTCCCACCACTCCTACTGCAAGTACTTCATGTTCTCTCTGCTTATGTCTTTTGCTGACTGGAGTAAATATAATATATTTTTTCCTTTACAGTTTAGGGCTGATAATACACAAGAATACAGGTTCTGAATGCTGAGAACCTCAATTCAGAAACATCCCAAGGTAACAGCTGTTGTACCTGTAAGCCTACTTCTTCAACAACATGGGTTTTATTGAACACCAATTAAGTACATATAAATCACAGAATATAAGAGGTCCCTACTCTTCTTGAATTAAACATAAACAAATACTTTAGCATACTTCTGTGTCACTAAGTAGTCTGTCAACTTACTGAATAATTGAAATGTTAGTTTTGTGCTGAAGAACACTAAGTTTTGTCTGACTGGGAAGCACTCGAATACGAATGACTCTCTTCGTTTCTGCACACAATGTTGGTTCACTCACGAAAGAAACAATGTGCAGTCAATCAGAGCACAGTGACAGCACCACATTAGGGAAACAGACATGTTCGTGCACAAGCCAAATGTTGACAGGGAATAACAAAGTCCAGGTCAGTGTCCAGAAAATAATAAGTATCACAAAGTCATCACAAATAAGACCATCTGAGAGCATGTAGTACCCATCAGAGAGCTGAGATGATTGAAACTGAGATGGTGCATATGACTCCTTCATTCTGCCACTGTTGCCCAGGTAAACTGGCACCATTGCACGGATCACTCCGCATCGTGACTAACAATTTCGTGGGTTATATGCATAATTACACTGATTAATACATCAATAGATTTGGAGTTATTACAATAACAGCAAAATAGTTGTTTTGTATTACAAAATACTGGAAAGAGACCCAGTATTTCAATTTACCAGATGGTACGTAAAATTATTTTACTGAGCTACACAGCCATATAAGAACAGTCAGCAATGAGTCTTTCCTAAAATAAAAAAGAACCTACCGAGTCTCCAGGAATAAAGTACTCTCACTGCCACAGTTAAAAAGAATTTTTAAAAAAAAAGCAACACTCTGCCAAACATGGACAATGAAACAACTATTTCATTGTGAACCTGAATAAGCAATGGATCCTGTCTCGTCTGCAGGAAGTAGGTGATTGTCACTACTAATCCACTTGACTGCAAGTGGCATGTCAAAGGTAGATACAGGAGTCCTGTACAGAGTAGGCAGGGACCACACTGGACTAATTCCCCTAACCATCAAGTTCAAGGTGCTGTCTTTCACTGAAACTGAGCCACTGACACTCACTTCACCTGTTTTGGGCAAATCCATTTTGTCCTGTGTCAAGAGGAAGCAAATGCAAAAGGGTACGGGTCTATTAATCATCGGCAGTTCAAACATACGGCAAATAATGGTGCTTCTTAGGGAATGTACACCTGGGAGCCTCATTCAGCATGTTGAAGAGGATATTCTGGCAGCCACTGAGGGGACAGGGTGAAACCAGCTGTAGATCATGGTGTACATTGGAAGAAATGATGCCTGTCACCTGGGCTCTGAGGACATACTTGGGTCATTCCAGCCACTGGCAGAGAAGGGTGAGAAGATCAGCCTTGCACATGATGGAGTTTCAACAAAGCTCACAGTTTGTAGTACTGTCCCCAGAACTGAACATTGTCCTCTGGTTTTGAGTTGAGTGGAAGATGATGATGATGATGATGTTTGGTTTGTAGGGCACTTAACTGCACTGTTATTAGTGCTCGTACAAATTCCCAGTCTTTACTCAGTCCAGTCTCACCACTTTCATGAATGATGATGAACTGATGAGGACAACACAAACGCCCAGTCCCCGGGTGGAGGAAATCCACAACCGGCCGGGAATCGAACCTGGGACCCCATGATCCAGAGGCAGCAATGCTAGCCACTAGACCACGAGCTGCGGACTAGCTGTTGAGTGGAAGGATTGAACCAGGTTCGAAGATTATCTCACAAGCTAGGTTGCAACTCCTCAACTTGTGCCAGAGTGTTGAGAACTGTAGGATCCCACTAAATGGGTCACGCGTGCACTACACATCACAGGCTGCTACCCAGGTAGCTGACTGAGTGTGGGATGCTCAAAAGGTTGTTTTTGATTAAACAGGTCTCTATCCTGTCCATATAACAACAGGTGTAGGAGACCCAAAAGTATTAGTTAAGATTCAGAGGAATGCCCCCCACCCCACTCCCACCCCCCGAATCCCACAGGCAAGAAATCCTAGCAGTTAACTGCCAAAGTATTCAGCATTCCTAACAAAGTGCCAGAGTTTGAAGACCTCTTGAAAAGCAACTCAATTAATATTAGGTACAGAAAGCTGGTTGAAACCCAAAACTGATAGCAGTGAGATTTTTGGGGAAAATTTAAGTGTATACTGAAAGAATAGGCAGACGGGAAATGCGGACAGTGTATACATTGAGATAAAAATTGAAAGTGCATGCAAGACTGATTGGGCAAGACTCAGTATCATGGGTGGGCATAAAATAGACTGGATCCATCTACCACCCACCAGCCTCATTTCACAATGTAACCAAAAACTTTAAAGAAAAATCTCAATTCGCTTGTACGTAAGTTCCCAAATCAACTGGAAAATTACAGTTTTGTTAGTGACGGGATATGATTAGACATCCTGTAAAACACAACTAAATGCTTTCTCTGAAAACTACCTAGAACAGATACTTTGGACCCCCACTCACAATGGGAATATATTGGACCTAATGGCAACCTCTGTGAGGATATGCATGTCAAACATGGTGTCAGTGACCATAGTGCAATTGTGGCAACAATGATTACCAAAGTACAAAGGACAACTGAAACAAGTAGAAAGATATATATGACCAGTAAAGTAGGCAGTAGTGACATATCTCAATGAGAAACTTGAAACATTCAGCAGAGGGCAGGAGCATGAAGAGAAACTATGGCTCTATTTTAAAAGAATAGCTGACCATGCACTGAACAGATACGTACCCAGCAGAATGGTTCACAATGGGAGGTTCCCTCCACTGTATACAGTCACCTTAAAGAAACTTCTGAAGGAACAGAGATTACTGCATAATAGAAGATGCTGAATGAAACGTGTTTGACTGTTAAGAGAGTAATGTGTGAAGCCTTCAATGACCAGTGTAGTGGAATATTATTAAATGATCTATCACAAAACCCAAAGAAATTCTGATCGAATGTTAAGACTGTTTGTGGCACCAAAGTTAGCATTCAGTTACCCACGGATAAGACAGGAATTGAAACTGAAGATAGCAAAGCAAAAGTAGAAATGTTTAACTCTGTTTACAAATGTTCCTTTACAAAGGAAAACTCAAGGGTACCCCCCCCCCCCCCATTTAATTCTTGTACCATTGAAAAGATGAGTGAAATAGGTATTAGTGTCAATAAATTCTCAACAGCTGAAATCATTAAAAATGAGCAGAGCCCCAAAGTCTGATGGAATCTCAATCAGATTCTATACTGAACATGCAGCTCAGTTAGATCCTCTTCGAACTATAAATTTTCATAGATCTTTGAACAAAACACTGGTCACACCTGTCTACAAGAAGGATAGCAGAAGTGACTCATAACATACTGTAGAATCTTACAATCTATTCTGAGCGCAAACTTAGTGGGGTTTCTTGAACAGAATGACCTACTCCATGGTATCCAGTATGGATTCTGAAATCATAGATCATGCAAAGTCCAACTAACATAAGGTACTGAAGGCTTTGGATCAAAGCAGTCAGATAGATGCAGTATTTCTTGACTCTCGAAATGCATCTGACTCAGTACCACATCCATCCTTATTGTTAAAATTACGACCATACGGGGTATCAAGCGAAATCTGTGACTAGACTGAGGGTTTCTTGATAGGAAGAACACAGCATGTAATCTTGGATGGAGACTCATTATCATATGTAGCAGTAACTTCAGGTGTGCCGCAGAGAAGTGCGTTGGGACCCTTGCTGTTCATGTTGTACAGGGTGTCCGTGAAAGTTTACCCTGATTTCCAGATAAAATATAAATTATGTTTATGATGGTAACATTTGTTTTTTGCTATCGGTATACTAGCGAACCCATGATGTTTCTGTACAGCATTGTCTCATTCAACAAGTCCCATAGTGCTCAGAGCCATTTGTCTCATTCAACACTTTCGCTACAAGGAGCACCATGTGAACTATATCATAAAAATGGCTCCCCCCTAAGGAGGAAGCTCAGTGTTATGTGTAGCAAGCAGAAACCAAATCACTAATTAATGAAAGTTTGTGTCCAATTATGGAAAGAAAGCAGCTGAAGTCAGATTAATCAGATCATGGATGGAAACTTTTTTAGCAACGGGGTCTGTTCAGAAATGGATAAGCAGCAGCAGACAACCTGTTTTGGAGAAGACTGTGCAGCCCGTTCAGACTGCATTCACGAGGTCTCCACAAAAATTGATTAGACAAGCTTCACGGAGCTTCAAGTGCCAAAGAGTACAGTGAAGAAAATAGTTCGCAAATATCTTAAATTTTATGCGTACAAGTAAAAAATTGTTCAGAAACTGCAACCAGATGATTGCCAGAAACATGAATAATTCGCAACGGATAAGCTGAACTGTTTGGATGAGGAAAATGATTTCTTGAAGTGTGACTGTTTTTATGATGAGGCCATATTTCATTTTCGTGGCTCAGTTAACTGTCATAATGTATGAGTCTGGGGATCAGAAAATCCTCACGTAGTATGAGAACACGTTTGGGACAGTCCAAATGTTAATGTGTGGTGCAGGTTAATGTATGATTGAGTGATTGGCCCATTTTTCTTCTTCGAAAGTAACGTTAAGTGATTTGTCTACCTAAAAATGTTAGCACTACAGGATATGCAAGACACTGTCACCTTTATCAGCAAGGTAATGCTCCTCCTCATTAGGCTCTAGAGCTCTGTGATTCTCTTAATGAGACCTTCGCCAACAGGTAGACTGTCTGAGACTGCCCAATGTCATGGCCCCCTACAGCACCTAACACTGCCCCTTTAGATTTCCTTCTATGGGGGTATGTGAAAGATATTGTGTACAAAACAGCGGTTCCTAATACTGTGACACTGCAGTGTAATTAATGTAGGAAATATTGTAGGGAGACTTCCCACCTGTGGAATTCAGAAAAACTGGTGTTGGTGGGAAGGATACAGATGCACAGGCTTTGAAGCAGTCACTGAAATGATGAGTGTTGTGTTAGGCGGTGTACTCAGCAAGAGGATGGTCCAGTTGTTTCTTGGCCACAGTTTGTCAGTGGCTATTCACGCCGACAGACAGCTTCTTGGTTGTCATGTCCAAGTAAAATGCAGCACAGTGGTTGCAGCTTAGCTTGTAGATCATGATTGGTTTCATAAGTTGCCCTGCCTTTGAGGGGATATGTGGTGTTTGTGACCAGACTGGAGTAGATGGGAGGAGATTTGGAACAGGTCTTGCAACTAGGTATATTGCAGGGATAGGAGCCATGAGGCAAGGGGTTGCGAGCAGGGGTCGTGTAATGATGAACGAGTATATAGTGTAGGTTTTGTGGGTGGCAGAATACCACTGTGGGAGGGGTGGGAAGCATAGTGAGTAGAACATTTCTCACTTCAAGGCATGACGAGAGTTAGTCAAAACCCTGGCGGAGAATGTAATTCAGTTGCTCCAGTCCTGGGTGGTACTGAGTTACTAGGGAAATGCTCTTCTCTGGCTGGATGGTGGGACTTTTGGAGGTGGTGGGTGGCTGGAAAGATAAGGCACAGTAGATATGTTTTTGTACAAAGCTGGGAGGGTAATTACAATCTGTAATGGCCACAGTGAGACACTGGGTCCAAGGACCACAAGTCACTGCAGATGCAACGGCCATGTGTGGCTAGGCACTATGGGAGGGACTTCCTTGGTGTGGAATGGGTGGCAGCTGTCAAAGTTCAGGTATTGCTGGTGGTTGGTAGGTTTGATATGGACAGAGGTACAGGTGTAGCTGTCTTTGAGGTGGAGAGCAACATCAAGGAAAGTGGCTTTTTGGGTTGAGTAGGACCAGGTGAAGCAAAAGGGGGAGAAGGTGCCAAGGTTCTGGAAGAATATGGAAAGGGTGTCCTCATCCTCAATCTAGATCACGAAAATGTCATCAGTGAATCTGAAATAGGTGAGGGGTTTGGGATTCTGGGTGGTTAGGGAGGATTGCTCTAGATGGCCCATGAATGGGTTGGCATAGGATGGTGCCATGCTGGTGCCCATAGCTGTACCCCGGATTTGTTTGCAGGTAATTTTGGATGAGGATATAGTTGGTCATGGTGACTAGGAAGGAGGATGCTGGCTTGGAATCCATCAGGCACTGGAAACGATAGTGTTAAATAATGGTAAGGTCATGGCCATTAGGAAAGTTGGTGTAAAGGGAGACGGCATCAATAGTGATAAGCAGGGCACCATGTGGTAAAGGAACAGGAACTGTGGAGGGTCGGTGGAAGAAATGGTTGGTGTCTTTTATACAGACGAGTAGGTTGTGGGTAATATGCAAAGATGTTGGTCTACGAGAGCAGAGATTCTCTCAGTGGGGCACAGTAACTGGCCCCAATGGGGTGTCCTGGATGGTTGGGTTTATGAACTTTAGGAAGCATTTAGAAGGTAGGAGTATGAATAGAGAGATGACCTCCGGGGACAGGTTCTGGGATGGGCCTAAAGATCTGAGGAGAGACCGGAGATCCTGCTCGATTTCTGGATTGGGTCACTGTGGCAGGATTTGTAGCTGGAAGAATCTGACAACTGGCAGAGTCCTTCTGTTAGGTAATCCTTGCAGTCCAAAAAACAGTGGTAGAGCCTTTATCAGCAGGCAGGATTATAAGGTCAGTCAAGGTCAACATTTAAATGATTTCAGCATATGCACCCCTGGTAACATGCAAAATATCAGGCCAGTATTCAGTCTCTTGCCGCACATTCTACAATGTGTCTGGCATCATTGTGCCAATGGCATCTCAGAGGCGTTGTTGCAGTGTCACAGTATTAGGAACTGCTGTTTTGTACACAGTATCTTTCACAAACACCCAGAGAAGGAAATCTAAAGGGGTAGCGTTAGGTGCTGTAGGGAGCCATGGCATTGGGCAGTCTCTGACAGTCCACCTGTTGGCAAAGGTGTCATTAAGAGAATTACAGACCTCTAGAGCCTAATGAGGAGGAGCATCACCTTGCTGTGAAAGGTGACAGTGTCTTGCATATCCTGTAGCACCAACAATTGGAGGTAAACTGATCCACTTAACGTTACTTTCAAAGAAAACAAATGGGCCAATCACTCAATCACACATTAACCCGCACCACACCTTAACATTTATACTGTCCCAAATGTGTTCTCATACGATGTGAGGCTTTTCTGATCCCAAGACCCATACATTATGACAGTTAACTGAGCTACAAACATGAAATGTGGCCTCATAATAAAAACACACACACTTCAAGAAATCATTTTCCTCATCCAAACAGTTCAGCTTGTCCGTTGCAAATTGTTCATGTTTTTGGCAATCATCTGGTTGTAGTTTCTGAACAATTTTTTACTTGTGCGCATAAAATTTAAGATATTTGCGAACTATTTTCTACACTGTACTCTTTGGCACTTGAAGCTCCGTGAAGCTTGTCTAATCAATATCTGTGGAGACCTCATGAATGCAGTCTGAACTGGCTGCACAGTCTTCTCCAAAACAGGTTGTCTGCTGCTGCTTGTTCATTTCTGAATGGATCCCCTTGCTAAAAAAGTTTCCATCCATGATCTGATTAATCTGACATCAGCTGCTTTCTTTCCATAACTGGGCACAAACTTTCATTAATTAGTGATTTGGTTTCTGCTTGCTACACAACACACTGAGCTTCCTCCTTAGGGGGGAGCCATTTTTATGATATAGCTCACATGGTGCTCCTTGTAGCGAAAGTATTGAATGAGATACTGCTGTACAGAAACTTCATGGGTTCACTAGTAGACCTGTAACAAAAAACAAATGTTACCATCATAAACATAATTTATATTTTATCTTGAAATCAGGGTAAACTTTCATGGACATCCTGTACAACATGAACAGCAAGGGTCCCAACATACTTTTCTGGGGCACATCTGAAGTTACTGCTACATATGATAATGAGTCTCCATCCAAGATTACATGCTGTGTTCTTCCTATCTAGAAATCCTCAGTCTAGTCACAGATTTTGCTTGACACCCTATATGCCCTTACATTTAACAATAAGGATGGATGTGGTACTGAGTCAAATGCTTTTCGGGAATCAAGAAATACTGCATCTATCTGACTGCTTTGATCCAAAGCCTTCAGTACCTTATGTTAGTTGGATTTTGTATGATCTATGATTTCGGAATCCATACTGGTTGCCATGGAGTAGGTCATTCTGTTCAAGAAACCCCATTAAGTTTGAGCTCAGAATAGATTGTAAGATTCCACTGTAAGACATGGGTCACTTCTGCTATCCTTCTTGTAGACAGGTGTGACCTGTGCTTTCTTCCAACTATGGGGCATTGTGTTTTGTTCAAAGATCTATGATAATTTATAATTAGAAGAGGACCTCCTCAATGTAGTCTCCTAAATATCGTTTTTGCTTCCAATCTTATGTTTTCTCTGTATATTACCTGTACTGCATTTTCTTTTGCAATAAAGACTGTTACATTGTGTTGTAACTTTCACACACTGGTTCCTATTTGTTACCAGTAATTTTTAAAATTGCCTCTGCAATGCCCTATTTGCTCATAAGTAATTTGTATTTCGATTACTTTCTGCTAGATGGCGCGAATCTGTTTTCGTGTCCATCTCCTGGTTGTCTCAGCATGTTAGCCATTTCGTCTGATGGTAGTGGCTGTATTATGCCGATCTTGGCCCTACACGACCTTGCGGTTGTCTTTTATATTCCATGGAGAATTTTATCTGGCTGACAATTATGTTATACTTTTACATTTTAGATTTTATTCCTATGACATTTCTGTTTGACGAGAGCACTTTTGTTCAGACATTTTAAACCATAGCATGATTACATGGCAGTACATTCTGTTTATAGGTAATTTATGGAAGTAATCCTATTAAGTGTGTATTATTTCAATCTATGTCATTATATTTTTAGGTATTCCATGTAACTTTTTATTCTGATGAAGACTGCCCAAGTGCAACTGAAACTGTGGTCAATTGACAAAATTTTGTGCAACCAAAGTGGCTGTATATACGTTCTGTATTTAAATAGTGTGTGGTTGCTGGATCACAGCCAATAAAATGTTTAAAATTTCAATATGCTACATTCCTGTAACACTCCTGGCCCCAACCTTTATTAGCCATTGTCCTTACCTCTGTAGCCCTTCCCTAATCCTGTTCAAACACTACACAGCCCTTTGTTCCACTGACACACTCAGACTTATCATTTCTCTCATTTTCTGCCCCCCCCCCCCCCAACTTTCCTCTGCCCTCCCAACTGCACCTAGCTGCCCTACTCTTCATCTCGTCCCTGCACTCGCCCACTTACTGCAGTTTACTGTCCTCCACCCCTACCCTGCTATCCCTGCCCCAGACTTCTTACTTCCACCCAGTTACCTTTCCCATCATGCGCTACTGCTCACAGTCTGGCTCCAGCTGCCAGAGACTGTGGTCATGTGTGTGAGCTGCATTTACATGAGTATGTTCTTGTACGTATATGATGTCTGTTTTCGACAAAGGACTTGTTGACTGAAAGCTTACTTTCCAGCAGTCTTTTTGTTAAGCCTATCTGCGACTCACCATTATACGGTGAGTAGCAACTATCCTTTTCATAATATTGCTACATTCCATCCTGGAATTTCGCTTGTTTAAATGTTGAAGTGCATAATCCGAATTAAATTTTTATGTCAGTTTCAAAACTTAATTAGTAGAGGCATAAGTTTTATTTACTGTGCACAATAAATAATTACACTATCTTGTTATCAGGGTAAACATTTGTGGACACCCTGTATATTAATGAACTTTCGGACAATATTAACAGTTACCTCTGACTTTTTGCAGATGATGTGCAAAGATTGGCAACTTGCTTTACATGTTAAGAAATGTAAAACTGTGCACTTCACAAAATTAATAATTGTAGTATCCTACGACTATAATACCAATTAGTCACAATTGGAATTGGTCAAACCATACAAACAGCTGGGTACAGCACTTTTTAGGGATATGAAATGGAATGATCAAGTAGGCTTAGTCGTAAGTACGGCACGTGAGAGACTTTGGTTTATGGGCAGAATGCTGGGGAAATGCAGTTAATCTACAAAGGAGAATGCTTACAAATCACTCATGCCATTACAGAGTACTGTTCAAGTGCGGGGTACCTGTACCAAACAGGACTGACAGGGGATACTGAATGTATACAGAGAAAGGCAGCATGAATGGTCACACGTTTGTTTGACCCATGAGACAGTGTCACAGAGATACTGAAGAAACTGAACTGTCATACTCTTGAAGAAATATGAAAACTATCCTGAAAAGGCCTATTTATGAAGTTTCATGAACTGGCTTTAAATGATGAATCTAGGAAGATACTACAAACCCCTAAATATCACTCATGTAGGGATTGTGAGGACAAGACTAGATTAATTATATTATGCTCATTGGCATTTAAAATAACCATTCTTCCTGCACTACATACATGAATGGAATGGAAAGAAACCTTAACTTCTGTTACAATGGGTCGTACACTCTGTCATGTACTTCCCAGTAGTTTACAGAATGTAGTTGTGAATGGTGATGTAGAGGCAATCTGACAATCCACATTCAAAATTTTTGTGTTGTTTACTTATGTACTTACAAATATATGTATTTCAATGACAGTGTGAGAATTACATTTTGCAACAAATTGCTATTTACTGTGAATGTAAGACTATTAGCATTAGTCAGTTATTACAGATATTGGTAAGTAATGTAATGGTGCTAGTGACTTACAAGAATATTGTATAATCAATGATATTTCAGCAAACTTTAGCAGCACTTTGAAGTGTGTTCAACTGGTAGCCCTCACTTCACTAATGTCATATCATTTCAGTATCAGTAAACATTTGTAGTACACTCCTTCTTCCTCTTAAGGAAAGAATGTACTAATATATTCTCTCCCTTGAGCAAACTTACTAGTGCAGACAGAGTATGTCAAATCCTTGGCATCTGAAACTGATGACTGAGACAGGGGCAATACACATTTCAAATTCTGGAATAAGGATTGATCTTCACAATAGTAACCAACATAAGTTTTCAACTGGTTTCCATATTGGTCTCAGAGGTCAGAGGCATGAGTTGATAGTACACAGCCTGAGGCATTATGGAATAGTTAACTTGATAATGAAGTAAGTGTTTGTGTGTGTGTGTGTGTGGGGGGGGGGGGGGGGGGGGGTTGCACTGCATAGAGAGAGAGAGAGAGAGAGAGAGAGAGAGAGAGACCAAGACTTGTCTACAGTAAGCATGTTCAAGAGGATATGGGTCTTATTACTTATGAAAGAAATAGACAGGCTTGCACAGGACAGACTAGCATGGAGAGCTGTATCAAACCAGCCTCTGGAGTGAAAAAAAAAGCCCAAATCAACATGTACGTCTCACTCCATATTCGTGCCTTAACACTTGTTATATTCACATGTTAAAGGCACCTCATTATTAAAAATACATAGTTCAATAAACATTTCATGAACTATTACAGAGTAGCAGAATGTACTTTATCTACAACAACTTTTTAAAGAGATCTGCTGTTTAAATGTTCTACGTACCTGTTTATTAGCAAATATCAAAAGAGAAGCGTCCTTTAATTCCTTTTCAGACACCAATTTTGATAATTCATTTTGAGCTTCTGGAAGTCGTGATATATTACTTGAATCAATCACAAAAACAACAGCCTGAGGGAAAAAAAAAAGCTGTTAATGTGACATGTGGAAAATAATTAAAACATAGATGACTTGAAAAAATACAAAAACTGACAAGAGACCTTCAGTATTAAATTGAAAGGACAGAAGTGCTAGATAAAGTAATATAAGGCAGGAGTTGTGACATTTAAAAACTTTCCAGGCTTACTGATTTTTGCATGGAACTTCAGGCAATTTGTCAAATGTCCATACTATGATGCCTAGATATTTTGGTCCACAGTTTTGTGATCATCTTCAGGTATCAACAGAGAGTTATGATACAATGCTTGAATCTTCAACAATGTAAAAATAATTTGTGGAAAAATTAAAACAATTTGTGGAAAAATTAAAACAATTTGTGGAAAAAATTGCAGAGGGCCAGAAGTCTATCAACTGAAATATCATGAGAGCAAGTTGCCAAAATCTGTTAGATTCTCTGTTGTTTCATAAAGTAAGCCTAGGTTTTTTCTGTACTCATTATAATAAAAAATTCTGTTTTTCATCCTACTATTGTGTAAATGAACTTATGTTATGCGTTATAAATGAAATGAAACAAAGTCCTTGAGAATCATGCCTGAAAATGTAAACAAACACAAAAACTGACAAAATTAATAAAATAGTTGTTTCAGCTTAACCAATAAACTGTATAATGGGAAAATATCATGATGTGTCTGCCTTAGTGCATTGTTTTTTGTTTAAACCTATCTTTTCATTCCAAATATTATTATTAGCAAAAAGTATTCTTTTGTGAAACTCTGCTTGAACATTAAAAATCATCTAGAGCTTTAGTGATACAGCTAGTATCAGGTGCACACAGAAAGAGCAGTTCTACAATTAAACACAAAACACTGAAAAAAATAGATAAGAAATACCTGTACAAGCAAACAATGAGAATAATAGACTAAGAACTTTCCCTGTGTTCTTGACAAATGCATGCAACCAATAGTATTGCTGAAAAAAAGCCTAATATTAGTCTAATGAATGGCAGTATGTTGTAGGTAAATAAGTAGTATTATATTTCACATATGCACAGTGTGTTTCGTAAGGTGGAAAAGATAAAAAAATCAGTAAGGGAAGCACATCAAGATATGGACATTCCTCAATATTCTTTAGTTTATCAATAAATATATAGAGATGTTTGTGAATTTTCATTTATACATTTCTCATTACAGGACAGAAATGTCTACAAACATGCCTTTGAGCATTAACAAATATTATCTGTCCGTATTTTATGTGAAAGTCTCTTCAGTGGCTATATTTTCACCAACATACAGAACTGACAAACTATTTCTTTAAAAAAAAATTAAAAAAGAATTTTTTTAAATTGAAATTTTAGGACATTAAATGAGATTTCACATCTATAAATAAAGTTGTAACAAATATGATTTCTGGGGAGGGGTGGGGGAACTAACTCTACTTTTTCAGCCAGAGGAATAAGCGAAAGCATGTTTTCTTGAGAAACTGATCAATCAAGAAATGAATTGAAACAAAATGATTAATTACTAGTAAGTAAAGAGAGAGAAAGGAGCAAGGGGGAAACATTCTGAATTACATAAGCATGCTGTAAAAAGCATTCAGCACATAGTGCAAAGAAAGATCTTGGCACAACAATTTTATTAGTGTAATTCCATTTGTATATTCCTTAACTGCCTCATTATTCAATGCAGTTCTAACATAAAAGGCAACAAAAAGCTTTCCATTTCAGCTGCCACAATCTGCACCATAATTTATTTTCTAAAATGTGTGTGTGTGTAGGTAGGCGCGTGCGTGCTTACGTGTGTGTGTGTGTGTGTGTGTGTGTGTGTGTGTGTGTGTGTGTGTCAGTAAATAGCAATTTTATACACTTTCAGGATGTCCCAGTATGACTAGTCAACCACCGAAAATGCAACCCTTTATTTACAAATATCATCAGAGGCTACAGCAACAAAGATACAATTTAATTTAAAAAACATTACAGGCACATAAATATTATACTGTGTGGTCAAACATTACTCAGGGAGTTCCATGAACAAAATACTGGTGAGTTCATTCCAAACTGCCTTTACAGTAAAAACAGTTTGTTATGCTCAACATGAGTCATCAGAATAATGCAAATCATTATCACCACATAAAATAAAGCAACTGATTGAAAGTGATGAATTAAGGGTCATGCATGCCCAATTGATTTATTGTCACATGTGCAACGCTTACACCACCAAACTTTCCATGCAAAAGGTGCAGGTACTCGAGCATGCATGTATCGGCTGATCATACCACACCACACATTCAAGTGGAAACATTCCTGATGCCAACTCTGGATATTGGCAGGGAATTCAAACATCAACTGGCAGTGCAGGTTCGTAAGTCCATGCCACTGGAATCCTCTTCCCACACATCTTCCATGCTTTATGACTTCTTGGCTACATCTTTACCACTTTAAGTTGATAGCAATTTTTTGTTCGTAATCTAGACTGTAGAATGCATTTTTAGCAGTTGGCACTTCTGGGACATCCTGCACATGCAGTGAAATGATTCACTTACTGACAGAAATTTTGCCAATGAGACACCCAACAACAAAAGGAAAAAATTACATGTTGCCCTTCCTTAAAAGCATCATGTGCTGATTTGATTTGTTATTTTTCAAAAGCAGCTGTACATTTTTATGAACTGTTTTCTGCAGCTTATTTCACAGTCCTCTGAGGATATTTTGTTGTCACTAAAATAGTACACATGCACTCAATGACTAAGAAATCTCAAATTGTTAACAGAGTTTAATCAGCTACTATTCATGGTTTCTTACATAAAATATGACACTGGCTGTTTTTTTTTTTTACCACCATTTGACAGTACTGAATGGCACATACACTTGCAGCTCCTCTCATATTCAACACACACTGTATGCTAACAATGAAAAACAGATATGACAGTTAAAAAATGTGTGTACAATATTAATAATGGAAGGGGTAAAAGTAACCCCTCACTGTACAGCTGAGTCACTGAACAGTTAACAGGCACATGAACAAGACTGAAATTATTGCTAATATTTAGGACACTGCCCTCCCTAGAGATAACTGACAAAAACATACATATACAGATTTATAAAATAGAATACAGTTTGTTATAGTTGAAAGAATGTAAAATATCTTTCTCTCTTGTTTACAAATACCCTCTTAATCTTACTACCCCCCCCCCCCCTCCTTTCCCCATTAAAAAGCGAAGAACTTCTTCTCTCTTGCAAATTCGCCCATCAAAAATGAATTACTATCATCAAACTACAGGAATTTACAAATATTTACATTTATTTCTTCATAAAAGCTTCATAAATCATCTTGTGGTTTACAGCAAAGGGTGCCTGAAAGCATTATTGTTTGTCATTTTGTTATTATGGTCACAGACCAAGGAGATGAAAAATAGCCCATGGAGATGAAATATAGCTTCCATACATTTCCATATTTGGGAATAGGCCTATTACTCCTCATCTTACACTACATGATCAAAAGTATCCAGACACCTGCCTGAAAATAACTTACAAGTTCATGGTGTCCTCCATCGGTAATGCTGGAATTCAATATGGTGTTGGCCCACCCATAGCCTTTATGGCAGCTTCCACTCTCACAGGTATATGTTAAATCAGGTGCCGGAAGGTTTCTTGGGGAATGGCAACCAATTCTTCATGGAGTGTTGCACTGAGAAGAGGTATTGATGTCGGTCGGTGAGACCGGGTACGAAGTCTGCATTCCAAGACATCCCAAAGGTGTTCTACAGGATTCAGGTCAGGACTCTGTGCAGGTCAGTCCATTACAGGGATGTTACTATTGTGTAATCACTCCGCCACAGGCCATTCTTTATGAACAGGTGCTCAATCATGTTGAGAGATTCAATCGCCATCCCCGAATTGCTCTTCAACAGTAGGAAGCAAGAAAGTACTTAAAACATCAATGCGGGCCTGTGCTGTGATAGTGCCATGCAAAACATGGGGTGCAAGCCCCTCCATGAAAAACACAACCACACCATAACACCACCGCCTCCAAATTTTACTGCTGTTGGCACTACACACGTTAGCAGATGACCTTCACCGGGCATTCGTCATACCCACACCCTGCCATCAGATTGCCACATTGTCTATCGTGATCCGTCAGTCCACACAATGTTTTTCCACTGTTCAGTCATCCAATGTTTACACTCCTTACACCAAGTGAGGCGTCGTTTGGCATGGACCGGGGCGATGTGTGGCTTATGAGCGGCCGCTCAACCATGAAATCCAAGTTTTCTCACCTCCTGCCTGTCATAGTACTTGCAGTGGATTCTGATGTAGTTTGGAATTTCTGTGTAATGGTCTGGATAGATGTCTGCCTATTACAAATTACGACCCTCTTCAACTGTCAGCAGTCTTTGTCAATCAACAGACAAGGTTGGCTTGTACGCTTTTGTGCTGTAGGTGTCCCTTCACATTTCCACTTCACTATTACATTGGAAACAGTGGACTTAGGGATGTTTAGGAGTGTGGAAATCTCGCATACAGACATATGACACAAGTGACACCCAATCACCTGACCACGTTCGAAGTCTGTGAGTTCCGCAGACTACTGAGGTCACTGATATGGAGTACCTGGCAGTAGGTGGCAGCACACTGCACCTAATATGAAAAACGTTTGTTTTTGGAGGTGTCCGGATACTTTTGTTCACATAGTGTATCACTATAAAAAGAAGGAAGATTATGGTCTTTTGTTCTATTAGATTAGATTAGTTTTTGTTCAATATCCATACTGATGAGATCCTCAAGGATGTAGATGATCTCATAAAATAAGAACCCAAACAATGGAAAATCCAGGGTAGAATGTAACAATATTATGAAATGGAAAGTTGCTACTCACCATATAGTGGAGATGCTGAGTTGCAGATAGGCATAACAAAAAGACTATCACAAATAAAACTTTCAACCAGTAAGGCCTTTGTTAAAAATAGACCACACACACACACACACACACACACACACACACGACTGCAGTCTCAGGCAACTGATGGCACACTGCAAGCAGCAGCACCAGTGCATGATGGGAGTGGTGACTGGGTGGGGGTAAAGAGGAGGCTGGAATGAGGAGGGACTGGGACAGTAGGGTAGGGGTGGCAGACAGTGAAGTGCTGCAGGGGAGCACGCAGGGACAAGGTGGAGAGAGGGTAGGGCAGCTATGTGCAGTCGGGAGATTAAACGGAGGGCAGGGGAGAGATGGGGAGGGGGGGGGGGGAGAGGAAAAAGAGTGACTTCAGTCGCCTGAGGCTGCAGTCGTGTGTGTGAGTTGCGTTTGCATGTGTGTGTGTGTGTGTGTGTGTGTGTGTGTGTGTGTGTGTGTGTGTGTGCGCGCGCGCGCGCGCGACTCAGCATCTCCGCTATATGGTGAGTAGCAACTTTGTTTTTCATAATATTGTTGAATAAATAAGAAACATTTCCAAACAAAAAAAAGGAGCCCTACAGATGTTTCTTCCACAGGACAATGGCGACGTCATTTGGACAAAGCTCAAACTCAGAATGAATAAGCCACATTGTCTTTAAAGAAATCATCCTGACATTTACTGTAAGCAATTTAGAGAAACTTTCTTTTTATATTTATTAATTCGACCTGTCTTCCAACTACACACAACAATTTTATGGATGTACCTCTTATATGTTTAGCAAATTACCTCTTTCACTGAAAAGCAATACCTCCATGGAATTTCCAGAAGTTGTCTTTACCGGCAACAAGGTTCATATAGGAACTACAACTTCTTTGGAAACAGTTAATCAGCTACTCAGTAATTATGTTGGGCAAGATAGAAAAATTGGTTTAAGTAATGGACATATGTTCAGAATGAGTGAGGTTCAATATCCCTATTTAGATATCCCGATTTTAGTTTTTAATTATTTCCGAAAATCATTTGGGCTCTGTGCTGGGATTGGTCCTTTAAAAACACCAAAACCAATTTCATGTTTCATTCTTGTCCACTCCCAGCTTCTATTCCACCTCTAATTTTCTATGGATAATTAATTCTAATCTCAATTTCTTCTTCTTCTCCTTCTCTTAGCATTGCAACACTGTATGGGTCTTATCATCTTCAACATGTTTCCTCTTATCTGTCTTCTCCAGTGCAGTTCTTTACCATTTTCTAACTGTAAAGAGTATTTTATACTCTCCTCCATATACACACACATTCTATGTTCCAAATTTAAGCACTGTTATATCCACAATCCTGTATCTTTGTAAGGACAGTCATGCAGCCCCAGCTTCTTCTGAACACACTAGCCTCCCCACCCAAAACCAAAAGTGCCTTTATCAAAGCAGTATTTTCTTAAACAAAGCAGTGTTTTCTTACTCAATACTCCTACTAATTGACAAGCTATTCGCAGCTTACTGTGCACTGCTGTATTAAAACAAACTTGTAGAACAAACTGTCAAACTATGTATTTTCCTCCTGATTCTTCACTGTTAGGACTGTTGTTTGGTTCAAATTTCTTAGATCTGGAACAGCTCATGCATAACCTACAAGACATTTCTTTAGATCTCATGCAGCTTATCTTGATACTAGGCATTCACATACCTGATGGTCATTTACACAGAGCTATCTTCGCCTTAATTTTTTTACTGCCATGGCTACTAGCAAGTTGTAAGTCAGAAGGAGTGGCACAATTGTGTACATCAGCAACAGTCCAACTAGGTGTTGCATCCTGTAATGTGTATGTGTGTTTCCAAGAAATATTACTACTGCTAATGAATAAGATACAAAGAGTATCTAACAGCCTCCACTGCTGAATACTAACACAATGTTTTCGCCAGAACAGTTATATTTAAGGATCTCTCTTAAATTGAATTAGTGATAATTTATTTGGTATCTGATAGCGATTCGGATCCACCCAGCCTGAATATCAATATGAAGGAAAGATCAGAGATATTCTGGCTTCATACCGAGACTGCAGCTTGATTACATGGAGGATGCTGCCACTACAGGCAGGTCATGTGGGTCTGTGCACTGACTTGACAATTTCTATAAACATTGTGGCCCTGCACTTGTATGGCAATTCTCATCATTCTCTGAGGCTTTCATATGTGCCACAGATAGTAGAGTGATTGACCTTGACTGCATTTATGTTTCGCGATTGGGATCGCTCTCGGGACTATGTGTACATGTTTACAACAACTTTCATTACACCCTGGGCTTTGCTTCTGGCTAACTATTCACTCCATGAACTCTGGCATCAATGACCTCAGAAACTGCCAATTTTTATCACTGCTGGTGCAAGTGATTGTAATCAACCTTCTACCTATGTCTAGCAAGACAGAAAAAGTTACAGAATCAACCTCGCTAGCAACTATATCTTCAGGTGACACAACAGGTTTGATTCCCACAGCCTGTGATCTGAGTGACCTGACCTTCCTTTTCTAACCTTCCCCAGCTTATCCCTTTGTCCTCCAAGAGGGAAAAATTAGTGGTTCCAAAAGTTAGGATGGTTTTGTGTAGTTTTGTGTGTCTATCAGCAGCACTAAAAATTTTGTCTCTTGTGCAGAAGCACAGACCAACAATTCTGTCTTATATTTTCTGACGTAAATTTTTGTTTCATTCAGTAATTGATTTTATTTTTAACATGTAGAAAACTGTATATAGAAAACTGTATGTGATACAAGCTATGCATCATACAAAAAGGCCCTGATGAATTACTAGCACATACTTAATCATATTTCTACTGAATAAGTAAGAAACAAGAACCCAGAGGAAGAGTAATTACGAGATACTCACCTGAGTATTAAGATAATAATGTTTCCACAGGGGACGCAACTTATGCTGGCCTCCCACATCCCAAATAGTAAATTTCAGGTTCTTGTATTCAACTGACTCTACATTGAAACCAATTGTGGGTATTGTTGCCATAAATTCATTCTGCTTCAATTTGAATAGAATACTTGTCTTGCCGGCGCCATCCAGACCCAGAGTAACAACACGCATTTCCATCTTCGGACCAATATGCACCCGGTTGTCCTGCATCAAGTAATTAAAATGAATCATAACACATGCATCACATACCTTGAGGTATTGGAAGTGCAGCTAAAAGAAAGTGTGTACTAGATGAAGCTTCCTAATAGTGATGATGAAATTTTTGCTGCTCCTAAAAAATAAAAATCTGCCTGGTGTAAAGTGATTTAATTCTATTTTTAAACCTGTAATCCATGTTGCAATGCATGATAAGTGTGGATGTTGCTGTAGGATAGTCAAACAGGGAGTGATATGTGGAGACTACAGGTTGAAATTTCCCTGGGGTGATCATAGTGGGCAACAGAGAAGGTAAGTCATTGAGGCTCTCCTACGGAGCTATAGGTTTAGCAAAAAAAAAGACAAGAGAATTGCAAAGCAAAGATTTGTGCTCTTCAGGTTGAATGAATTAGATCACATGAAATTTGAACCAGATAGGTTGAAAGGGGAAAAAAGACCTCAGGAACTGAGTGAAGGTAACAAGTAATGGGCAAAAGGGGACCAGCTCTTCAACTTCATCTACATTTGAGCTAACAGTATTGAATAAATTTAGCTTGTTACCTGAAGCAGGGCGTGAAGCTGTAGGTCACAGCTGGGTGCAGCAGACCACTGCCAAAGAAACTCACAGTAAGTTGGTACCAAAAGAGAGACAGAAGGTAAGAATCTTTCACTAGGTACTAGCCGTGGGAGGGCTGAAGGCAAGATGGTACAAGGTAGATTAGGAACAGGATACCAGGTAACAAGTATTGTGAAACCAAGTGCTAGCCTCGGCCAAGCGACCGTGAACATAGGAAATTTGAGCAAAGGTTTTAGCAAAGAGGATCAGGTTATTGTAGTGGGTGGAACAAGAAACAGCAAAGCTAAGAACAGTAATTACAGCATTGGGGGCAGCCTGGACAAAATATGAGTAGCAAATATATACACAAATGTGAGTTTTGTGGAGGCTATGCAGTACCATTGACCAGCCCTGGGTTAACACTGATTTGATCTGTGTGGACACTGAGTTGAGCAGGCTGCTGCTGACTGCAATCTTATATGAGTGCAGTACCTGTTGCTACATTTGGGAGATGGGGATATATCAGACATGGCCTGCACATGGCGAGATGAGGGGAAGATAGGCTGTCTGACTTTGTAGACAATATATAGGGAGGGCACCATCACAGGTAGCAAGATCCCTGTGGCTACTGATTTCAGTCATTTCTTTTCTGTTAGAATCAGGATTCAAGCACCTTGTTTTGTCAGAGTAACAGTAGAGCCCCACAAAATGCTTAAGAATGCACAGAAAAGTAAGATTAGCTTATTTCATCAGAATATTAGAGGATTGAGTAATGACGTAGAAGAACTTCTCGTCTGTTTCGAAAAGACAGACATCCTGTGTCTGTCTGAGCACCACATAACCACAAGGTTAGTTAAAGTTACATATAAAGGATTAAACTCTAGCAACTTACTCATATAGGTAAAGGAGGAGTTGTTACACATATTAAGACAGAACACAAGTTCAAAAACATTGAGACAAGTATATTTTGTAGTGATCAGCACAAAGAAGCACGTGTTTGTGAAGTAATAGTGAATTGTAATTGTATGTACTGTATATAGACCCCCACCAGGAAATTTTGAACTGTTTATGAGGAGTCTGAATTCCTTACTGTGCTCTCCATCAGACAGCAGCAAGCAGTTAATAGTCTGTGGTGACATCAGTGTAGTTTTCTACAGGATTCTGACAGGAAAAATGATCTGGAAACACCTTATTTGAATCACGCAATTTAATCTCATTAATTAACTTTTCAACACAGGTGGACAAAGACAGTAGGAACCTAACTGGTAATGATTTCTTTGATGAAGCTCAAAGCAAATAAATAACTGTTTACCCAGTAACAAATGCCCTCTCAGATCATGATGCACAGTTAGTTAGGTTAAATAATCCAGCACCTTACAGTGTGGATACTCCTCAGTGGGAATCAGAATAATTAATGATTCCAGGACAGATGTTTTTAAGAATAATTTACATGAGATGACTTGGGATGAAATTTATAATGAACCAAAGCCTAACATAAAATTTAATATATTGCATGACAAATTCATATCATTATTTGAGAATAGTTTTCCACATAAGCTAATCAGAGAGGACATTAAACAGTCATTTAAAAAGCCATGGATCAATAGAGGGATTGAAATAAATCATGAAACGAAAAGGGAAACGTAACTTTTGACAAGAACAAATAAAGATCCTGCAGTAGTTGCACATTACAAAAACTCCTCAAAATTACAAAGAAAAGTTATTAAAAACCGACTAATATGCAAATAATGTCAGAAATCAGTAATTCTGGCAACAGACTTAAGGCTATATGGAATGAAGTGAAATGAGAGAGGACAACCAGCTACAGGACAGGATAACATCATTATTCAATTGCATGGAATTACTATGAATGATGAACCACAGTTAGCAAATATGTTTAATAATCATTTCTTAAATATACTAGAAAGGATAGGAATAAACAGTTAAAGAGAAAAATCACAGCAGTATGTTGAAAAAGAAACTCTCACAAAATTGAATCATATGAATTATCACCAACTTCCCATTCTGAAATTAAGACAATTATACATTCTCACAAAAATGAAAGCTCATCTGGTTTTGATGGTGATGTCAGTAACTACTGACCTGTTTCACTGCTGACATCATTTTCCTAAATTTTTGAGATGATGTATTCTGGGATAGTATCTCACCTTAGTAACAATAATACCCTTAGCAGATCACAGTTGGATTTCAGAAGAGTTGCTCTACTGAAAAAAGCATTACATAATAAAACAGCACCACCTGATATTTTCTGCAACCTATCTAAAGCATTTGACTGAGTGAATCACAGTATTCTCCTAAAAAAAATCAAGTTTTATGGGGTCCATGATACAGCCAGCCAGTGGATAATGTCATGTCTAACCAAAAGAATGCAGAAAATTGTACTCAGCAGTCCAAGCAATATAGTCTGGAGACATAGTCCTGACTGGGAGAAATCACGTAGAGGGTTCCCTAACCACTATTGTTGTCTTCTGTCTAATACACAAGTAGAATTATTCTTTTTGCAGATGACACTAGTGTTGTAAACAGTTCAAGCATACATACAAAAACAGAAGAAATGGTAAATGTAGTTCCTGAAAGTATCACTGACTGGTTTTATGTGAAGGATTTCACCCTCAGTTTAAAAAAGACACAACATATTCAGTTCTGGACATCTAGGGGGTACTACACTAACGATAAGTGCAACACATGGTAAGGAGATAACAAATAGGGTGGAAACTTCAAAGCTCTGCAGTGTCCACATTGGTGGGGCAAAAAAAAAAAAAAAAATCTTGGAACTCCTAAAACAATTTAGTACAGCCACATCTGCACTCATAATCACTGAAAATCTAGGGGAGAGATAAATCAGTAAGTTGACATATTTTCATTCAATAAGTGATGTGGAATAATGTCTTGGGGCAACTCATATTTATGAAAGAAGGTCTTCACTGCTCAAAAATGTGTGTGCTGTAAGAATAATACCTGGCATTCACCCACCATCATGGTGTAGACCTCTGTGTAAGGAGTAGGGCATTCTGACTACTGTTTCATAGTACATTTGTTCCCTTATGAAGTTTGTTGCAAATAGTCCACTACCATTTAAAAGGAATGGCGATGTACATAATTAGCCAACTCCTTCTATTGTGTAGAGGAATTTCTATTAATGTAATGTGTATAAGGTGGTGGGTAGGAATTACTAACTCACATCTACACTTTTTTTTAAGAAATTTACTAAATGAGACCATGTACAAATTAATTTGATTTGGAATGTGAACGTAAAATGACTTTTACCACGTCACTATGATTTATTGTGCAAAATGATCCATGGAACATGAAACTAACTAACTTTGCATACATCATCAACATTTGGGTTGGTGGCATTGATCCAATACTTTGATATGACAGTTCAGAGCAATACAAGATAAAGTCATGTGAATCCAGCTTTCCCTCAGGACAAGCTTATAGTCATATTGGGAGTAGAGTATCACGGAAATCATAATAATTCCAAATTTGAGTATTTCTTTGCCAGCAGTCGTAAAGTTCCTCCCACAGGCTTTTATGTTATCAAAGTTTTCAGTTTTGTACAACATTTCTCTAGAAAAGTCAATCAGGTTGTATGAGTTATATATGATGTGGCAAGACAGTCAGTATGAATGAATGAAACTGAATATAATGTCATAAGAACAAACATTTTTGAGCTGTTATTTATGAAAAGTACTTTTAATTAAAAATTAAAGTGAGCACAGAATAGTACCAATACTTGAGACTGAAGAGTACTGTGTACCTACCAGCCACCTATAGAGGTATGCACACAGCACTGCTCCACTTGCTCGTGTTTTGGCAGTTGATACATAAGTGGAAGAACATTATTTGCTATGCAGTCATAATTGCAGTATAGCCATTAGAGTGTCATAAATTTTCCCTGGATTATACTGAAGGACAGAAAAGTGCAACATCAGCTTCATTTTCAGTGTCACACCATATAACAATGTACTTTCTGCCTGGAAAATCTTACCTTTGTGAATGTAATTGGTATGCTTGGGTCAGGCTGGAGCTGCTCGGGACTTAGATCAGAGTATTGTTGCTGTTGCTTCTCAATATAATTCAGAGCTTCCCGTAATTCACGAGCTTGTGTAAGAACACGTGCATCATCTTGTTGTATTATCTGTTCACACTGTAAACAAACTACGGCCACCTGAATAACGAAGCATTATATTTTAGACAGTGTTAATAAAAAGCACTATTAAAACAGCTAGACATATAGATTAGTTTGCATCATAAATCAATACTGGCATAAAATGAATTTTAAATCTGATACAGCATTTTAAGTTTCAGTAAAATACCACCACATTATTTATTACACAGAAATTAAGTATGAAATATTGCATATTCATAAATCATTCTGTTAAATGTGCTTGCTGATTTTTACATTTAAGATACAGAACAAATGCCATTTTGATTACAGGGGGTACCCCCCTTTCCCACCCCAAAAAAAGAAAAAAATTGAATTATTTTATAAAAGCTATACATTTTCAAATGATTTTCAAAACAACCTTATCCCCTTCAATATACTCTCCATTACAGCTAACACAAGTGTCCCACCAGTGCTTCCACTGTTCGAAACATTTTTATAGTCATCTTTAGGAATGGCTGACAGACCCTCCCTCATTTTTTTCTTGACTTCTTCAATATTGTCAAATTGGTGACCTTTCATGGCCCTTTTCATGCACGGAAGTAAGAAGAAGTTGTAGGGAGCCAGGTCACATGGGTGAGGCGCGTGAGGCTGTGGGACCATGACATTTTAAGCCAAAAACTGTCTAACAGAGATGGCTGTGTGTTCAGGTGCATTGTCATGGTGGAAGAACCAGTCTCCTGTCTGCCACAAATTGGGTCTTTTCTGATGAACAAGATAACCCACAAATCACTGACAGTTGATCAGTTGTCAATTTGGGCAGTTGATTGATGTCCAGAACGAGGTTTGTTATCAATTATGTCACCATTTTTAAATCGAGCAAACCACTCGTACACTTGATTTCTCCCCATAGCATCGTCTTGGTAAGCTGTTTTCAACATTAAACCAGTTTCAGCAGCATTCTTACCAAGTAGAAAACAAAATCTCACGGCTGCATGTTGCACACTTGAACTTGCCATGATAAAAAAATGACACAAAAACAAAACAGGGTTAGCAAAAACAGTCACTGCAGATGAACAGAACAAGCCAGGTGGACAACACAGGCGGCACTGAACTGGCAACGAGTTGCGCTATACACTCCTAGCAGCAGAAATGCGTACTATTCAATCTCTGTCCATGGCGATGTACAGTTTTCTTCTTTTCTTTTTTTTTTAAGCCCCTTGTATGTAATAAAGTCAATCTGGATTTCTAAATGGTTCCAACAGTGAGAAGGCTGTTCACACATACAGCAAGAATGTACTTAATCAGTTCGATAAAAAGTTACGAGATCCTCATGTACTCTGTAATCAGTTGAAGGCATTTTATTGTGCAAATCATAACTTCCTTTTAAGTAAATCAGAATGTTATGGTGTACCAAGAAATGCTGTAAAATGGTTCAAATCATGTCTTTCCAACAGAAAACAAAAAAGTGTCAATAAGAAAGAGTCCCATACTACACAACAGTCACAATGCAACTAAGAACTAATCACCTTTGGCGTCCCACAAAGTTCCATCTTAGGACCCTCACTTTTTATCGTGTTCATTTGTTGTATGTCTGTTTCTTCAACAACACAGGTTCTACTGAACACCAATTAAATTTAAATAAATTACAGAAAATAACAGATCCTTATTTTTCATGAACCAAATGAAGACTTTTAAAGGCGGATACCTCTTGGCAGGTAAAATACTCTGGAGATTTACTGTTACTTAGGCTGAGAAGCAATCTAATTCAAACCTTGCTCTCAGTGAACACACACACACACACACACACACACACACACACACACACACACATCACTGCACTCACACTATGCACACTATCCTAGAGATCAGGGAACACACACGTCCATGTGAAAGCCAAGCCAAGAATAACAGAGTTTAAATCAATGGCCAGAAATTATGTCATCATAAATAAGTCCACAAGCGAGCAAGTAGTACATGTCAGCGAGCTGAGGCAAGTGAGGCCAAGATAGTCTGCACCGTAAGTAAGTGTAAGTGTAATTATATCAATCGATCCAATGTATGTTCAGTGGAATTACAAGAATGTTACTGAGATTTCGTCATTAACATAACTATTTATTTTGTTGCAATAAGCAGCACGTAAAGTATTATTTTAGAAAGAGTGGGTAACGAAATTAAAATGGACAATTCTTTCTCATTAAACTTTAAGAAGATAGAGGATATGCAGTTCTTGAAAAATACAATACAACTGGATTGATAAAACAATCTACTCATCAAGTGGTGTCACAAGAAAACACATATAAAGTTTAAAGACATGTGCATGCTTTCAGAGCTAGTGGTCCTTCTTCTGGCAGAAAGGTTGAAGGGAAAGGAAGAAGGCTGAAATAAAAGGACTAGTGGGGTTTAGGAAATGGAGAGAGTTTAACATCACCATGAACTGTGGGTCAGGGGAGACTCACTGGACTGGATGAAAAAGAAAGACTGTTTTCAAATCTCATCCGGTAGGGTCCCCAACAATCAATCTTTCCATTTTGTCGCATCTGGTGAAGTCTCTCCTGAGCCAGGGTTAGGGCGACTTTCTCAAACTCTGCCTATTTCCTAAACCTCAACAGTCCTTTTCCTTCATCCCCCTTCCTTCCCCTTCAACCCTTCTGGTAGGAGGAGGAGTCACTGGCTCTGAAAGCTTGCACATTTCTTTAACCTTTCTATGTTTTTTCTACTGCCACAACTTGGTAAATGGATTTTTTTATCTATCCAATTAAATTATATCTTCAAAAATTGATCATTTTCATTGATACATCAATATATGCAGTTCAGAACTTATAAGAGGTTTCCTTCCAGTATTAGTGATGGGAACAACCAAAAGAAAACAATTGATTCATTCGATTGTTGGAAAACAATCGACTCATTCGGTTGTAGTTATCCACTGAACTATTCATTCATACTTTTGAATGAAACTAGTCTGTGGGAGGAACCAAATTAAAATGACTGTTCAGCTGGTCAGACTACTTAATCATTACTTTGAATGAAACTAATATGTGGGAGCAACTGAATGAAAACAATCATGTCATTTGGTTGTAGTTTTACCTGTCAGTTGTATTATTATTCATTTCTTTCCCCCCGAATGAAAGCAGCCAGTGCAATTAATCAAATGAAAAGATTCTACACCATTGTTGCTTTGCGTAGTGACTGAATTATTCATTCTTTCTTTTCATAAAAACAATCAATAGTTTTTCTGTCTATTAAACCATTTACTCATCCTTTTAATTGAAATTGCCCTTTAGTGTTTCACATGACTGAGCTATCCATTCATTCTTCTGAGTGAAAGCAGCCTGCAATACTTTAATTATCTTAACTACAGCAGTGCTACATTATACTGATAGAGGGTGCTCGGAAGTGATAACATATCTCAGGGGTATGACAAAATTAACATAACCAGTGTACACGTTCATTTAATTATGAACTAAATGGAGTAATTTTTCTATTCATCACTTAAAACTGATTCATATACTGTTGTGGATTAAACTGTTCAGGTGCCATTAATGTGTAACTAATTAACCTGATGTATCACTGGGGTAGGCCTGCCATCACGTAAGTTGCCGACCTCAAACAAAAACTTCGAAAACCATGGACATGTGGGTCAAATTGGATTATTCTCCCAGACACTAACAATCTGTATATGATAAGCTGGAAAATGGCCATGATGTTCAGCAGGGTGCAGGTACATGAGAGAGGGAACGTTTCCTCGCTTGCATTTCAGTGCTAACAACAACAGCGCAGCGTGCCTCCTACCAATCAGCAAATATAATTTATACATGAGAGTAACAAGGATTTGTGAAAGTGCATTACAGAGATGTTCATATTCAGACATAGAACTAATTTGCACTAAAGAAAATGAATTTAAATGAAATCAGTTTTATACAGCTTAATGAGTAGAAGATAAATGACATTTTAACACATTCAGTTGTCTGACGGGCAGAGTGGCGTATCAGTATGTGCGATCACCCATTGTCAGTGGCTTTTGATTGTCTCAATAAAGAACTATCGAAAATACAGGGTGTTCCAAAATTGCCTTTACAACTCTGATCACATATATTTCAGAAATGGGGATAGGTATAAAAGTGCAGTTTATGGCATAATGTTCAAACACGCCTACGGTTCTAGTAGCCGCTTAACAGAGTTCAGAGTGTTAAGGTGACAATTTTTTCTAGATCCAAACTCAAAACACATTAAAAAATTTTGATGTTGTAAAAAGAGTCTGAATTAATTGTAATAAATACAAACTATAACTTTTAATTTGTTACAAATTTTTATTTAAACCTTCTAAGATGAAGGAGTGCGAGCAGGCATACAGAATTTGTCAGTGCTGTAAATTTTCTTCGGCATGCCCGTATTCTTTAATTAGGATAACATTCAACTCAAGTTTAATAACAATTCATTCTAGTCACTAACACTGTTTTTCTTGTTTCTACAAAAAACTGTGTTTTGTCACTGTTCCATACAGTACTCATTTGATGTAATACCCTTTCACTAACAGCATACCGATACAGGGGAAATGTACATACAATTCAGGATAAAGCATTTCATAATCATTAAATCCAGGAAAACAGGTGTCCCAAATTACTTTTGAAAAAATTTGGAACAGGGCTAGAAAAATCGTGGCTGTCATGAAAAAAGGGGGGACAGAGGGTCACAATCAATGTGTGTGATGTCTGTAGCACAGAGATTAGCTAAGCAACATTCCAGTTCCATTTTCGGCCTAGGATGTCCTCAGTGAAGTGTGCTACTGCTGCTCTGGTGCAAGTACCGACCGAAGGAAAAAATGTAATGGGATCCTGCAGGACCTACGTGTCAGATCTGCTCTGTACGAACCCTTCTACACAATGTGCCAATTACTGGAGGGTAGTCAGTCAATAACGAACATGGGACAAAAAAAAAAAAAAAAAAAAAAAAAAAAAACTGCTTTAAGTGCCTGTGAACTTTATGCTGCAAACTGGATCCCTTGACATATACCCATTTCTAAAACGAATGCATGGTCAAAGTTGTAAAGGCAATTTTGGAACACACTGATGCACACAGGAGAGTGACTAAAAGTGCTTGCCACTGCATGGCTTTGGCACGAATAGTGCCCTCCGCCACACACCGCTTGGTGGCTAGCAAAGTATATATGTAGATGTAGATGAACGGGCATTCCCCTAGCAGACACATCATGTACTCTATGCACGCCTTCAAAAATCAACTTATGATTCATTCAGAAATCAACTTAGGATATGTTCAAAAATCAACAGGAATGCCTTTCAAAATCATATGAATAATTGACAAACCAACGTGCACTGGATGCTAAAGCCTTTGACACATTTTGTGCTGTGTCCTTCTCCACCAGACATCACGGCGCCTAGAGTATCAGCAACCAAGCTGACAGCCTGCAGCCACGGGTTGCTCGCTTCGCAGGCACACCGAAGCACTACACAACCGACAGGCAATATTGATGAATGGCAACAACAACAATAACAACAACAACACAGCAAAGATACCAGCGGCCACCAGGGGCCACTACCGGCCCACATAAACATAAGGAAGAGGTCACTGCATCCCGGAACTATTTTCACACGTCAAACCACACGATGGAAAATAGTTCCGAGGTACTCATCCGCCGAAGCGCTATAAAGGCCGGAGCTCGGCCTTTCATCGGCAGTTCATCAACCACCAGCAGACGTGGATAGCTGCCGCCTTGGCAGCATGGCTTGGATCCTCTTGCTGATCTCTGGATTAGGCTTGGTATATCAGAGAAGTCTCTGGCAGAGACTAGTAGGAAATTATTTCAGTTGTTTTCTATATTATTCTTGTATGTAGTTGTGATTCAAAGACGGATCACTGTTTTGTGTTGGTGCTATACTTGGAGACTTTGTTTTGGTTAATTGAACTGTCCAATAAATTGTTTTCGGACTTCGATCGTTAGTTCTTTCTGCTTACGCAGACATAACATTTTGCTGTTGGCAAACACTTGTATGAGCACTGTGTCTTGTTGTTGTATATGGTGCATTTCCTTTGCAACTTAAGTTTTATTTTCGTTTAGTTGCTACTGTATTATTCTGCAGTAGTGAGATACAGTAATATCATTTGTTAGAGTGTTGGTTCTTACCAGCCAAAATTACAAAAATTTAACTGAAAACTAAAACAATGAAAAATTCCCAGAATTCTAAAAAATTCCTATGTTTTTCCCAGTTTTCTACTGGATGGAAAAATCCCCAGTTTTTTCACGGATCTCCTGGATCGTATACACCCTGTACATATGTACGTCCTCATAGCAAATATTGGGGAGAGACAAATTAGTAAACTGACGTATTTTACATATTTTCATTCAATAATGTCACATGTAATAATGTTATGGGGTAAATCATCTTTAAGAAAGAATGTCTTATTTGCACAAAAATATGCTATAAGAATACTGTAATATGGTCACAGACATCTGTTTAAAGAGGTGGGCATCCTGCCCACTGCTTCGCTGAATATTTATTCCCCCATTAAATCTGTTGTAAATAATTCAATACAGTTCAAAAGGGACTATGATGTACATAATCACAATACCATAAGGAAAATTGACATTCATTATTCCATGTTATGATTGTCTTTAGCACAAAAAGAAGTGCACAATGCTGCAACAAAAATGTCTGATCACTTGCCCAGTGTTATAGGAAGTTTCTCCTTGACAACTCCATCTAACCCACAGAAGAATTTCTAGTTATTTTAATGTATAAAAGGTGATGGATAGAAATTAATGAAATGAAATAAACTAAAAATAACTTACAAAATTTTGGCATGTAGCCATTTTTACAAATTAATTTGCTATGTGACTGTAAAATGCCACGTTACACATCATTGCATAAACTGTGGATACGCATGTCGGTTTCTTGTGCACATTATTCAAACATGACAATGTGTGATAATTCATAAAATAAAAATAGCAAAGACCTATGTTTATATATACCTGAGAGAGTGAGGCTGTAAGATCCTCTTGCAACTGGCGAAGAGAACATAAACGTTCACGAATGTGTGTGTCAACAGCTGTCATGGCTGCTGCCTCTTGTACATCTAGTGCATCTCGCAGCTGTTGAAAGTAAATAGCAACGCGGGCACGGGCAATCTCAGCTGTGCCAACTTCTTCCTGACTTCCACCATCCAGTCGCTGAATCACATGCTCTGTGATTTAAAGGAGATGGACTGGATTAAAAAAGTATAGTAAAAAGAAAACTCTGCAAAATAGTTGTTAAGGGCAAAATAGATCAAACCCCATAAATACAGAATCAAAATACTTTTTAAAATGAGTGTACTTTTTTAGTTTTATGAACTCACTTATTACGAGGGTTGGAACTTAAATAGTGGCAACTATTCATTCACAACTGATACAAAAGAGTTACATGTTTGCAACTGTTACTGTCCTTCAAATTAGTCACCAGCATCGTGTAGAACCTGTTGCCAGTGATGTGGAAGGCAAAGTATAAAGTTAGCAGAGCCTATTCTGTTGATGGTGCGAATGGTGCAGTCTACTGCCTATTGAATCTCTGGAACAGTTCTGAAGAGAATGCCACTAAGTGGTTCCTTCATCTTCAGAACCAAATCAAAGTCACAAAGACTTAAGCCTGGAGAGAATGGTGGATGGTACAGTACTTCCCAGTCCCATTGACCAAACAGAGCAGCAGCAGCTTGTGCTGTATGCGCCCGCACATTTTCGTGCAAAATGATAGGTGGGTTGTGCAGAAAGTGTCGCCACTTCTTTTGCAAAGCATTATGGGTTGCCACAAAAGTCGAAAGTGGCGAAAGTTATGGTGATTCTCGTGTACGGTGTTATCCTAATGCGTTACGTTCCTCCACAGCAGACCGTCAATGCACAGTATTACTGTTCGTTTTTGGAGCATCACCTGCGACCAGCTTTGCGGAAGAAGCCGCGACACTTTCTGTGCAACCCACCCATCAGTTTGCACGACAACACAGGGCCGCATACGGCGCAAGCTGTGGCTGCTCTGTTTGGTCAATGGGACTGGGAAGTACTGTACCATCCAATATACTCCCCGGATTCAAGTCCTTGTAACTTTGATTTGATTCCGAAGATGAAGGAACCACTTTGTGGCATTCGCTTCAGAACTGTTCCAGAGATTCAACAGGCAGTAGACCGCTCCATTCACACCATCAACAGAACAGGCTCTGCTAATGGTATACTATGCATTCCACATCGCTGGCAATTGGTACTACACAACGCTGGTGGCTACTTTGAAGGACAGTAACAGGTGCAAACATGTAACACTTTTGTATTGGTTGTGAATAAATAGTTGCCACTAATTAAGTTCCAACCCTCATATTAATGGCTTTGAAAGTTTAGTTCATTTATGTATTTACTTAAGCCCTGTAGCAGTACATGAATCAAAGCTACTCAGATATGGAATGAATCACTATGTGATTCACAAAGTACTGATTTAAATGTAAAAAGAAAATACTGATTTAAATGTAAAAAGAAAGACCAGTAAATAAAAATGCCCTACATCATATTACATCTACCAGCACTATTTTCTTGTCCTTCCTGTCATGTCAATATAAGAGATCAGGTGAAAATAATTAAGAGACAGTTGGATTGCGCTGAAGTATCATTACATGCTGTACATTATCATATTTCCTTTCATACAAAGTGTGATACATTTAATATAGTAATCACGTACTGTCGTATTGCTAGTTTCCAATCTTGTCTTCATTTCCTCCCTGATTATGAACATGAAAGTCTTGAAAGCTCGGATAGCTTTTTTCCCTACTTTTGAGTGATTCCCTTTACAGTACTTGAAATTTAGTCTCCGGAAGATAAGAAATATGGCCAGCCATACTGTGCCCACAAAAGGTGGCTCCCTCTTAGCTTTGGGTCTTAGCAAATTTGCCTTTCCTTCTGAACCTTATTACTCTTGCTTCAGTGAGGGAAGAAACTAACAGTTACAAAAACTAGGAAGAGTCTTTTCCTACTTTTAATGTGTCGATTGGCAGTACTGAATTTTCTTCTGCTGAAGTACTAACCAGGCATTCTGTCTCCTTGTAATTTTACAATTTTCTCAAGTGAATATTGCTTTTGATCAATAAACCACCTTTAGGGGACTGTTCTTGTTTTGTCCAGATTGTGTCTGTAACTCTCTATCATCTTTTTCCATCACTGGTTAGTGATCATTTTTCTATGCTCAGTGATGTCTCTCCTGTATCACCTCTTGCCTCTCTCAACTTAGAGTACAGGCGAGCTGCCTCTCCTTGCCAACCCTATCACTATTTCACTATTTCCTCTCTGCAGAAGGAGCTAGGAAAAGTGCCCCCCCCCCCCCCCCCCCCCCGTCAGACACATTTCCTCTGGTGCTTTGACAGATACTTGCTTTTTTGGTTTGGTGTTGTTCCAATGAAATCAGCCCAAAAAAATACTGTTTATCATGTATTTCATGTGACCCTCAGCACCAATGGAAAATATCAGTTTGTTTCCCATTTCAAATAATGGTCTGAAACTGAATTAGTCTAGTGTGATGTCTGATTTACTACCAAGTATTAAAAGGGACAGCAAAATGCAAAGAACTCAAGAAGTGACTGGGTAGTGCAGCTGGGTTTGTGGTGGTAGGCAGACAGCGAGGCAAGGGCCAGCAACTGAGACAGGGGTCATAAAGTATTATAAAGGAAGGAAGATTAGGGTATCTGATCAATCACCCAGCACGGTAATAAAAGAAACCTGAAGAAAAGTTAATGACAGTTAAACAGGACCTACAATCAGAGAGGAATACATATATACTGCATGTTTACAATCTCTGAAATAATATAAAACAAGAATGCCAACAGGAAACAAAGTCTCCTATGGAAAATGGTGGTACATACCTAACTTACGAACTGTTTCACTGACATCCTCCATGAATTTTCTCATATGCTGAACTGTGGTGATGACAGATGACCGTACCTTTTCTGCTTCTGTTTCCACTAATGCATGCTGCAAATTGAGTAAAATATATGCAATTAAAGGTGGTTCACAAAATGTCACATTTATATAAAAGGAAAGAATCTGAATAACAAGAGAGCTAGTTGCATGCAGGATTGTAGCAGTTAAAAGATACCTATAGCAAAGACTTCATCTTCTAGAACTAAAAAGGGAAGGCGACAATTAGACAGTGTGCAAACATTTGAAAATGAGAATAAAAGTGATAGTGATGTGAAACTTCCTGGCAGATTAAAACTGTGCGCCGGACCGAGACTCGAACTCGGGACCTTTGCCTTTCACGGGCAAATGCTCTAAAGACTGAGCTACCCAAGCACGACTCACGCCCCGTCCTCACAGCTTTAATTCTGCCAGTACCTCGTCTCCTACCTTCCAAACTTCACAGAAGCTCTACTGTGAACCTTGCAGAACTACCACTCCTGGAAGAAAGCTCAGTCGGTAGAGCACTTGCCTGCGAAAGGCAAAGGTCCTGAGTTCGAGTCTCGGTCCGGCACACAGTTTTAATCTGCCTTGAAGTTTCATATCAGCCCACACTCTGCTGTAGAGTGAAAATTTCATTCTAGAAACATCCCCCGGGCTGTGGCTAAGCCATGTCTCCGCAATATCCTTTCTTCCAGGAGTGCTAGTTCTGCAAGGTTCGCAGGAGAGCTTCTGTGAAGTTTGGAAGGTAGGAGATGAAGTACTGGAGGAATGAAAGCTGTGAGGGTGGGGCATGAGTCGTGCTTGGGTAGCTCAGTCGGTAGAACACTTGCCCACGAAAGGCAAAGGTCCCGAGTTCGAGTCTCGGTCCGGCACACAGTTTTAATCTGCCTTGAAGTTTCATATCAGCGCGCACTCCGCTGTAGAGTGAAAATTTCGTTCTAGAAACATCCCCCAGGCTGTGGCTAAGCCATGTCTCCGCAATATCCTTTCTTCCAGGAGTGCTAGTTCTGCAAGGTTCGCAGGAGAGCTTCCGTGAAGTTTGGAAGGTAGGAGATGAGGTACTGGTTGAATTAAAGCTGTGAGGATGGGGTGTGAGTCTTGCTTGGGTAGCTCAGTCGGCGGAGCACTTGCCCACGAAAGGCAAAGGTCCCGAGTTCGAGTCTCAGTCTGGCACACAGTTTTAATCTGCCAGGAAGTTTCATATCAGCGCGCACTCCGCTGTAGAGTAAAAATTTCATTCTAATGATAGTGATGTGTTTAGTAGTATTGAAACATGTTGTAAACATATAGATAAAATATGAAGATATGAATAAAAGGGAAAAGGAAGATGATAGATGATAAAAAGAAAAGTAGACAAAGTACACAAATTTAAGTACATACGAAGGAAGGAAGAGAGATCACAAAAAACAGAGCTTGAGCTCAGAGTGGGGAAGGAAACTGACCATGTCCTTTTCAAAGGTACTGTCTCAGCATTTAGGGGGGAAAAAAACCATGTAAATCTGGACAGCATACACAGAACTGAGATTCAGCACAAGTCATGACCCAAGCAGATGCTGGAAAGTAAATCCCTATCTCAAGCTCTATGTTGCTGTTACTAGAATTAAAGTGTTTAGAGCACATATATGATGAACCAGATTTATCAGTATCTGCTTTGTGTTACTGATCTTGCTGTGGATCACAGCTTGTATATTATTTAACACACACTAAATATTATCTCTTAGGTTTTCTCAGCATGGCTGATTAATGGTGTGTTTCAGGTGTTCAGTCAATTTGTTAATACCATTTCTAGATTCAATATTGTGATGACCAACCCAATCATCTTCTTCAGGTGTTGTGATATGCTATACATACTCAGTGCCTGTATTCCAACCAGACTGGATTGTTGGCATTGCATTGCTATACATAACCAAGTTCAGCTCCCAGTGCTAACAATTTCCTTTGATGCTCGTTTGTTCGGAGCCTGCACTGTTACTCCACGAAACACATGTTCTCTCTTCACTTTTCAAATTTGCTGGAGGAAATGGCCAGTGACATCTTAATAAACTGAGTGCTGAATTCCAAGCTTTGTTTACATGTATACCTGGCAAAGAGAGCACACAGATGGCTACAGCTGTACACCTACAATCAGCTGGTAGAACATCAAGATGGCTACGGGCATTCACTTATGCCCAGCACGTAGGATGGCTTGACAGCTAAGGGCATACATCTACGCCTGGGCACAGGAGCAGGTAAATATTCTCACCAGCAAGAAAACTTGCTGCTGAACAACATTGCTGCCAATGCTGTCGTTAGCTGCTCTTCTTTGTGATACTGGAAAGCACCTCAGCTTTCACCTGTATTAATTGTATAAATACAGTAAGTGATAACGTATGTTATGAATAACAAAATCGTACTTGGACGTGCACTCAACTGTAACACTATCTGTGAGACTAATAGAAAAATAAGTTCTATGGTTAACTGCTAAGCGTACTCACCGAAGGGCTAAGGAGTCCACTGAAATAAAGATGTTAGAAGAAATAAAAAAAACTCTGGATGTCAAATTAAACACCTTTCAGCTGTCTACTTTCCAACCTTATTTTGCTTGGCAACCAGTATAAGCATTTTACTACATCATCTTCATGCCCCTGACCGACGTGTAGGAAGATTCCACCTCAGTTGTGATCAATGCAGGGGCTAGCAATACCGGTATTAGAAGATTTTTTATTACAGCAATCACTTCAACCCTCATCTGCGGACTGTTAGATTGGTTGATCACAACCGAGGTAGAATTTTCCTACACGTCTGTTGGGGGCCTAAAGATGGCATAGTAAAATGCTGAAACTGGTTGCCAAATAAAATAAGGTGGAAACTAGATGGCTGAAAAGTGTTTAATTTGACATCCTGTATCAAACAGCTGAGTCCTGCAACCATCTCTAAAAAGATGGAAATATAGCGACTAATAAACTCTGGCTGAGGGTTCAATTAAACCCTTTCACAGCTGTGAGGTCTGAGTGTCTTGCCTGTCCAGGTGGTTGACAGAGGCGAATGTATTGTGAGCCTGACTGGTGGATGGCTGACTCAGCCTGATGACTGCTGCAGGCTATGGCCACTGGCTAATCGCATGTTCCAGCATGCCTTGAACCACTCTTCAATAACACTCTTTATGAAATCAATATTACACTGTAGAATCACAGTGGTTGCAGTTTGTGATAATCATGAAAGAGAGCTTCACAATTTCTGTTATAAGTTTATCCTGCGTTGATAAAAGTTACTTACGTAAAATTATATCTACGTTTCTATTTGTGATTGAAACATTCTGTAACTTGAGATTTATGCTGTCAATATATGTTCCTATAACCCATTAAAATTTCATTAATGTGAGACAAACACGTTTCAGGATATATAGTTTTAAAGTGAGCAGTTTATGGTAAGACACAAAATGCACATAACTCTCACTGTAATCGTACTGTAAATAAAAAATTATTACTGAAGTTTAAAACCAAAGTGTCTTATATAGCCACACACAGAATTAAGCAAGAAAAACATTTGTGTAACTCATGTTGTGAAAAGCCAATTGGTTTGTTTCTAATTAATGTCTATATTTGGTTCCACATAATAAAAAAACCCAACAGTGAGCATCTACCTGCTTTCTGCTCACTGTTTTCTCTTTCATTTCATCAGACTCAGTACTGTTTGGTTTCCCATCTTCATTTATGGCGCAGGCTTTGGACTGCTACTGGCTGAGTTAAAACCCATGATTTTTTTCTTTTTATTCATTGTATTTTCCTTTCCCTTAAAAAGACACAGCTACTGAAACAACCTAATATTTCCTTAGTGTGTGCAATGAGCTACATCACAACTATTTTTGTCTTATATATGTCATTTTTCAACATGAATGAGCAGGATACACTAGACATCATCTCTGGTGCTCTCCTTTCTCCATTGCTTCAAGGAACCATAAGTAATCTCCTTCTTTATTTTGCAATGAAACTGGTGTTTCTTCTTTTGGTGTCAACGAGATCCCAGTTTTACAAGTTTGTCCATGAAATTTATCGAGCATCAGGTAGATTAATTCCAAGTGGAATTTCCCCACTGGCATCTTCTGCTGCTTGTGTATTTCAAAAATTCTTTTTGTATTCAGTACACACAAATCAGACAAATGAAAGAATAATTTCTTGTACTACTTGACTGTCTTTCGAATGCACTGTACAGAATTCAACATAATGTCTGTCTTATTGACAGCACCCGTTGAATTATTGTAGCTAACTACGCAAGTGGATTCAGTTCATTTTGGCCTGTTTTATTTTCCCTTTTTTTCTACTGTCAACTAAATCTGGACGATTTATAGTGCAAAGCATTCAGACTTCATTATTCTCTATCTATTTTAGTGCCAACAGTGTTCCATATGACTTGAATCGTGTTTCCCCATTTTTCAGTTTGTTGGGCAATTGTGGTAAATGTTTCCTGTTTATGGGAACTACTCCCTTGGCATTCTTACATTTCTCATGGAGACATAGGAACAAATCAGAGCTCGAATACAAACTGTATGAATAAATGGTATGATCTTTATTGAGATATGACAATAACAAACTCACCACAACATTGCCCGATTTTCCCCAATCAGCATTTTCAGATTCTCTGTCTGTGGCTGTACCATTGTAGACAATGTTATCTAGAATATAATTGCTTTGTGCTTTATAAAGCACAAATTTTTTAACGGCAAAATGGGTATGTTTCTTCAGTATATGTTGTCTAACCCTCGCAATACCTGGAGGGGGGAGGGCGTTTTACTTTATGCTCACCTTCTGAAAATATTGGAATCTAGTCATGTACTTTATATTTTAAATTAAAAAAAAAATCATTATCTTCACCAATTTCATATGCCAGATTCCATGATTATTTTGAATTTTTCAATTAAATGTAATATAAAACCAGTTTCAGCAATTTACTATGTCATCTTTAGGCCCCAAGCAGATGTGTAGGAAAATTCTAACTCGGTTATGATCAACCAATCTAACAGTCCACAGATGAGGGTTGAAGTGATTGCTATAATAAAAATCTACTAATACCAGTATTGCTGGCCCCTGCATTGATCACAACCGAGGTGGAATCTTCCTACAAGTCAATCTGGGGCATGAATATGATGTATTAAAATGTTGAAATTGGTTGCCAAACAAAATAAGGTTGGCAACTAGACAGCTGAAAGGTGTTTAATGTGACATCCAGAGTTTTTTAGGTCTTCTAACATCTTTATTTCAGTGGGCTCCTTCGTGCTTCGGTGAGTGCGCCTATCAGTTAACCATAGGACTTAGTTTTTTATTAGTCTCACAGATAGTGTTATAGTTGAGTGCACGCCCAAATACGATTTTTGTATTCATAACATTGGCTCCTTTTTCTGACAGAAGAGTTGAATGAGAAGGGAGGGGGATGAAAGAGACTTTTACAAACAGGTTTCATTAAGTCTCATAATAGTGTGGAAATGGAGAAGAAGTAGGCATTTTAGAGACACTGTGAAATGGTACATCATAAAGACTATGAGGAAGTATTACAAGAATTTTCAGATGAAGAATTATCAGAATTGTTGGATTCATGTGAATTTGAGTTGGAAGAGGAAGTAATTGTAGACAAAAAACACAGTAGTGACTCTGAACAATCAACAGAGGGAACAGATGTCCACATGGCTGGAAAGGAGTGACAACAAACAGATTATTACCATTCTTACATAGGAAAAGAAGAAAAACCTCTTTGGATGTATGGACCACTTCCTCCTTCTTCTAAAATCAAATTCAAGAATATCCTAAAAGTTTTTCCAGGTACAAAAGAAGTGCTAAAATTACAGAAAAAGAAACTGACGTGTTTCACCTATTTCTTATTGATGAGATGATTGACAACATTGTGGAAAATACAAACCGATCCATTCAAAATAGTAAAAGAACTGAGGTTCAGTACTTCAGAGAACAATACTGCAGATTCCACAAAACCAGAGATAAAGGCTATTTTTGTGCACTATATATCTAATACATATAAAAAAGGAGGACACACAAGTTGCTGAGAACTGTTAGATTCAGATAGCACATGAATGATTATTTAGTGAGCTCTCTTCAACTATACGCCTTTCACTTTCTGCTTCGAACACTTATGTTTGATGACTTGAGCAACCAGAATGAGAGAAAAAAAAAAGCGATAAACTAGCACCTACTCGAGAGTCAGGTAAAGAATTTGTTGACAACTGTCTTGATCACTCAGTGCAACCCTAATAAGCCTGCAAAATATGGGATCAAGATTTATGCCTTGTGTGATGCCAAAACATTGTATACCCTAAACTTTGAAATTTATTGTAACAAGCAGGTGCCAGGGCCCTAAGTGAAGTCTAACGAGCTTGATGACATTGTACAGTGATACTAACTGAGAAAACAATCAGAAATCTTACAACTGATAATTACAAAAGTAACTGCCATCTGGCTGAAAATACCCTCAGCAAAGGACTGACTTTCTCGGGTATCATGAATAAAATAAAAACAAATAAAATTAAATAATAAGAAGGAAATTCCTCCAGAATTCTCTGCAAGTAAAACCAGAGAAATTCAATCATGGCTCTTTGGATTTCAAGACGATTTTTGTATGGCAGCAACTGTTCCCAAAAAGAACAAAACTGTGTTTTTTTTATCAACAATGCACAGTACAAATGTAATATGTCAAGAGACTAAGAAATCGAGAGTGAATCTGGACTGAAATTTACCAAAGGAGAGACACTAGAACATTTGTGCTCATCAAACAGCACTTCCATAATTATGTGAAAATGGCCTCTTGCAATTTTCTACAGACACCTAGATATTACTGGGATAAATTCAAACATTATTTTCAAATTCAATGACATTGGTACTAAAGAAGAAGACGAATCTTTTTTTAACATCTTGTTCTTGGCTTGATGGAAGGACATTTGAATCAATGAGTGTTACTTCAAACACTTCCCTAAGATATTTATGCTTTCTTGACCAAGTATAGGCACAAAAAAGAGCAGACCAAGGTACTCACAAAGTATGGAATTTGTTACATATGTGGCAGGCATAAAAACAACAGAATAAAAAGAGTATGTGTAAAATGCAAGAAATATTACAAGAAAGAAACATAGTGTCACAGCCACAAAATTTGTGCAATGTGAAAATGAGCTGCAGATGGAAGTTGACTAATTTATTCACAATCATAAACAGGAGTGGGAGTTTATGAGCGCTCCATTTCCTAATTTGTTCTCTTGCACTTTTTTCCATGTGAATCAGTGCAGTAAAGTGATATAATTACAAAAACCCATGAAGGAAACAAATAATATTGGCACCTTATAATGACAATGATAGTTAATAGTGAAGGCAAGGAATAAATAAAAGATTATTTGTATAGAACCGTGTAATGTCATGTTGCGTTTTCTTGATTATAATGCAGCTAGAAATTACATAAAAAAAATTTTTCCTAAGGATAAAAATGTAATACTAATTGTGGTGTAAAAGCTACAAAGAGCACACTCATGGAAATCTTAAGGGTTAATTATGGTGTCCCACAAAATTTCATTTCCTGATTATATCTGAGGCAGTGCTTAGCAACAGCTGGTTTGCTTAGTAGTTGTAGTCAAGTGTGTTATTAATGTTCTTTGCATCTTTCCTTAATTATCTGATTAGTCTGAACCACATAAGACAGACCACATTCACATGGAGTGACAGGTTTACACTGACTAGAATCCGAGAGTATTATTGGAACTAGTCGTGAATAAATGAAGTCATTCTGTAGGTTCTTCTCAGTCATGTCCTCTATGGTTTTTTTCCCCCAAGAAAATAAAAGGCAATGTTATACATTTATTTCACAGAATGGTTTCAGTGTCTAATGTGACTGTGACTGATACCAGCTGAGAACGCCTCTTCACCTCACAGGACTCATTATTAAGCGTTTCCTATAACTGACACTCAGTTACTGTGACAATATGCATCCCAATCAAGTAAAAATAATATTCCATATACTAATTTTTATTTATAACATCTTAGTGCGCAACAATGCAAAGGAAGTTCAGATGTAACAAAATAACAGTGCAGATGTATATTTTCTGAAATCCAAGCACTCAATATCAGATTTTTTTGATAACTGAGACTGGGTGTAATGCACAAATTACAAGTAACACACCCTTGACTAAATCAGGGCGAAGTGCACTCGTGGATTTTTTTTAAAAAGGAAAGCTGTTCTGCTAATCGTGTGAAAAGGGGTTTTGTTTCGTTACCAGTTTGTAATGTTATATGGGCAGTTTGGATCGCATATTCCTTAGCGATTAAGCTGTGTGAATAAAAGAATTCAATTACCAGTGTCGGAACTAAATGTCACAGACAGAAATATTTTCGAATAACGGGGAGGTAATTCTATGGTCACGATGTTTTGCGCAAGATTTCTGCTTCGGACTCTCTGCTTAACGGGAGCCGACTATATTTCGCCAGTTAACAACATACAATTCCGTCACTATTATTAACGAAAATATTATCGCAGTTCTGGGCAGGGCAGAATTAAACATCTATAAATCATTCTCCCAGAAAGTAACATTATATTAGTTATTCATTCACTGCCACTAAATTTTCGGCTAATGAAACAATGGTTCACCACCAACATAGCTACTCTCTTATCGGTACAAGTTCAGACTTTTGGGCTAACAAAAACTTGTCTCACCGTCTGTAGTTCGTGAAGCAAAATTCCGAAATCATCCGACTTGACAAGACGCTTCTAATTGGTATTTTCACTGCAAAAGTAATAATTCACGCACGGAACGATCAATGTTGCAGTTACTGCAAATTTGAAACCCATTCCTGAAATACGACGAAACCGTGATTCCGTTTTACTCTTATTTCATCTACACTTCATCCTTCTCCTCAGTTCTCTGTATGCAACATGCTGTCAGACCGAACTTTTGAACTGGTATGTAGAAAAAGTATCGTTTAAAGTCTTCCTCTTTATTCTTGCCACATTTAGCGATTAGTCTGCCTTCGTCGTGTACTACCAATACTATACTTCCATTTCATACATTTTCCACATTGTGGTGTCTCTGGGAGCTTTAAGATTATCTGTTTGATTCTCAATACGAAACAAATGTCCTGTCACAGCAATCAAGCAATTCCCACGACGGAAAGCAGCACGCGCAAACTGATTGCGAGGTTCAACCAACTTGCCATCTGAAACGCTTATTTGTTTGGAGTGTTCTTATAAGAATTAATCTTTGCTGGTATATACCCTACTATTGAAGAATGTTTAGAACTATTTAAACACACGCAGCTGGCCATTGCAACGAGAAGATTGGAATGGGTCTTTTCTTCAATGGAAACTACATATTGCAGAGACAGACGAAAGGAGTTATACGTGCTTCCGCTAGATGGCAGCACCATTGAACTCCGCGGAATTTCACATTTCTCAATTATTTGTGTATAATGTTTTGCAAATATAGTAGTACTATTTTGACTCTTTATGCTAAGGAAGTATGCGGATTTGATTACAATTACATTTATGGGAAATCTCAACGAATTTTAATTATTGTGACATCGGTTCTCTGTACTACATGTTTACTCGGACATTATATATGCCTACTCTTTGGGTGTACCAATCGTGCCTTAAACTAATGAGTAAGGAAAATATAGAGCCTTGGTGACGCTTGGCTCCGCTAGCCAAACTAGCACCAAAAATTTTTGACGAGGTACAGGTCGTCCCCTTGAGCAGCCTGTCTACTTTTACAGATTGCTCGGGTGACAGCGATCTACCTCAACAAATTTAATAAACAATAGCCTCAGAATTCGGATCTACTATTATCTAGTAGGGGTAATCTAGAACATTGTACCTCCAGTTTGCAATGCTTTCTCTTCATTCTATGTAGGTGACTAGTAAGTACCAATTATAAACTGGCACTGATGGTATGTCAGGTGCTTAATATGTGTAGTATCTTAACAAGGTTCTCATATTTATTGGTAAGAAATTGTGTTTCATTTTCGTCACCAACAACAAAAGTAATATGAGTTGCTTTCATCTCTCTTTCCTGAATGTAACGCTTTTCCTTATGCTGTATCTCAGGAGAAAATCTACATCTACTGTAAGTGCAAATTAAGTTGACACTCGGGGCAGTGGCTGATGGGAAATGCCCTTACAGTCACTCCTCAACCAGTCACCACACTGAGTGACAACTTATTTTGTGCATATAGTAATCTGTGCTCCTACTTTTGTCTGACCTTAGTACTGACTTAAACAGCCAGTTACAGGGGGACTCGCCGTTTAACATGGATTCCAAATCGCAGTGCAACTAGGCATTTTTTAAGTCAGCAAACATCGCCAAAGGTGAAAGAGTGGTAGGTTATGCTAATAAAAACAACACAATTATCACTGCAACAGTAGACTAGTTTGTGAGAAAATTCAAAGCGTTTAAATTCTGTTGGATATTCAGGTCTGAAAAGTACGACAAACACTTTATGACAATGCTGTTTTCTTTTGTTACTTTAATTATCACAGCATATTAAATGATAATGAGTACCATACAATTCAGGCAAAGCGTGCCTCTACTTAAAACTAAATGTTATCTACAATATACATCTGGAAATTTTTATGGAATCCAAGAACGCTACACAAGAAGTAGATTTCAGTAAGGAGTTCCAAAAAGTAACAACTTTCCATGAACCAGTAGCTTGCTGTGGCATGCAAAATTAATACTCTCTCTAAAGTGAAATGATGATTTGAAGATGTCACACTCACCTTGTGGTCTTTATGGCGTCCATAATCTATGCAAATAAAGCACATAAGTGGGCCTGGGATGGCCTGACACCCAGGCTCAAGGCATGCAAACTCAGCAATATGCGATGGATGGGACGGACATTTTGGATGCTCAGGTGGTTTCTCAGAAAGTGGCACACGCTTGTGTCTTGCCAAAGTGCGGGTTGCATGTGTTTGCTCTGCACATTCTTCACAGAGGTGTGTGGTGCAAATTGTGCAGTACAGCACAGCAACATGTTGTTCATTCTCATCACAACTAACTGATAACTGCAAAGCAAGAAGCAAGACTTTATTTGAAAGACACAGCTCATAAACACCGAAAAATACATATAAATGATCAGTCATGTAATAGTTTTACGTCAGAAATACATTCCACGTATAAGTAGGTCTTATTAATGTTGAGTTTTAAGATAAGACTGTGAAATATAGTACAACAAGTATGTTAGCTTAATGTTCTGAATGAACACTACAGCACCACCAGCTCTGTTGCATGTAGACAAGTGTAAATGAGTAACACACTGAAAAAAAGTTCATTGTGTGTATAGCTGTAAAGGAAAACAAAATTAACGAACCTGCCAAATTCTTATTATAATGCAAACAGTGAATACATGTAAGGATAGCTCAAATGTCTTTACTTCATATACAGTGTGGGCACTTTTACCACTCATCTCGATGATCTGATGTCTAAGGGATCAGGTTACATCTCACAGTCCCAATACTAAACTACTCAATTCCTTGAATAACATTCTTTAAAGAGTGTTAATGTGTCAAAACCAACACACAATCTTCTCAAGCTTTTATCACATCTGGAACACACTAAAATGACATCAGGCAACTAGAATATGTATGCTATTCCTTTCTTAATACATTTTCAATATCACATATTTGATTTAGTCGGGGTAATATTCTAAGACACATCATGCTACAGTTTTGTAAACAGCTATCATTACATGAAAATCTTACTTCATACCACTTGGTGCTATTACTCTCACACAAGTGGTTTCCGCATACACTGACGAGAATGGAAAGTGGTACACTATCAACACCTCGACAGAATACTACCACACTGATACTTAAGCATTTTCATTCTTGTGGGAGATGTTGAACAAAATTTCATCTTTATGTGAGCTTATTTCCAGTAAAAAAAGCCATTCCTAGGGATGAAGAATGGTGTGAGTACATGATGGCTACTGGGCTACTGGGTGTGCCTAAGGTCATTGGAACTTTCCAAGTGGAGATCATAACACAGCATGCCCTGAGGATGGGCACACACAGCTTTTTGCCACCTTTCAGACTTTCAGAATGGTCCAATCTTTGGCAATGGGAGCATCTAACAGGTAACACAGTCAGTTGGCTGTATAGCAAATGACAGCATAACAAATGCTGATGAGATGGACTCAGTACAATAGTATGGTAAAAAGCCTACCACAGTTCAGTTTCTATGTTGTTTCGACAACTGAAGATGTAAAGCTTTATGTGTCACTGTGAGGTGCTTGACTCCAAATCTCCACTGAATGGTTGAGTTGGACCTCCATTTACTGGCAGCAGAAATTCCTGTTGCATTTGAGGCAAACTGCCCTCCATGAGGGATGACACTTGTCCACAGCCCTTGTCCATTAGAATATTTTTACAAACACTGCTCTTATGCCATATTATATGTCTACAAGTAGTACACTATACCTTCTGACATAATGAACAGTCCATGTTGATATGCCAACAAATCTGCCAACTTCATTCATGCTGAAGTCTTGGTCATATTCAAACATGTTGAAACATGTTACTTTGCCAATTCCCTATAAATGATTACAACATACACTGATAAGCTAAAACATTATGACAATTCCCACCATGAAATTGGATGCCGCCTGGTGCTGCTGCAGACAAATGGGGGATCAGCCTAGCAAAGATAGGGGGCTGCAAATGGGGAAATCCACTGAGATACATGACTTTGACAAAGGGTAGGTTATTATTATGCAAAGACTGTGAATGAGCACCTTGAAAATGGTGAAGCTGGTCGACTGTTCACTTGCTATCGTCATGAGCATCTGTGGAAAGAGGTAGAAGGACAATGAAACAACCACTAGGTGCTAAATGGTTGGATGTCCATGACTCTGCACAGAATTTGGGGCTCGGAGGCTTGTTTGCTCTGTAAGGTAGGAGAGATGGTGATCTGTTGCATCTTTAATAAAAGAGCACAATGCTGCTGCAAGCACAATTGTTTCAGAGCAGATCGTTCATTGTACTTTGTTGAATATGGAGCTCCACAGCAGAACACCCCTACATGTTCACATGTCAACCCAATGACATCATCAATTGCGATTGCAGTGAGCATGTGACCACTGGGATTCAACCATTGATCAATGGAAATGTGTCAGCTCTTTGGGTGAACCACATTTTTACTACACTATGTTCGTGGTCATCTCCATGAACGCAGTAATGGAGGTGAATGGTGGCTCGAAATGTACAGTTCCTCATGGACGTATGGTGGTGGGTGAAGTAAAAAGCTATGGGAGACATTTTCCTGTATTTGCACGGGACCTGTGGTAGTAACTGACTGTGTGTGTGTGTTTTGGTGCTTGTGAGTGCTCAACAACAAAGTTATCAGGGTAGTAATTGATGACATACTGACAGCTGTGAAAGTCTGCATTCCTTCATGCTTGATGTCTTCTGCCAAGAAGATGTCATCTTTCAGTAGTATAACTGTCTGTGTCTCAGAGCCAGAGCATACTACAGTGGTTTGAGGAGTATTATAGTGAACTCTTGTTGATGTCTTAGGAACTAAATTTGCCTGATGTAAACACTATGGAACCCATCTGGGTCACTATTAGGAACCATCACCACACACGCTAATCAGTGGTCCGTTATTTATACGAATTACATAATGACTTGTGCACAGATATCTAATGCTACATACCTCTGCCAACCTACCAATAAACTGTCGGAACCCTGATAAGCCATTAGGCTGGTGGCCATAATGTTTTGGCTTTCAGTGTACACACAACCATCACGATACCAGTTTTCATCATCTACAGTGGTCCAAAGCCATTGGCATACCCTTTAAAGGGGGGATTACTATTTTGTCTTGTGAGCCTAGGAAAGCGCTGATTCAATTAGATATGAAGAATAGGAACAATGAAGCTGCTAGTTGTTAACAGAACAGAAATCAATGGATGCCCTTTTATAGCTGTTGATGGCAAGGAAATTTGGTTTCTTGTATTGATAGCTCTCACAAAATATTCAACCACTGTCTGAGGTGTCTCATGTGTTGTTCCAAAGCATATCCGTTTTGATATGGACATTATGGATGACGTGGTGCCTATGTGATAAGGACCACCCTACAAACTGCTGTGCTTGTAAGGATCTGGGTGATTGATTTATTGAATTTGAGAACTCCTAACAGTACTTTCTTAAGCTCTCATTAACTGCATATCAGTGGGCTACTACATACTTGCAGCCCAGCTCAATATGTGACAAGGGTCCTCCGGATGGCATATCCCAGAACAGTAAACACTCTGCTCACTTATTCATGATTACCAAGAGTCATTCTTCATCCAGTAAGGGACATCCTGATTACCAAGTGTCACTCTTCAGTCAACAAGAAACAAACTGACTGTTAAAATCTAGAGAGGAATATGGAACATATCTTAGCATCTTTGAGAATGTGGCCAGTGATACTGTTCACCATGTTTTGACTCCTTATTTCTTTTGTTCAGACAACCCCACTAACTTATAATGTAAGCTGACAGCTTAACAGAATCTCCTTGGCAAACTTATCTTACAAGAACTGTTATGTTTGGTGAAGAGATCCAGACAGGAAAGTATTCATTACAGTGCAGATAAAAGCAAATGTAGTAGAGAAAACTGGACAGTCAACATTAGTGCAGAAATGTTAAAGCACAAACCTTCCATATTTAGGGGCACTCTGTAAACTTAAAACTCCTAGGCAAGCTTGAAATAGATCTGCTAAGTCAATTTTGTACACTTATGTCCACAAGCAGGACAAAACGATGGAGAGTTGGTTAACGAGGTTCTTGAATACCTACTGACCTCACGTGATAAGTAAATAAGAGTATACCCTACACTGAAAACATGACACAGTAGTTGAGACTGCTGATATATAATAGTACAATGGCACTCAATGTGGAGATATTTGGTTCAAATCTTGGTGGTGGCACAAAATTTTATCACCAACAAAAACATACATATATATATATATATATATATATATATATAGGCCCCCTACAAAACCTTTCACCTGACTCCATCAACCTCCTGACCCCACCGACACCCCGCACCCCTACCTTCTACCTTCTTCCTAAAATTCACAAACCCAATCATCCCGGCCGCCCCATTGTAGCTGGTTACCAAGCCCCCACAGAGCGTATCTCTGCCTACGTGGATCAACACCTTCAACCCATTACATGCAGTCTCCCATCCTTCATCAAAGACACCAACCACTTTCTCGAACGCCTGGAATCCTTACCCAGTCCGTTACCCCCAGAAACCATCCTTGTCACCATTGATGCCACTTCCTTATACACAAATATCCCGCACGTCCAGGGCCTCGCTGCGATGGAGCACTTCCTTTCACGCCGATCACCTGCCACCCTACCTAAAACCTCTTTCCTCATTACCTTAGCCAGCTTCATCCTGACCCACAACTTCTTCACTTTTGAAAACCAGACATACCAACAATTAAAGGGAACAGCCATGGGTACCAGGATGGCCCCGTCGTACGCCAACCTATTCATGGGTCGCTTAGAGGAAGCCTTCTTGGTTACCCAGGCCTGCCAACCCAAAGTTTGGTACAGATTTATTGATGACATCTTCATGATCTGGACTCACAGTGAAGAAGAACTCCAGAATTTCCTCTCCAACCTCAACTCCTTTGGTTCCATCAGATTCACCTGGTCCTACTCCAAATCCCATGCCACTTTCCTTGATGTTGACCTTCACCTGTCCAATGGCCAGCTTCACACGTCCGTCCACATCAAACCCACCAACAAGCAACAGTACCTCCATTACGACAGCTGCCACCCATTCCACATCAAACGGTCCCTTCCCTACAGCCTAGGTCTTCGTGGCAAACGAATCTGCTCCAGTCCGGAATCCCTGAAGCATTACACCAACAACCTGACAACAGCTTTCGCATCCCGCAACTACCCTCCCGACCTGGTACAGAAGCAAATAACCAGAGCCACTTCCTCATCCTCTCAAACCCAGAACCTCCCACAGAAGAACCACAAAAGTGCCCCACTTGTGACAGGATACTTTCCGGGACTGGATCAGATTCTGAATGTGGCTCTCCAGCAGGGATACGACTTCCTCAAATCCTGCCCTGAAATGAGATCCATCCTCCATGAAATCCTCCCCACTCCACCAAGAGTGTCTTTCCGCCGTCCACCTAACCTTCGTAACCTCTTAGTTCATCCCTATGAAATCCCCAAACCACCTTCCCTACCCTCTGGCTCCTACCCTTGTAACCGCCCCCGGTGTAAAACCTGTCCCATGCACCCTCCCACCACCACCTACTCCAGTCCTGTAACCCGGAAGGTGTACACAATCAAAGGCAGAGCCACGTGTGAAAGCACCCACGTGATCTACCAACTGACCTGCCTACACTGTGATGCATTCTATGTGGGAATGACCAGCAACAAACTGTCCATTCGCATGAATGGGCACAGGCAGACAGTGTTTGTTGGTAATGAGGATCACCCTGTGGCTAAACATGCCTTGGTGCACGACCAGCACATCTTGGCGCAGTGTTACACCGTCCGGGTTATCTGGATACTTCCTACTAATACCAACCTATCCGAACTCCGGAGATGGGAACTTGCTCTTCAATATATCCTCTCTTCCCGTTATCCACCAGGCCTCAATCTCCGCTAATTTCAAGTTGCCGCCACTCATACCTCACCTGTCATTCAGCAACATCTTTGCCTCTGCACTTCTGCCTCGACTGACATCTCTGCCCAAACTCTTTGTCTTTAAATATGTCTGCTTGTGTCTGTATATGTGTGGATGGATATGTGTGTGTGTGCGAGTGTGTACCCGTCCTTTTTTCCCCCTAAGGTAAGTCTTTCCGCTCCCGGGACTGGAATGACTCCTTACCCTCTCCCTTAAAACCCACATCCTTTCGTCTTTCCCTCTCCTTCCCTCTTTCCTGATGAGGCAACAGTTTGTTGCGAAAGCTTGAATTTTGTGTGTATGTTTGTGTTCGTTTGTGTGTCTGTCGACCTGCCAGCACTTTCATTTGGTAAGTCACATCATCTTTGTTTTTATATATATATATATATATATATATATTAAACCCCCTCTGGTTTGCTCCACACTCTAGTGTTTTGCTTTGCCCTTGTCTTCTTTGACCTTCAGAGTTTCTTTCTCCCTTGTTTTGGTTTATACTTCATAAGTGACTTTAGTGTTTTGGTTTCTCTCTTTCTTATCACATGCTGGTTTCTTTTGTTTGTCACTGTTTCTTCTTTCAGATTAAATATGTATCATTCTTTCCTGGTATCTTCATTTCTCTTCATATCAAGTTGCTCACGTATTGCTGATTACCAAGTGTCATTTTTCATCCAGCAAGGCACAAACTGCCTGTTCAGATCTAGAGAAGACTATGGAATGTATATCAACAACTTTGAGAAGCTGGCCAGGGATATGGTTCACCATGTCTTGAATCTTTTTTACCTTAACTTGAGCAATCCCACTTGGCAGCCCTGAAAACTGCCAGCCTGACAGACTTGTCTTTGGCAGCTTTATTTTATGTGTGCAGTTCTATCTGGTAAAAGTATCCAGACAGAAAAGTATTAATTAAAATGCAGATAAAAATAAGTGCAGCAGAGCGAAATGTAAGCATCTTTACACTTTTTATCCTTTTAATATGATTTTTAGTTAAATGTCCATACAATAATGTTGGTGACTGCAAACTGGCATTATGTTCTATAATTTAAGTATTGTATATTAGGCCTACCCGATATTTTTGAAATGCCACTTAAGTGTACCACATATACAGTACTAGAATTTCTGTAGCTGTATACTCATTTTATCATCGTATGCTGCCTTGGCAGCCAGAGATGGTGGTCGTGTGTGTGTGTGCTTTTTTTTTCTCTCTGTTCTGATGAAGAGCTGCTTGACTGAAAGTTTTGTTTGACAGTTTTTCTGTGGTGTCAATCTGCGACTCAACATCTCCGCAATTTGTTTGTAATTATACAGAACATAAGTGGTTCACAATCTCTAAATACCATCACTTTAGTTTTTGACATGGAAGATATCTAAATTATACTCTTCTGTCCTTTTCACAAACTGGTACAGCCTATACTATCTGCAAAAGGCATTGTATTTAAAGTAGCATTATTTGTTTTGAAATGTAATTTCTGCCTTTAATGTTACTGTCAACATATGGATTACAGAGACTAGGTGATGGGACAGCATTCTTAGCATAGTATCTATCTTACTTCAGCCTGTGTCATTTCATTTAGCCTAAAATTTTAAAGTATGTTCTCTTATATGTGCTTTGTATTACTGTTACTTAATGCTGTGGAATATCCTTCTACAGTAAAACTTGAAAATATTTTCTCTGCTCACCTTATCAAGTAGATAGCTTTATTATGACAAATCCTATACCATTGTAAAATAATCCCTTGTTGAATAAGTAAATATCAGATTTGACTTTTGCTGCTATATGCATTAAAGAGGTGGAAAGTAATGGCGTCTTTCTGTTGGGTGTATGTTACTATTCTCTAATAGGAAACATAATTGCAGAAAGTAACATCATACAACTGGGCTGAAGCAGGTTGTTCAGCATTACAAGCCATCTACCTCATCACTAGGACATACACAGTACATCTTGAGCCTTTTGGCAAGTCTGGAGTATTCTTATGACCAAGGTGTTCACAGTGAGGTGCCGAGTACGTTTCACCATCAGGAATAATGGTGGTCACGCACGTGTGCCCAAAGCCAACAATAACTGAGGAGTCGTGGTGCCACTTGGGTAATTCAGATTTTCCAAAATCAAACGGAGCCTGTAGTTGTTGAGCTCCCTGAGTGATCACCTTTCAGCATTGCCAGGTAGCAACTGTAGTTTATATCCCTATATAAAAAAAAACCTACATGTACAATGAGCGTTACTACTCAAATTAAGGCGCGTATTCAGCAAATCTGATTTATGGATTGTTTCAATTTTCTCTTGGTCAAATGCGTACTGGAGTGGAAAATAATTTTAATTGTACAGAAATGGCTTGGAAAATTGTTAGCCTATTTTTAAATGGTTGAAAAACTCAAATCTGTATTTAATAACTATGTGAATACTCCTGACTGTGGTTGATATACTGAAAAAATGAACTGAACAAAAATCTGTTACACCTGTATGTGGTACATTACAAATAAATCACGTCAGAAAAATTTAACTAACCTGACGTTCCTTCTCAAGTAAATCGGTATTAAATGAAAGATTTCCCCGCTCTTGTGAATTTTGCAGTCGTTCCAGCAGTTCTAACAATGCGAAGTTCTTCTTTAAGCCCCAGACTCCGGAATTTCCTGTGAATTGGAAACTATAGTTAAGTATTCTAAGTATGAATTTATAATCACAATAGTGAAGGATACTCACCAACAGGCGTTGGCTGTCTATCAAACGGGCACTGTATGACATTATCTCTCAAAGGTAGGCGAAGGAGACAAGAATGACATACCGTATGACCACAATGCAACAATCGAGGTACTTTGTCTCCTTGCAAGCCGAAAACGTCCTCGCAAACCCGGCATTCGAGTACCTGAGAAAGATAATTTCAATCTTCGACCTGTACCAAATTATACTCATGCTGTTACCTACGTACAACTTCCCCGTAAAACAGAGAATCACTCACGTTAGCTTTCAATGGAGTCTTCTGAGATCTCATGATAGTGCATGCGTTAAAGTGATTTATCTCACTCGCCATGTCACCGTAAGTAAGTATAATTAAACAAAATCAATGAATAATCCCCATATTCAACACAATAAGAACTCCTCCGCAGCAGACGACACAATCTTTCATAATATTTACCACAACTGTAAATAAACACAAAAGACAACCAACGTTATCACTCACCAAAGATCTCGTGATATTGGAAATATCCCATATGACAACAATGATGCATTTGTTAGGTAATATCGGAGACGAATAAAATAATCACTATTTCAGCGAATTGAATGAGTGTTATTTTTCGATTTACTTATAGATTAGATCTGCATTTGTTACGCATCTTCACTGCGGCCAAGAGATATTTTGAAGACCGTCAAATTACTACTGCTAATTTGAGAAAACTACACGTGAAGTCTAATTAACTAATCTTGTTATTATGCTTAAGTGCATGACTAATCTTAAGGAATTATACTTCATAAGCAGCAGTGTTTCTTCGACCGGTTGAATTACAAATGGAATAATTTTTCTGCTTGGTGTTAGCACTATTTTGCATGGAAGAAACTAATTTACAAACGACAGCAACATCCCTAAATGACCTTAGTCATGATAGTGAGCCGTCCTTGGGCCAAGGCCCGTACCACACTTGGTTTTACACAGCCGTCGTATCCGCTACAGGCTTCTATCGCTTGCGATGAAACACTGACACATCTTTGACAGGTCTCGAGCTCTGGGCACTGTCATGTAGGGGGCCGGCGTCCAGTTGTTAGCCACTGTTTGTAAACATCAGAATTAGCCTATCGTGAGAGGAGAACATTGGAGCTAACTGGTGGTAAGGTACTTTATCTTATCGCTTGTTGTTGTTGGATTAACGATATGTATTGGAACAATAGTTTCCATTGTTTCTTCTGAATGTCACAGAATGCATAAAACATTTAATACACAATGTCTCGCTCTTTTAACTCTGTTAAAATGCTGTTGTCACGATTAACAAGAATTTGTGACGGTCATAAATCGTGTCCTATAGTATTCTCGATCTCTCTACTTCTCACAGGCACCACGAAGGCCACGCAGTGGTTTTCTTAAGAAGTTAAATTTGTAAGCCGCATTCATAGTATTCCTTTTCGTACGTCTGTATCCTTTAACTTCTCGGGAATAAAAACAAAGTAATTTTAGTACTACAGTACTGTGTCTGCATTTCAGTCGCATTTTTGTGGAGTAGATCTTTGAGGTAGCCTGATGAATCATCATGATGCAAACAATATTCTTACTGATGATACATTTAATTTGTGGTTGTGAATTAAGGTTTGAGTTTTAAGACTAAAAGTTATTATCTATTACTAAATTATTATTATTTACTTTTTGATTTAAGTCTATAGAAAAAACATCTAGAGCAAACAGTCGAGGTGAATCAGGTGATCACAAGTAGACTAAAACTGTAAACAGTCCATTACACAGTTCCAGACTTCTAGGTATGAAAGATGAAGTTTCGAAAGTTATTTCAGCAAGTTTTGCGTAGAGATGCTGTGCCTTTCTTCTGGAGGACTTGTGAGTCATCATAGAGCATAGTGTTGTTATGAATCTTTGTACTGGCACATGGGCTATGACTTGCAAGTAACACTACAGAGGCGACCAAATTCAGCATATGCATCCAAAAGTAATAAAGCTTCAACAGTACAAAATTTTCTCACTGAAATGAGATACTGCAGAGAGGTTTGAATTTAACACAGAACATTGGCAGGTATGTTTACTGATCAGAAAGTAAAGTACTAATAGTCGAAACCAGCCATGCCGAATGCCACAAACCGCCCTTGGTTATACAAGACACCAACCAAAGTGATACCTGGAGTGTATCTTCTATATCTCTCTCGGTGAAGTTTTCAGTATTGACCAAAGTGAATGGACAAAATAATATTGTCTTACTATGTTATATCTACCCTTACTGTGAATATTTTTCTGTATGTTGTATAGAATTGTAACCAAATCTTATATATGTAACCCTGACGCAGTCTGTCCAGTCACGACTGGTAAATGACAAAGACTAGTAATAAAGAATTAACTAGCCCCCCTCTGTTGCCATTTTGGCTGCTCTACAGTATAGTTGTTATAGCTACACAAGTGACTGAATGTAGTTTCACTACTACCAGAGAGCTCCTTCATTAAATAAATCTAAAAATCTGCAGAATTAGCTACAGGAGATCACTTAGAAGTGGAGCGCACAGAATTTATTGGCATGTTAGATCAGTTGTATACTGACCTAACACACCAATAAATTCTGTGCTCTCAGAATGTTTCTATATTACACATGTGAAGCAGATCATCAGTTTCACAGCTTATTACTGGTATATTTGAGTAGGGCAATATAGAGCTTCAGAACTGAATCAAGGAATAAATTGTCACAGAGGATAAAATGTAACATATTCATATAGCTTAACACACAAACATTAATTCATCCATACATCATGTTATGTAAAACTCATCAACAAGAGAAGCCTTCAGGAACATGAAATAAGTCAAGGTATACATTAACTAAATTGGCAGTATTTGCCAGCTCAGATTATTTCAGATCAAACAGTACTGACTGTATCTGTTAAGTTACTGTATCAAGCGTAATTTATTTTCTCTTTTTTTCATTGCTTTTAATTTTAATAAGAAAGAGGTTCCCCACACATCACCATGTGAATACACCATGAATCCAATAGCAAACACTTAAATAGAGTAGCTTAGAGTAATTTCATCAGCTTACACATGTGAAGCAGATCATCAGTGTTTCACAGAATATTACTGGTATCTATTTAACAGGAAACAAAAGGCGTAGTTGTGAAATACCTGTGAAGTCAGCAGTCAGTCTTCATCTGACTAGGAATTAATTACATGTGGAGTTCCTCAAGGTTCCATTGCTTTTTCTTGTGTACATTAATGACCTCTCATCAGTTACAGTGCCGTACATTAAGTTTGTTTTGTTTGCAGTTGATACAAACATTGCAATAAGTAGCAAGTCAAGTACAGATTTAGAAATAGCTGCTAATCAAATTTTCACTGACATTGATAAATGGTTTAAAGCTAATTCACTCTCATTAAACTTTGAGAAGACCTACTATAAGCAGTTCAGAACCTGTAAGAGACTTCCTTCCAGCATGTGTATAACATATAAAGACATGCAGGTTGAAGAGGTTGACAGTGTTAAATTTCTGGGATTACAACTCGATAATATATTCGGTTGGGAAGGGCATACCACAAAATTGCTTAAGTGCCTAAACAGGTCTGTATTTGCAGTAAGAATGATGTCAGGTGTAGGAGATATAAATATAAAAAAAACTTGTGTACTTTGCTTACTTTCATTTTATTCATGGGATCATGTTCTGAGGCAATTCGTCAAACAGAGCAAAAGTTTGTAATGTGCAAAAGCTTGTGATAAGAATCATTTGTGGTGTAAATTCAAGAATGTCATGTAGAAGCCTGTTTAAGGAACTTTGATTCTAACCACTGCTTTTCAGTATATTTATTCCTTAATGAAATTTGTTGCAAGTAATGCATCTGTTTCCAAACAATAGCTCAATACATAGCATCAACACTAGGAATAAGAACAATCTACATAAAGACCTAAAACCACTTACCTTGGTCCAAAAATGGGTCCAATATTCAGGAACACACATTTTCAATAGGAACTGCCAGCAACCATTAAAAACTTGATTTCAGTTAAAGCACAGTTTAAACAGAGTTTGAAAGACTTTTTGGTAGGCAACTCCTTCTACTCTGTAGATGAATATCTTAACAGAGACTGTTAAGCCTCTTAGTCACAACAGTAAAGGTTAGGTATTTTGTATATGATAATTTTATTAATATTGCATTACAATGTTTCATTCTGGCAGGGTGTTAATTCTGTAAATATTAGCCGCTCCAGTTTACCACATTGTACTCACCTATTTCGACAATCTCCTGACAAATGATCAGGGTAGTAAGCATTATATTCAAATGTTTTACGTTATACTTTCTGACATGTTCCACACCTATGAGAATCTTCTCATTTTTTGGGTCTATGGAACAAAAACTCAGTCTAATCTAATCTCTACACCTCAGAATGGCCAGAAAACTCTGAACCAACTATCATAGCAGCAAGTAATGGATATCTAGCAGTTTTACTGAAATTTTATCGGACAGTCCATGTTGAATATTTTATTTACTACTTTTTCTTATATTCAAAATTTTTGCTGAATACGAATTTCATGACATCAGCTGCAGTGGGTTTAGATGTGTTACTCAAATGTGACATGAAAGTTTGTCCTGGGTTGGGATTTGAACCTGGATTTCCCACTTATCGCAAGTGGTCACCTTAACCATTTTAGTTATCTAATCATGATCCAAATATCCATGTCACTGACCACTTCCTTATATTTCAGTCTTCTTATGTAGCTATCCCTTTACGTTCATAACATTACTTGGTTCCTGCTAAGGGAGAATGACACTACCACGAGGAATCAAGACCATTTTTATCATTGTGTACCCTGTCTTGGCTTATGAAAATTATGTATTATTTGACTGTCAGCAGCTGTATGAAATAATATTACAAACTTTTCACTTAATGTGAATTTCATGACAGCTGCAGTGGATTTAAATTTATTACCAAGTTGTGACATACTGTTTCTGTTGTTGCTGTTCTGCTGAGCTTGATTATGGTGCTTGCTTCATCAGCAAAGTGTACTACTTCTGCTTTATTAGCGTAAAATGGAATATCATTTATACATAGAAACTACACAAGTGGTCTCAGACTTGAAGCACATGGAGGCACTCAAAAGAAGATTCACGACGAGTGCTGCATGAACTGTCTAACATATCCCTGTGCTTCCCATCAGTTAAATATGAAGTGAACAATGTACTCATTGTACCTCAAAAGCTATAAACTTTAAATTTCTCTAAAAGAATGTTGTGATAGGCACAGTCAAATGCTTTAGACAAGTTACAAAGATATCCCAGTTGATGAAATCTTGTTGTTAAAGTAATTTAATACACAATCATTGAAATGGTAGATAGTACATTCCCTTTTGGAATCCAAATTGTGACAGATTCATAATCTTACATTTGCAGATATGCTCAATAATTCTTCAATACATTGACTCGTCCAAAATTTTTTCAAAGAACTTTAATAGTGAAATGGGTCAGTAGTTATACTGATCCTTGTACTTTCCTTAAAGAGGAATCTAACACTGGCATAAGTTAATCTGCCAGGAAAGAAACTACTGTAAAAGTGACACATTAAATATATATCTGATTACCACAGTTAAATTATAAGTGTATACTTTAACATTTCACATGCAAATATTTTTAATGCCCTGAGAATTTTTGCTTTTATGAGAGTTAATCGTGTTCTTGACTTCCTTGGAATAAGCTTGAGTGAGCTCAAATTCTCTGAATTGTTGTGGTACTGATTGGCACATGCAATGCAGTCTTTTTTCTCGTGAGCTAACCATACTGAATTTCTCAGCTGCATTAAGAATTTGTTAAAGCAAGCTGTTATATGTTCGGTGTCATTGACTATTCGGTCATTATCTTTAGTTACTAGACCATTGTGTTCCCAGATAGATTTTTCTGATTCCCTTGTGACTATTTACCATATTCAAACTCACTGGCAGAATAAAACTGCGTCAGACCGGAATTCGAACAGGACCGTTGTCTTTTACTGGAAAGCGCTCTACCTATTGAGCTATCCTAACACTCAGTGTCCTGCTCTCCCAGCTTTATTTCCATCAGGATCTCGTCTCCTTCTTTCCAAATTTCACAGAACTTCTCCCACATACCTTGCTGGTCGAGGACTCCCAGAAGAAAGGATATTGCAGAGATGTGGCTTAGTCACAGTGAGGGAGAATTGCTTCCAGAATGAATTTCCACTCTGCTGTAGTTTGTGCAAACCCATAGGCTGTGGCCAAGAGATTTCTCCACATTATCCTTTCTTCCATAAGAGCTAGTACTGTAAGGTATGCAGGAGAACTTATACGAAGTTTGGATTGTAGAAAAGGGGTATTGGCAAAAGTAGATCTATGAGTTTTGCTTGAATAGCTCAGTGGGTAGAGCACTTTTCCACAAAACACAAATGTCCCAAGTTTGAGTTCTGGCCTGCCACAGTTTTAATCTGCCAAGAAGTTTCAAACCTGTAAACTCTATGCTGCAGAGTGAAAATTCATTCTGGATACACTCGTTATTTTTTGATTTCATATTAAAAACTCTTACCATAATCTGCAAGGTAACAAGTAAGCTATTTGATTTTTATAACTTTTCTCAATAAAGCAGCCAGTGATAGCTACACTTAGTAGAATGCACACTTACGAAGAACCTAGGTTACAATTAATTCACAGAAAAGACAAGATTCCATCCTATCCAACCAGTTCTCCTCACAAGTTCAGCATGCATTTGTTCAGGTTTTCCCGGCAATCTGTTGACATCTTGAGATGTTGAGTATCCTGCCAAGTGGCGGCATTGTTCATGCACAAATATTTTGATCATGTGGCCTGTTATCTTCATTAGGTGTTACCTGAGACTGTTGGTTGAGTGGAACGGGCCTTCATGGTTGGTTCCAGGAGTTCCATTTGCAGTCCCCTCACACTAGATTAGCCCATAAGCATTCCCTGTTTGGTTCACCACCCATGTTTACAAGCAGGTGTTCCATTTTTGGTCCAGTGCTGTTCTAGGTTTTCCCTCTGCAGTCTGCTCTTTCTAGAAGCTTTCTTAGGTTTCTCTCTGTTCACTGCACCAGGTCGATTGCTGGCATTGCATCTTTGGTCCGGTACACCTGACTGCATGCTGAAGTTCCGTTTTTGGTCTGGTGCAGTAAAAAGTGTTCTTCTCCCATTAGAAGACCCTTACAACATTCCACCTTCAGTCTGGCATGCTTGGTGTTCTGTCTGGGAATTGGTCCCAATGTCCACACACTCCGTTCTTCCTTTTGTGGAGTCTGCAGCTGCCCCTGATGCATTTCCAGCAACTCCAGTGAATACTCTCAGACTCTGCTAGTTGGTACCCAGTGTCACCATTCATGAGGTTTTCCATCATCTTTTTCTTGTAAAGTGTGTCATAACACTGTTCTATTATCTGGGGTATCTGTGTAAGAACTCCCATTTCATTATAGTTCATGGAATGATAGTGTTCCAGATGGTGCTTGGCAATAGCTGAGCTAGCTGCCTCTCTTAGGTTTTCCTCTGATGTTCTTTGCATCTAATGTTCACTGTGCTAGTGGTTTGCCCATTGGCCACATTGGCAGGATGTATATTATAAATTCCAGGTTTTTGCAGTTCCAGGTCATCTTTCACATTTCCCAGTTGTCCTCTTATTTTTGTAGGTGGACAAAGCAGACACTTGATGTTATGTTTCCTGGGAATCCTATTGATTTTAATGGAAGTAGATCCCACATAGGCCAGGTACATGACAGTCTTTGCTTCATCTCGTACTCTTTTTCTTGATCATGTGATGGAGCAGCTGGTTGAAGGGCCTTCTGAATCTGTTTGGCCGTGTATCACTTTTTGCAGAACACTGATCATGGGTGTTCTATTTCTGCTGTCAAACTACCTTGAGGTGACAAGGCGTGTGCCCTGTGGACCAATATCTTCAGGACTCAATTCTCCTGTGCTGGGTGATGACAGTTGCTGGGTTGTAGACATAAATAGTGTGTGTAGGTGATAAACACTGTGGCCAAACAACCCATCTTCTCTCCTTTTGCAAGTATCTCCAAAAACAGCAGCTGGCCGTCATTTTCCAGTTCTATGGTGAACTTCATATTTGGGGGATATGAATTAAGACTGGTCAGAAACGGAGCGTCTTCCTACCATGAGGCCATATCACAGAGGTATCATCTGAAGAAGCATAAAGGTTTGTACCTGGCCGTCACTAATGCTTCCTTGTCGGATCTCTCCATGAACATATTGGCAACCTCTGGACAAAGGTGGCTGACCGTGCCTATAATGTTGACTTCTGTACAGAAAATAAGTTGAGGTCAGTATACGAGGTGCTATCCAAAATTTTCAGGACTGGTGTTGCCACCTGTTGAAAACCTTACCTTTGGACTAATGGTCACATTACCCCCGAAGTACACACCAGTCCCAGTACTTCTGCCACTGCTCAAACGTTTTCTGGAAGTCCTATTCTTGGAGGGTGTTTATCACCATCAGCAATGCTTCTTGAATCCTCTCTAGAGTGTCGAACCAAAGGCCTTTCAACTTGAGTTTCAGTTTTGGGAATAGGACGAAGTCACAAGGTGCCAAATCTGGCGATTACGGTGGGTGGGGTACAACCGCCGTGTTGTTTTTTGCCAAAAAGATCCTGGTGAGCAAGGACGTGTGACAGAGCATGTTGTCATGATGCAGCAGCCAGTTCCCTTGACAGCAAATTCCGGGCCATCGTCGCCGCATGTTTTCACGGAGCTGTCACAAAACATCACAGTGGGACGCGAAATTCAGTGTTTGGTTGGGTGGGACGAATTCTTTGTGCACAATTCCCTTGGTATCAAAGAAAACGATGATCATGCTCTTCACTTTTCTTTTCACTTTCTCACTTTTTTGGGTCTTGGGGAGCCTGGGCTGCCAGGGACGATTGTTGCTTTGTCCCCCAAACACTTGTTGAATCATTGCAAGGGTCTCCGTAGCACTTTTCCGAAGATTCACACAGAATTTGATACACACATGCTGTTCTGTTCGCGGATCCGTCGTAAAATCGCCACATACCTAACACAGAGTATTACGAAAATCACTGTGGACACGCAACACATGCTCCCAGCTGAATGCCACTCTGCACATTAACTCATCAGATATGGAGCTCTCGCCACCTAGCATGCAAAGATCTACTACTCCTACTTTCCAGATGGCAGCACCTGTCCATAAAATTTTGGATTCCACCTCGTATGCTTGGACAAATCCAACAGAGCATCATAAAATTTCTCTGCAATCAGTTCCAGAGAGTCTTTCAGTGGCACCCTAGTGTACAGGGATAACATTTCAAAACTGTCCTTTATATCAGATTCTGTGATATGTAGTTGCTTGAGATATCGCAAGAAGTCTTCAGAGTTGTGGATGTGGTGAATACACTTCCCCACAAATGGGAACAGCAGTTTCTTCAAGTACTTTGCTGTTGAATATGTTGATACACCAGTGTTGCTGACAGTTGGGTGCAGTGGCATGTCTCTTTGTTGTAGCCTCCTACTGAGCAGTGATCGAAGACACTTTAAAAAATAACTGTGTATTAACAAAACCAGAATTCAATTATAATATCCTTGTATGAATATCTGCACAGCTACATACAACAGCAATATCTCTCCTATGATGTTGTCTCTGATATACCTACATAACAAACCCTAGAGTTGTGGCAGGCAGTGCTGCTGGTGTGTGACAGCTGATATGCTGCTGATGCCGACCAGGATGGATAGGGCCATGTCTGCTGGTGTGGAGTACTGAGACGAAAACTGCTGGTACTGCCAACTTGTAGTGCTGAAATTGAACTGCTGATGTACTGTACGTCTCCTGATTAACTGAAAACATTAGAGAAGACCTCAGTTCATTTTTGCATTAGTTCTGAAATTGTACTGTAATCATCAGTGGAGTCTTAAATCTTCTCTTAAACCTTCCGGGATGTAAGGTCGTGGTCCAAGTCGGCAAGACTCACCGGAGGAGAAACACCCCTCTGAAGATGTCCAGCGCAGCTCTGGACGAAACATTAGGAGCTGAAGAGTTTCATGGACCACGACCTTACATCCCGGAAGGTTTAAGAGAAGATATGTCATCCGGTCGTGAAAGCCTTCATACGGAGTCTTAAATCGTTCAACAATTAACTAGGAAACTTACAGTTTTGTTAGTGGTGGGTGTGATAAGACATTCTGTGAAACATTACTTAATGTCTTCTCTGAAAACTACATAGAATAGATAGTTAGGAATCCCTTTCATGAGGGAAATTTGTTGAATTTAATGTAAGAAAGAGACCTGACCTGGGTGTCCACATTGAAACTCGTATCAGTGACCATGAGGCTGTTCTGGCAACAATGATTGCCAAAGTACAAAGAATAACTAAAACAATACATAATTGTAACAGCGTATAGGTCCCCCTCAGGGAATTTCCAGCTATTTCTAGAAAACTTGGATGCTTTGTTGTGCTATCTGTCAGACAGGGAGAAGCAAATTATCATTTGTGGGGATTTCCATGTTGATTCCCTGAAAGAGTGTAATGGGAAGAATGACCTTGTAGTATTACTCAGTTCTTTCAATTTGAGCTCCGTCATTGATTTTTCTACTCAGATAACAAAGAACAGCAGGACATTGATAGATAACTTTTTTATAGACCAAGATAAGTTTAAGGACATAAATGCTTATCCTGTTGAGAATGGTCTTTCAGATCATGGTGCACAGCTAGTTACAGTACATGACATAGCTCCGGGCAGTATATCAAATCAGAATTTCAAAGCAGTGCGTTCAATTAACAATATAAATATTGCAAACTTTAGGGAAAGCCTACAGCAGTTAGACTGGGATGAAGTTTATAGGGAACCCGATGCAAACTTGAAATATAACTTATTTCACGATACATTTTTAAGGGTATTTGAAAATTGTTTTCCCAAGAAAATAGTTAAACATAATTCCAAGAAAACATATAAAAAACCTTGGCTAACTAAAGGAATAAGAATATCTTGCAACCGTAAAAGAGAACTGTATCTAACAGCAAGAGGGAGTACTGACCCAGAAATTGTTCAATATTATAACAAGTATTGTGCGGTACTAAGAAAAATTATTAAAAAGTCCAGAAGCATGTGTATCATGCCTGAGATCAGTAACTCTGATAATAAAATTAAAGCAATTTGGAATATTATGGAAAGGGAAACAGGGCAACCAAGAGCACAGGAAGACTTTAGTGCCATAAAACTGAATGACAAGTGTACTAACAAACAATCAGAAATTGAAAATATTTTCAATAATCATTTTTTAAATGTTGTGGAGAAAATAGGATCTAGATCTTCACTAGAAGAGGCAAGGCTACTAATAGAAGAGGCCATACCTGTGCAGTTTGAAACAACTGTATTTCCACCACCCTCTCCCTCTGAAATCAGTAAAATAATAAACTCACTGAAAAGTAAAAGCTCTTACGGAATTGATGGCATTTCCAGCAAGGTACTTAAAGCTTGCTCCCCACAGATAAGTAGGATTCTCAGCCACGTATGTAATAGCTCTTTGGAGCAGGGTGTTTTCCCCGATAGACTGAAATATGCCATTGTAAAACCATTGCATAAAAAGGGGGATACGTCGGATGTCAACAACTACCGCCCAATCTCTCTTCTGACAGCTCTATCAAAATTTTTTGAGAAAGTAATGTATTCAAGAGTAGCCTCCCATATTTGTAAAAATAAAGTACTAACAAAATGTCAGTTTGGTTTTCAGAAAGGCTTTTCAACAGAAAATGCTATATACGCTTTCACTGATCAAGTATTAAATGCTCTGAATAACCAGACATCACCCATTGGTATTTTTTGTGATCTCTCAAAGGCCTTTGACTGTGTAAATCATGGAATTCTTTTAGATAAGCTAAATCATTGTGGTTTGAGGGGGGCAGTGCACAAATGGTTTAATTCATACTTAACTGGAAGAATGCAGAAAGTTGAAATAAGTGGTTCATGTAATGTTAAAACAACAGCTGATTCCTGAAACTGAGGGGCTATCAGGTACGGGATCCCACAGGGTTCAGTCTTAGGTCCTTTACTGTTCTTGATATACATTAATGACTTACCATTCCACATTGATGAAGATGCAAAGTTAGTTCTTTTTGCTGATGATACAAGTATAGTAATAACATCCAAAAACCAAGAACTAAGTGATGTAATTGTAAATGATAATTTTGATAAAACACAGTATGTACAGTTCCGTACAGTAAATGGCACAACTCCAGTAATAAATATACGACTTTGAACAGAAGTCTGTAGCTAAGGTAGAATTTTCAAAATTTTTAGGTGTGTCAATTGATGAGAGGTTAAACTGGAAGCAACACATTGATGGTCTGCTGAAACGTCTGAGTTCAGCTACGTATGCTATTAGGGTTATTGCAAATTTTAGTGATAAGAATCTCAGTAAATTAGCTTACTATGCCTACTTTCATTCACTGCTTTCGTATGGCGGCATATTCTGGGGTAATTCATCGTTGAGTAGAAAAGTATTCATTGCTCAAAAACGTGTAATCAGAATAATTGCTGGTGCCCACCCATGGTCATCCTGCAGACATCTATTTAAGGATCTAGGGATCCTCACAGTAACCTCACAGTATATATATTCACTTATGAAATTTGTTGTTAATAATCCAACCCAGTTCAAAAGTAATAGCAGTGTGCATAGCTATAACACCTGGAGAAAGGATGATCTTCACTATGCAGGGTTAAATCTGACTTTGGCACAGAAAGGGGTAAATTATGCTGCCACAAAAGTCTTTGGTCACCTACCAAACAACATCAAAAGCCTGACAGATAGTCAACCAACATTTAAAAATAAATTAAAAGAATTTCTAGATGACAACTCCTTCTACTCATTGGCTGAATTTTTAGATATAAATTAAGGGAGGGGAAAAAAAACCAACTTAAACATTAGTGTCATGCAATATTTTATGTAATGTAATATCTTGTACACACATCTTTTATTAACCTGACATGTTCCACATCATTACGAAGTGTCGTATTCATGATCTATGGAACAAGTATTAATCTAATCTAATCTAATCAGAAAGTTATGTATATGATCAGTAAACTCAAAAAGCAGTCTCATGTAGCACCTACTGAATATAATGAATCATATTGTCAAAATATTGTGCTTGAACAATGCTGATATCTGACAGAAGATATCTGACACCTCAAGATGTCAAGTTCAGCATAGACTGAGGTGAAAAAAGTCATGGGATAGCGATATGCACATATACACATGGTGGTAATAACATGTAAACGCAGTATAAAAGGGCAGTGCATTGGTGGGGCTATCATTTATACTCGGGTGATTCATGATCACACAACAGTGTAATTGATGAAGAGAAAGGACTGACCATCATAATGGAAGAAGTAAAGGCTGCCATTGCTGCAATGAAAAATGGCAAAGCAGTAGGTACAGATACAATACCGGGAGAAATACTAAAATGCTTGAACCACAATGGAATAAGAGAAATATTGAGATTATGTAATAAAATATATGACAGTGGTGAATGGCCTGAGGACTTTTTGACAACAGTAATGATTCCATTACCGAAAAAACAAGGAACCAAGAAATGCAGCGAGCACAGGACAATCAGCCTCATTTCACATGCAGCCAAAGTGATGTTAAGAATAATTAATAAAAGACTTGAAAAAGTAATTGAGGAGAATCTCGGCGAGGAGCAGTTTGGCTTTAGATGGAATACGGGCACCAGAGATGCAATAGGGCTCCTACGAATCTTGGGAGAAAGGTTTATTGAAAAAGGAAGAGACCTATATATGTGCTTCATCGATTTAGAAAAGACATTTGACAATGTGGTTTGGGACAAGCTGGCCACTATTATGAAGGAAAAGAGAGTGGACTGGAAAACCAGAAGACTTATAAACTCATTATACCTTAATCAAAAAGTTTCAGTTAAAGTGAGAGGAGAAAGTACATACTGGATCAGACTAGGGAAAGGAGTAAGACAAGGATGCTGTTTATCACCTACTCTTTTCAACCTGTACTTGGAAAATATGATTGACCAATGCTCATTAGATGACAAAGGAGTAGAAATTGGAGGAAGAAGAGTAGGGTGCTTGAGATTTGCTGATGACATGGTCCTTCTAGCCACAGGGGAAAAAGAATTACAGGATTTGGTGGGCACCATTGCAACTAACTGAAAAAAATATGGAATGAAAATTAACACAAATAAAACAAAAGTATTGGCAATAGGAGGAAATAAGGAAATAAAAATTGTGCTGAATGGAGAAACACTAGAACAGGTGCAAAATTTTAATTATCTTGGAAGCAGGATAGACACCGACTGGAAGTGCACCACAGAAATTAAAACAAGGATAGCAATGGCAAAAGAGGTGTTTTATAAGAAAAGGAGAATCTTCTGCAGCGGTCTGGACAGAGAACTCAGAAAGAGACTCATAAAATGTCTTGTATGGAGTGTTCTTCTACATGGCGCTGAAACATTGACTATGAGGAAAAAAGGCAGAGAAAGGCTGGAGGCTTTTGAGATCTGGACATGGCAGAAGATGGAAAGAATAAGTTAGATGGACAGAGTAAAAAATGAAGAGGTACTGAGAAGAGTGGGAGAGAAAAGACAGTTACTAGATGTAATAAAGAGAAGAAAAAGAAATTGGATTGGGCATATATTAAGAAAGAATGACGGACTGATAAAAACAGTTTTAGAAGGTTATGTAGAAGGGAAAAGGAAGCGAGGAAGGAAGAGATTCCAGATACTGGATGACATGATGGACGGTACAACATACAGCAGCCTTAAGAAGGAAGCAATGGATCGCAGAAAATGGAGAGGCAAAGGACCTGCTAATATAGTAGATAACTGATGATGATTCATGTGAAAATATTTCCAATGTGATATGGCCGCATGATGGGAAGTAAGACTTTGAACACAGAATGGTAGTTGGAGCTGCATGCATGGGACAATTCATTTCAGAAATCATTAGGGAATTCCGTATTCTGAGATCCACAGTTTCAAGAGAGTGTCGAGAATAGCAAATTTCAGGCATTATCTCACACTACGGACAATGGAGTGGCCAAGAGAGTGTCGAGAATAGCAAATTTCAGGCATTATCTCGCACTACGGACAATGCAGTGGCCAACAGCTTCAACTACCCAGGGCAGTGAAGTTTATGTACGGTTGTCAGGGGTAACAAACAAACAACTCTGCATGAAATAACCACAGGAGTCAATGTGGGACATTTGATCAACTTATCCATTAGGACAGTGTGGTGAAATTTGGCATTAATGGGCTGCGATAGCAAACAACCAACGCATGTGCCTTTGCTAACAGCATCACACCGTATACAGTGCTCTCCTAGGCCCATGACCATATTGGTTGGACCCTAGATGACTGGAAAACTGTGGCTTGGTCAGATGATTCCCAGTTTCAGTTGTTAAGAGCAGATGGTGGGGTTTGAGTGTGGTGTGGACCCCAGAAAGCCATGGATCCAAGTTATCAACAAGGCACTGTGCAAGCTGGTGGTGGCTCCATAATGGTCTGGGCTGTGTTTGCATGGAATGGAATGGGTTCTGTGGTTCAACAGAACTGATTGTTGAGTGGAAATGGTTTTGTTCAGTTACATGGAGACCATTTGCAGCCGTTCATGGACTTTGTGTTCCCAAAACAACAATGGGATTGCCACCAGTCCACAACTGTTCATGATTGGTTTAAGAACAATCTGCACAGTTTAAGCAAATGATTTGGCCACACAGATCGCCAGACGTGAATCCCATCAAACATGTATGGGACATGATTGAGAGGTCAGTTCATGCAAAAAATCATGCACTGGCAACACTTTTACAATTATGGAGCAATTATGGATCACTATAAAGGCAACATGGCTCATTATTTCTGCAGGGGACTTTCAATGACTTGTTGAGTTCATACTACGTCCAGTTGCTGCACTACGCCGGGCAAAAGGAAGTACGACACTTTATCAGGTTTCCTATGACTTTAGTCACCTCAGTGTATGTTTGTACATTTCAGCTGTCTTTTGTGATCCAGCAAGAGCCGAGTCATTAACTCTAAATCTCAATGTCCTTATGTCTGTCATTACCTGTTGTTTCACATTTATCCCCTTATAATACTCCAGTGTTTCTGTTTGCACAGGCCAGCTAAAGGAACATGACCTGCTGTGGTGGTAGTGATGATGAAGTCAACACTAGGACTACAGTACCAACAAGAAAAGAAGGCTGTACAGATGTGCTATGGCTCGCTGTGTACGTTGCCTTTTGGTTTATTCTGGTAAGTGAAGTTTATTGTATAATGTAACATGCTGTTTCTAGCAGGATCATCTGATTTTTTGTGTTTTTTGTTCCACTTTGCCTGTGTTATGGTAAAAGAAATTCAGTTGACATAAAAAATACTCCAAAGCTCCCACCAAAATGCGGTTTGAGCAGTATTTTTATGCTGCCTATGTTGTTGTTTAACAGACATAAGATAATTTACAAAGGGGGCTATACTTCTTAAGAAATATAGCAGAAGAATTGGGCTATGGACTGACAATATGAGTGTGTGCTGAAAAGCAATGCCCCTGAATTTTCTATTCTGTTCTCAATATCCATTGAGGTATTACATGTCATGTGTACTACCCCATTGACTTTCCCACTTTGCTGACAGAGGTTGCAATCCTCTTCCATTACAGGGCTCTGAATTGTAGTGTACAACATGGCAGCATGTAACATAACTGTGTCAGTGTATGAGAAAACCCTCAGAGAACTCAGGAGCACCCTCTCCTTCAGAACGACAATGTCAGACCACGCATGAGCACTGTGACATCAGCAGCAATTTGATGTCGAGGGCCGATTGTCATCAATCGTTTGGCATCAATCTTTCTCTATACAGTCCCTACTTTTTGTCCAATTTTCATCTGTTTCCAAAACTTAAAGAACACTTTCGAGGACTTCACATTGATAGTGATGAAGCGGTGCAAGCAGAGGTGAGGTTGTGGCTCTTTCAAAAAAATCAAACATTTTACAGTGGGAGTTGCAACAAACTGGCCTCTCATTGGGGACTATGTTGAGAAATAAATATGTGAAAATGAATTATAAAGATGTGGAATGTTAATAAAGTTTGTTTTATTTCAAAAACTTTAAGAGTTTTCATATAAAAATTCAGAGGCTTTACTTTTCAGCATGCCTCCGTATCTTTACATAAATCAAAAGTAATTTGCATTTTGGGGGGAAAAAACAATAAGATCCAAAACTGAGATAAATGGTAAAATGCTGGAGCACATGTCCACCTTCAACTATCTTGGATGTGAAATATCCACAACATTAAATGACAAGGCAGAAACAAAACTATGCAAATTTAAATGTATATGTGGGAAAATCCATGGAACTCTGAAAAAAAAAAAACTGAAGCTTTATAAATCAATGGCAGTTCTGATAGTATTATATGGAAGTGAGATGTGGATACTATTGAAGAAAGACAGAAGGAAATTATGTCAGCTGAGATGAAATTTTTCAGGGCAGTCACAGGCTGCACACTGGTGGACAAAATAAAAAACACAGAAATAAAACAAAAGCTACAGGGTTTTGATTTGGAAACCAAAATTAAAAGGAATATAAAGTGGACTTTGAAAGAATGCAGCAAGATTGTCACTCTGGAATTGTCATGAATTGTCATCCTGAGGGGCACCGCCTGATCATAGGCACCTTCAGTGCTTGGTGGGAGGATTTTTTTGCCTCAGTGATGATGATGGCTATTTTGGCAGTAGTACAGATAATGGCAGGGTTCCCAAGTCAGACAGGACTCAGCAGAGGGGCCTGACAAAGAGTGTTCACAACTTGGAGAAGGGAAGGCTGAGTTTTTCCCCAGAGAGATCCCAATATTTGCTGGGTACAGCCAGGTAACCCAGATTTTTCCAGTCTGGGGGCTGGCCAGTGCCACCAGACCTCTGCTACCATAAAAACTTGACATGCTTCAGGGGATATCATTAGGCACAATGATGAAACATTGTTTATTGGGAGAACGGTGTCCATGGCTGCACTGTCTGGGCTGCAAGTAAGGTACACACCTATATAAAATATCCCAGTACCTCAAGATGTGCTATTTGCTGATGGAGTGAATGGCTGTTGATGTAAATAATCTCCAGCCCCCCCCTCCCCCCCAAGTCCTATAAGGCTCGCTTAGTCATGCAGGGCTCTCCTTGAATCAAAATTTGTTTACCTCATGGCTCTTACTGTGGACCAGTAAGTGCAGTGTGACAACATATGGGTCAGAATAACATACACACAAAAACGATTGTGAGACTGGCTAGCCATGCTAAGCAGAAACCAGCATTTAGCTGGAACAAGTGGGATGATGTTGCCACATCAGAAGAAGAGCCTGATAGTGAGCTACGTGACTGAAGGCTACAAAATAATTCAGTATAGGAGCCTTGGAGCCATATAAATAGGTGTAATTTTGAAGCAGATTCATTCATTCATTCATTTAGCAGCACCACTGGCTGCAGCCATGGGTTCGAGACTCGGTGAGGCCAGCTGCTTCCAGAACAATTTGCATATTATGTTGTGGAGTAATATGGCATTATGATGGGATTAAGAGTTAGTTCAAAGGCATCTCAGTACAAGGTGTCTCATCTGTCCTGAGTCATTAAATGCTCTACAAATGGTCCACCAAATGCATCCAAGAGACAAGCTGATTCAGCTCACTCATGACACCTTATAGCGGCTTCAACACCAAGGCACGAGGGTGGTCTTTTGCTGGGTATCTGGACACACCAGGGTACAAGCAAACAACACAGCTTCCAGTGCAGACAAAGAAGCATGTCAAGATGGTCTTGTGCATAGAAGTGCCACTCCCCCTGCATGTCATCATCTCATTATCTGACAAAATAATCATGTGTCAATGGAAAACCGAATGGGGGGAAATGGCAGACAATATAGGCAAGGTGGACTTCATGTCAGCCACACCAGTGCTGTACATGAGACAAACTGTACATGAGACATAGCCCTTTAACACACTGTTTGTTCTCTCTCTGTCTCTCTCTTTTTATCCAGTTTTGCTGGAGATCTGCCCATTATCCTCACCAACACTAACACATGGATTTCAAAATTTTGTGAACTGTCACGTCTCATCCCTAAAGTGCTGAGAAGGGGAGTTGAACTTTAATGCATTCTAAACAGCTTCAGCCGTGAGGGTAGCCTTCAACTGCCTGATATAAGAATGGCATGCCTCCTCTTTGTAAGGAGCTTCTGCTGCTGAAGAAGAAGAATACTACATGGTTATAAGAAAACTGAGCCAGTATTCATCTGAGGCCATGTCACTATCTGTTTCTCATTATGTTCCTTGAATGAAAGAAACAGTTTACTGAATTGCAAATGAAAATATTTTTTACTTATGACTAGCCATCAAAATGTAAGGAAACATGAGCAGGAAAATGTTCATAAAACTGTTAGCTATTTACTCGTACAAATGGAAGATGAGGTACAGATCTGTTGTAAATAGTTATTTATACAAAAGACTGTTCTGGAAAAAAAAGTACAGGATATATGTGGCTTTGGACTGAGAATAAGGAGCAGTGTGATTATCCCCACCTCCAGTTACTTTACATTACTTCAGATGCATGTTGGAAGGGATGAATAAATCACGCAGAGCAAATCTAGAAGTCAGTTTGCTTTTGGATTATGGATTTATTCTGCAAAACCAATACATTGTTATGGTATGCACTGATGCTCTCCTGTTACCACAGAGTAGAGTCTGTCTTTGGCAACACAAAGTAGTAATCTTTACTGGAGGTACTGGAGCCAATAGATCAGGCAGGGAGGGAAGAGCTACAGAAGAAGGGGAACAAGAAGTGTGAATAGGAAGGGAAGTATGGGTTCATTTTAGGGTAGAATAAAATGGGAAAAAGTATTATTTAACCTTTAGTATCCAAGCGTGATCCAGACTCACTGCCTAGCCTGAGTAGTGATACTCGGGCTCCCTGCGACATCTACAGCTCATGGCCACATGGGGTGCAGGTGCTACAGGAAGCATGTGAAATGGAACCGTCCTATGATTAGTGTTTACTAATATACCACAGCCCGTCAATTGCAGCCAGTCTCTCACTAGTTATTGAAACCTTAGTTACACGCCACTGAGTAGTAGAATTTCAACTTTGCCTGACATAGATTTGTGATTTGATTTTTCTCTCTGGATGGTTTTATATGCTTTTGATGACTTACTTACACTTTGGACATATGTTGGTTATTACCTCACCTCATGATCTCTGCTGTCATTTGTCTTGGGAACTGCCTGTTACATTCCGTCAGTCACTATATTACTATCAGTGCGAAATATCATTAACTGTGTTTCTGCCTACACAGAGTAGGATAGAAAATTGGCAACGAGAACTTTCTCCCCGTACAACTATTCCCATGTGCCTCGAATCCCGAATTTCTCAAGTTGCTGTATCAGCAACAGTAGGAACAGGAGCAGCACCAAGAATAACAACAGCAGGAACTCCACCAGCAACAGCAGACACAGCTGTTACAGCTTCTGAAAAACCAACGACATCCTGTGGCTGCAGTTGGCTGCCTCTCCCTCTGCTTTTCGCTTGTTTCGAAAGGCAAATGAGAGTGGAGAGTTTTATTTAGGTCATCTTGTTCTTCACTGCAAGGTAAGTCAAATAACTGATCCCGGCCATCAATGTGTGCTCAAATTGTCTTCAAGTAGTAATCTGTACAAAGTGGTGCAAAAATCAGGCTCACTTTCTGATGTTTGTGGTTTGCTGACTGATTATTGTGGTCACTAGACTCACACTGTTGCAACTAGGCTCTAGTTTAACCAATGTTTTCAGCAAGGTAAGCAATCTCATGCAGCATGTATGGCTGATTTACAGGGCTTGGTGCACAAGTGTGACTTCTCCTGTAAACAGTGTGGCACGACATATGAAGTAAGAGATTATCAAGAAGTTTTGAACTGTGAATCTCACTTGTGGTGTTGTCGTATGTCCCTGCAAGACGTATTATGAGCCAGGCTTTTCGTGTTTATGTGTGGTCCACAAGAAGTACCATGAGGCAGACTCATGCTTACTATTTATGTCCAACTTCCTTATGATGAGTCTCATTCATTGTTGTAGGCCCATGGGTTAATATACATGAAACAGAGTGGAAGAAAGTAATAAAAGATTTGCACAGTTAAATGCATTTGCAGATGTTATAAGTTAGCACAAAAATGTCTGGTATTCGTACAATATCGTTGCTTCTATCTTGCCAACAGGAGCAATTGGAGCAGTACAAATAACCCACAGACTTTTGTGAAATAGATTTAGTTTGTTGAATTTTGTAATTTTGTGTAAAATCATCATTTATGATGTTATTACTAGATCTAGAAAGAGTCCAAAAAACTATAGTGATTCCAAATGTGAAAATTTATTATGGAATTTATATAAAAGTCACTAAATTGCTAACCTTGCAAAAGAATTCACTCGAGCACTGAAAAATATAGCGAAAGTGACCTCCTTCAGTTATTCATTCAGGAAACTGTTGAAAAAAACAACATTAAACATTTTAATGGTTTTACGAGTGATACGGCATCTGCAATCATTCTGTAAACATTTATGAATAGAGAAAGAACATTATATATCAATGGACACAGGAGGTATGCCTTGTAATCCTGTTAGACGTACTGATGGATCGCTTGATATACTTACATGTACATATTGCAAAGTGGCTAGGCATGTTGTGGAAGGATAAATCTCCTGGTGCCAGGTTCTGTGGCAAAGTAACTGCAGCAGATTTAAGAGCTGCTGTGCGCCACAACAATCTCATTTGTCACTTATCTCATGTTTACAGCAAGCTCTCTTGTGTATCTATTGATTATTGATGATGCCCCTACATGTGGTTTTCTGCTGGACTGTGATTTGGATTATTTCACCTACTGATTATGTTTTGCTAGTGCACAGATTTAGCTGTCTACGTATGTGGACTGTCTTTGCTTTCTGTTCAACCGACAGTTGTTTTTTCAGTGAACAAACTGATGGCTTATGGGTGCACCAAGACTGTGGTTTGTATCTGAATGTTTCTCAGTTGACACTACAAAAAGCATTCTCCAGCATTGATGCATTAGTTATTCAAGTAACCTTCAGTGTGTTATGTCAGCCACAACTTTTCTACCTCCAGACACCCTTTGATTTGTTTATTTCTAGAGGAGGCAGGAACTATTACTTTCTGTGACTTAGTTGTAAATAATAGAAAATCGAGGATGGATATAATATTGTTATTTGTAAATAAGGTATACTTAATAAAGTCTGTGTTGAAGAAGCAGACTAAAAACAATGGTGACACAGATTTACAGACCAGTACTTGTCAGTTCATTTCAACCAAGATGAACCAGCATTCTGTCGAGCTTTGGAAACAGCAGCTCATTCAGCTGTACAAACTCATACAGAAGCTGACAGATGTGGCACATTTACAATCACTTCCTGCTATTCCAGCTTTCCAGCCATTCAGTGAATCTCATGAGGGCTAGGAAGAGAACCAAAAACATTGATAACTTCAGTTCCATTTCAGACAAGTGACGTTTAGTGCCTGGAGTGACAATGATTTTTTTCTGTTATCTGCAAACCACAGCTGTGTTACCTTGTGCAAAAGTTGGTCCCTTTATCTGACCCATCAGTGCTGCCTGTCACCAATGTGCACTCACTTTAAAGTGAACATGTTGCTACAAAAATTATGTGATTCCCACTCATTTAGTGTTTTTCAACATTGTAAGGCAACATTAAATACTTGTGCACTACTGATCATTGTGGACTATCATATGCAGAACCATTGGTATGTTAAGTGGTGGTTAGATTAGCACTGGATAGTGAAGTGTGTGACCAATTATTTTGGCAGCCAGATCCTTCTTTCTGGGGCCACCATTTGCATAGATGGTGAAATACTAGAACTGTCATTTTGATTAGCAAATGTGATGGACTCAGTCCACCTGATGGTGTGATTCCAAAAATGTTATATAGTCCCGGTGTCAGTGGAGTGACTCTCACTAGACCAGGAACGAATCAAACTCAGCTCCATTACACCTTTTCTACCCTGTCTCGGTGAAACTTCTACAGACTGCCTAGTTATCATGATAGTTTTTCTCTATATGCTAGATGTAGTTTCCCACATTATAATTATGTCTGCCAACAGCGTTTTCACCAGTGCCACATAGATGTTCATTAGAGCAAGCCATGCTATCAGCAGTCAAGCATGCCATTGTTAATAGAAATCACAGAGTCAAGATTATCAACTTCTGCCCTTACACTATTGGTGACATTATTCATTTTTGATACCGAGACCTGTCTTGATTATTAATCAGCATACATATCTTTGGTTAGTGTCTCCCATTAAAATCAGTAGTAGTTAAGCTGTGGGCTTACGTTCATCATTAAATTCTGATGCTAGACCAGGTAGTTCTGGAATTAATGTAAAAGAAAGTAATGCCCTTTCTGTCTTTATAGTAACAGGACCCTCAGCAGAAAATATTTTGGTTCTGGATGCATATCAGCCTTTGGGTTATCTATCCAACACCCACAAGAAGAGGTCTCCAGTGGTGGGATCGACTTTTTGAAACCATGTATATCGTTGTGTAGGTTAAGATCCCAGGTATCACACACTGCAACCATTCACCTCAGTGGGCCTTCGTTTGCAAGTAATCGAAGAAGAAAAAAAAAAAGAATGGAATTTTGTGTGACACTCAATAGTGTTAAAAAAATTGCATTACATGATCTGCTTCTGTAGTATAGTGGATAGCATAATACACTCCTGGAAATTGAAATAAGAACACCGTGAATTCATTGTCCCAGGAAGGGGAAACTTTATTGACACATTCCTGGGGTCAGATACATCACATGATCACACTGACAGAACCACAGGCACATAGACACAGGCAACAGAGCATGCATAATGTCGGCACTAGTACAGTGTGTATCCACCTTTCGCAGCAATGCAGGCTGCTATTCTCCCATGGAGACGATCATAGAGATGCTGGATGTAGTCCTGTGGAACGGCTTGCCATGCCATTTCCACCTGGCGCCTCAGTTGGACCAGCGTTCGTGCTGGACGTGCAGACCGCGTGAGACGACGCTTCATCCAGTCCCAAACATGCTCAATGGGGGACAGATCCGGAGATCTTGCTGGCCAGGGTAGTTGACTTACACCTTCTAGAGCACGTTGGGTGGCACGGGATACATGCGGACGTGCATTGTCCTGTTGCAACAGCAAGTTCCCTTGCCGGTCTAGGAATGGTAGAACGATGGGTTCGATGACGGTTTGGATGTACCGTGCACTATTCAGTGTCCCCTCGACGATCACCAGTGGTGTGCGGCCAGTGTAGGAGATCGCTCCCCACACCATGAAGCCGGGTGTTGGCCCTGTGTGCCTCGGTCGTATGCAGTCCTGATTGTGGCGCTCACCTGCACGGCGCCAAACACGCATACGACCATCATTGGCACCAAGGCAGAAGCGACTCTCATCGCTGAAGACGACACGTCTCCATTCGTCCCTCCATTCACGCCTGTCGCGACACCACTGGAGGCGGGCTGCACGATGTTGGGGCGTGAGCGGAAGACGGCCTAACGGTGTGCGGGACCGTAGCCCAGCTTCATGGAGACGGTTGCGAATGGTCCTCGCCGATACCCCAGGAGCAACAGTGTCCCTAATTTGCTGGGAAGTGGCGGTGCGGTCCCCTACGGCACTGCGTAGGATCCTACGGTCTTGGCGTGCATCCGTGCGTCGCTGCGGTCCGGTCCCAGGTCGACGGGCACGTGCACCTTCCGCCGACCACCGGCGACAACATCGATGTACTGTGGAGACCTCACGCCCCACATGTTGAGCAATTCGGCAGTACGTCCACCCGGCCTCCCGCATGCCCACTATACGCCCTCGCTCAAAGTCCGTCAACTGCACATACGGTTCACGTCCACGCTGTCGCGGCATGCTACCAGTGTTAAAGACTGCGATGGAGCTCCGTATGCCACGGCAAACTGGCTGACACTGACGGCGGCGGTGCACAAATGCTGCGCAGATAGCGCCATTCGACGGCCAACACCGCGGTTCCTGGTGTGTCCGCTGTGCCGTGCGTGTGATCATTGCTTGTACAGCCCTCTCGCAGTGTCCGGAGCAAGTATGGTGGGTCTGACACACCGGTGTCAGTGTGTTCTTTTTTCCATTTCCAGGAGTGTACATTCACATGTAGCAGGTTGTGGGTTCAAACCTCATCAGCTGCAGTCACCTTTTCTTTTATTTTTAAATCTTTATCAAAATGACTTTGATCATCATTTTTATTCAATTAATGATTTAAATGTAATTTTTTAATTTCCATTCCTTTGTCACATAATTTTAATCATAATATGAACTTCTTCATCTGCTCTCATGTTTTTTCCCATCATGAAATCTTTGTTCAAGTGTTTTTAATTAATTTTATTTTTTTTATTAATTTTATGTATAAATTTTGATTTAATTTTTTTTGTTTTTATCGTCCTGTTTTTTTTCTCCACATTATTGCATTCATTATATCTATTTCTCATTTTGCTTGAATTTCGTGTTACTTATAAACCCTTCTTCATCTGTGTTATTTTGCCCATTGTGCAGTCGATATTTTGGTTACGTTTTAAATGTTTGTGTGATGATTACCGTGCAAAACAGATTGTACATTTGGTAACAAAAAATACATGTTTCGCACCATTGCACAGTCAATATAAATAATTTATTTGAATATAATAGAGGGAAACATTCCACGTTTGTTATTGTTATTGTTATTGTTATTGTCACTGTTACATTTCATAAATAATTTATTTGGTTTTTTTGTCTTTTGACTGATAGATAAGAATTTTTAAAAAATTGAATATTATAATGTAACAACAAAAACAATCCATTTTTGACAAAATAATGTAATTGGATAGATAAAAAGTCTACTTACCAAGTGGCGGCAGAACACACACATGAAAGATTATAATTAGGCAAGCTTTCGGAGACAGTGGCTCCTTCTTCAGGCAGAAGGGTTGAAGGGGAAGGAAGAGGGGTGAAGGAAAAGGACTAGAGAGGTCTAGGGTAGATTTTGGGAAAGTCACCCAGAACTGTGAGTCAGGGGAGACTTACTGGGCGGCATGAGAAGGAAAGACCAATTTGAAAACCTGGAAGACAGGGTAATATGCAAGACAGAATTACTGCTCAAAGATCATGCATGAGTTAATAAGAGTGAAAAGCTAAGTGCACTGGAAACAGAGGAGAGTGAGCAGGGGGGGGGGGGGGGGGGGTGAAAAATAGGCAGGTAAGAAAATGAAAGATGTAGAAGACTAAAATGGAGTGAAGAAAGGAGTAGTTACTTGTGAAGAAATGCTGACACGGAAGAAATTAATGTAAATTAAGGCCAGGTGGCCAACGAGAACCAAGAACATGTAACGCTACTTCCCACCTGTGGAGTTCTGAGAAACTGGTGTTTGGGAGAAGAATCCAGATGGCACGTGTG